>NC_082706.1:141576998-141950331 GCF_030144855.1 Hypanus sabinus | reverse complement strand
AGTCTTCACTGTGGAAGACATTAACAGTATGGAGGAAGTTCCAGGTGTCAGGGGTCATGAAGTGTGTGATGTTACCATAACTAAAGAGATGGTTCTTAGGAAACTGAAAGGTTTGAAGTCACCTGGGCCAGGTGGTGAACACCCCAGGGTTCTGAAAGAGGTGGCTGAAGAGATCATGGGGGCATTAGTAATGATCTTTCAAGAATCACCAGATTCTGGAACGGTTCACATGAAGAGTGTTGATTACTGTGGGCCTGAAATCCACTGAAATTCCTATGGTAGGAGAGTCTAAAACCACAGAGGACACACTCTCAGAATAGAGGGATATCCTCAGGATGGAAATGAGGAGGAATTTCTTTAGCCAGAGAGTGGTGAACCTGTGGAATTCCTTGCCACAGGCAGCTGTGGAGGCCAAGTCTTTCTGTATATCTAAGGCTGATAGATTCTTGATTGGTCAGGGCATGAATGGATACAGGGAAAAGGCAGGAGATTGAGGTTGAGAGGAAAAATGGATCAGTCATGATGAAATGGCAGAACACGCTCGATGGGCCCAATGGCCTAATTCTGCTCCTATAGAGGTTTCAAATGTTACAGAGAGAAGGCAGGGAAATGGTGTTGAGAGGGAAAATAAATCAACCATGATCAAATGGTAGAGTAGAGTCAATGGGCCAAATAGTTTTATGCCCTCTGGCATTAGCTATTGCCACCCTTCGGAAGAAGGTGCTATCCATTTTATCTTTACCTCTTATAATCTTATAATATTTATCAAGTCACCCTTGATTCTCCTTAGCTCCAAAGAGAAAAGCTTTAGCTCACTCAACCCATTCTCTAATCCAAGCAGCATCCTGGTAAATCTCCTCTGCACCCTCTCTAAATCTTCCACATCCTTCCTACAATGAGGTGACGAGAACTGAACACAGTACTTCAAGTGTGGTTTAAACCAAATTTCATAGAGCTACAACATTACATCACAATGCTTGAATTCAATCCCCATTAATGAAGCTAACACTCCATATACCTTCTTATCTGCTACCAACTTGCATTGCAACTTTGTGGGATCTATGAATTGGCCCCTAAGATCCGTCTACTCCTCTAGACTACTAAGTATCCTGCCACGAACCACCTTCTCCACCTTCAAGTTGAGGTTTTCCGTGTTTATTCCTGCAGCATCTGCTATATATTGATTTTGGACACAGGCCAGCAGAGGAAAAAAACCTTTGCTGAGTTGACAACCATTAGCTCAGTTTATTATTGTCCCATGCAGTGAAAGACTTTGCTTTGCAGGCCATCCATACACACTATTTCATTACAACTGTGCATTGAGGTAATACAAGGAAAAACAATAACTGAATGCAGAATAACGCGTTACAAAGGAAGTACAGTGTTGGCAGACAATAAGATACAAAGCCACAACAAGGTAGTCAAACTGTCCTTGATCCTGGTGGTACATGCTTTCAGGCTTTTGTATCTCTTGCCTGATGGGAAGGGGGAGAAGAGAGAGTGTCTGGGTGGGTGGCTGGTGAGAGGGTCTTTCATTATTCCCTCTCTTGAGATCTGTTTTTCCATATCTATCTGCATATTGAAATTCCCCACAACTATCGTAACATTGCCCTTATCACATGTCTTTTCTATCTCCCATTGAAATTTATATCCACATCCTGGCTACAATTTGAGGCCTTTATATAACTCCCATCAGCATGTACCTTGTCATTCCTTGTCAGCACGTACCGCCTAGACTGAAGGATCTGTATCCATGGTAACTCTAATAAAGTATTGGCGGCAAGGACATGTGACCAAATTTCTATTACTCTGTTTTTCCTCTGTCAGACCCCTTCATGTGTATAAAGATCCGTTTACTTGCTGCTGAGCTTGAGAGCTTTAAGTTCCTACGGGTGAACATCACCACAGCCTGCCTTGGTCCAATCACATAAAGGTAATCGTCAAGAAAGTGCTTCTGTGCGTCAACTTCCTCAGCAGGTTAAAGAAATTTGACTTGTTCCCTCATCAAATTTTCTAGACGCATCACAGAAAGCATCCTATCCAGGTGTGCTGCGCCTTGGTACGGCAGCTGCTCTGCCTGTGACTGCAAAAACTGCAGAGAGTTGCGGACACAGCTCAGCACATCATGGAAACTGGCCTCCACTCTGTGCTCTCTGCTACGCTTCTTGCTGCCTCAGTAAAGCAGCCAACAGAAGCAAAGACCCCTCCCATTGCACACGTTCTCTCTTCTGCCCCTCCCATCTACAAAAGGTACAGATGTGTGAAAGCATGTTCAACCAGGGTCAAGGACATCTTCTGTCTGCTACTTTCAGACCATTGAATGGTCTTCTGGTATGGTAAGATGGCCTCTTGACCTCACCTTATTGTCTACCTGCTCTGCACTTTGTAACTGTAACACTCTATTCTGGATTCTCTCAGTGCTTTCCCCTTGTACTACCTCAGCGCAATGCGATGAAATAATCGGTGCAGATAGGATGCTGAACCAAGCTTTTCACTGCTCCTCAGTAAATGAGAAAGTAATGGACAAATTTAGCAATTTTTACCTCATTGGTTACACCCTTGTGTTTCAATTAAAATGAACTACACCAGTAAGAACAAAAAGGCCTTGCAACTTACTTCTCTGTGTCTGAAATCTCCACTTCCCTCTTTCCACTCCTCAAGTGGTTCCATATCCAGGTTTTCCAGTGTTTCTCCTGTGCATTTTTCCCAACCTTTTGCTGAGACCACTCAATGTGCGAATGAAAAGAACTTAATTTTAGACAAAATTATACTCCCTGGTACACGATAAAACATTCTTAATAAATGCTGGAGTTTACACTCTATAACAATGATAATCAATATGCTCCAAAGCTTTTAGTACAGAACGTGCTCTAAATGCAGATCTGTTATCACAACAATCTGTCTTACAATTTATCCTGTCACTGTAATGCATTGAGTGTAGTTCTAACATCAAAATACACTTCAGGGTTTAAAAAAACTTAGAATTAATCAAACAAACTAAAAGCCTTGCCTTTGAAGGAAGAAAGCAATATCTATATCTTTCCAAATAAATACGCAGTAAAAATACTTTATGTCTGGGGTTTATGGATTTTTAATTCCATTAGTAAGTCAGACGATAACTCAGTAAGGAACCTTACCAATACACATCCAGTCTCTTTGTGTTAATAATTCTGATATTGCAGAGGAATCCACTCAGTGTGTTGCCATACTTACAGAATAACTTTAAGATAAATAGACAAGCATTAGTTTGGTTTGTGTTGCATTTGCTATGAGGAACAGAGTAAAGACATAAAGCAGACAGAAAATGTATTTTTGACAACTGACATTTTTATTTTGGAAAATATTCAGTTAGAGCTATGATCATACTAATTGGAACTCCTTTTCATCACAACTAATGAAACCAAGTCCCAGTTTTCAGACTGTGAAATAAGGAACAGATTAATCATGAAACTATTCAAGGCTTGTTACAGAGGAACATTTTTATTCATTCGAAGTTGTGAAATATTCCAGGTTGTCTCTCTGGCACACTGTGGCCCAAGACACTGAAGCAGAGAGCAGAGCAAGTGACCAGAAGCTTAGGGCTAGAAGGAATGTCCCACAGATGGGTCACAAGGGGAGAAGATATTACAGCAAGGGATTAGGATCATATCACAGACTTATACAGCAAGAAGTTTGTCGCCTTGAAGAAATAATACAGTGCAGAGACATAAAATTACTGTAAATTATAAAGAAATAAATAGCACAAAACAAAAAAGAATAGTGAGATATTATTTATGGGCTAATAGAGAGTAGAACGTTACAACACAGGAACAGGCCCTTCAGCCCACAATGTTTTGCTGAACCATTTAAATTAGTAATCCAATGGCCATCTAAAGTAATCGCTTCTGCCTACAAAATATTGATATTCTTCCATTTTCCTCACTTTCATATGCTCATCTAAATGCCTCTAATGTATCTGTCTTTATCGCCACCCCAGGCAGAGCATTTCAGGCACCCACCACTCTCTGTGTAAAATACTTGCCCCTCACGTCTCCTTTGAAATTACACCCTTTCACCTTAAATGCATGCCCTCTGGTGTTAGACATTTCCACCTGGGGGGGAAATACATTTTCTATCTGTTCTATGCCTCTCATAATCTTGCAAACGTCTATCAGATCTCCCCTCAGCCTCCACCACCAGAAAGAAACCCATTACAGTGTGCATGCAGTATGCAACCCTAAGATAAGTCTTCACACAAAGCAAAAAAAAAGGAACCAGTTCAAAGAAAAAATATTAAACCTCCAAAGTACAAAAAACACACAAATTGCGCAAATGGCAAAAACATCAAGTCAACAAAACAGTCCAGGAATATTCAGTTTCAGCTCAGTTCAGATCAATTTTGCGCTGTGTTGGTCGTTGACTGCAGGCCGCAGAGCCAGTCCACCCCAATCAAAATCACACAAAGTAGCAACAAAGTAAAACGAAGCATCTAGAAAGCAGAAGCACATCATAACATAAACTGCAGCATCCAACCCACAAACTATGTTAATTAAACTTTGCCCAAGGCCCAAGACACCAGCACCTTCCTCCACAGCAATGAGAGCAAGATGGAGAGAGACACCAGGCACACACACTGGCAGATAGTGCTGAACACCAGGGTTCCCTCTAATTCCTAATGACCAATGTGCACAAAAGTCTCATGCTTTGCAATTTTTTGCCAAGTGTCAATGACATGTGCACACTAAATTTTTACATGGAAGTAAAACTGAAGCTATTCTAAGGATAATAAACTACCTGAGTCCAGTTTGTCATTCATTATTTAAAAAGAAACTTCTTCCCACTTGCAAATTCTCCAGCAACTTTTGTGTTGTGACAATACACACAGGTAACACCAGTTTCTATATTGTACAGAGTTATTTCTCCTAACTGCACGGTCCTGACCTCATGAGCTTCTGGTGTAGCAGTTTCCACTGTTTCGTTAAGCCATTCCACTTTAAGTAAGCTAGTGGGTCCTTTGTGCTTCACCCCCTTTGCTTCTTTGGCATTCAACATAGTGAATCAATAATCACTTCCATAAAAACAGTACAACAAAGCCAGTTCTAAGGTCTGTAGACAAATCATCCTCGTTGTCAACACCGTCTGCAACAGAAACCGGAAATGGCAATTTCATTATGTACAATTCTGAAACATACTTAGCATGCCTTCTGTACATAATTTAAATTCCTTTGTGTACTAGTCTGTGCATGTTCACCTTAGAGGGAACTTTGCCGAACACTCACTCTCCTTCCATTCCTGAGATGGTGGAAGGTACGAAGAATTCTGTGCTGGACGCAGAGGCTACTGGGGTGGTAAGCGAGGACAGGGGGATCCCTGTCTCTGGTGGAATGGTGGGAGGATGGGGTGAGGGTAGATTTTTTACCTCACTCAAACTCCACTTGACAACTGTTTGCATCTAACCTATTAATATCCCCCTTAAACCATCCACATCAGAATACCACAGCACAGAAAATGTGGGCCTTCTGCCTTCTTGTCCATGCCAGCCTGGTTCTCTGCCTAGTCCCATCTATCTGCCTTCAGACCATTCCTCTTATTTTGCTCTTATACATATCCATACTTCTCTTAAATGTTACAATTGCACCCGTGTGTACATTTCCTTATGCATATGACAAATTCAGTTTTAACTTTGACTTTGACACTATTCCATCAAACATCTCTTGCAGGCCCCAGATTGACTTCATAAACTACCTCACAGCTGGCATGGAACAAAGTCATCCTGGACCACAGCCTAACTAGAACATAGAACAGTACTGCACAGTGCAATCCCTTAAATCCATGATAAGACCATAAGACATAGGAGCAGAATTAGGCCATTCAGCCCATCAAGTCTACTCCACCATTCCATCATGGCTGATCCCGGATCCCACTCTACCCCATACACCTGCCTTCTCGCCATATTCTTTGATGCCCTGACCGATCAAGAAATAATCAACTTCCACTTTAAATATACCCACAGACTTGGCTTCCATCACAGTATGTGACAGAGCATTCCACAGGTTTACTACCCCCTAGCTAAAGAACTTCCTCCTTACCTCTGCTGTAAAGTGTCACCCCTCAGTTTGAGGCTGTGTCCTCTTGTTCTGGAAACCCCCACCATAGGAAACATCCTCTCTGCATCCATCCTATATAGTGCTTTCAACATTCAGTAGGTTTCAATGAGATTCCCCCCCATTCTTCTAAATTCAAATGTGTATAGGCCCAAAGCTGTCAAACACTCCACATACATTAACCCCTTCATTCCTGGAAACATCCTCATGAACCCCCCTTGGACTCTCTCCAATGACAAAACATCCTTTCTGAGATATGGGGCTCAAAACTGTTGAGAATACTTCAAGTGCAGCCTGACTAGTATCTAACAAAGGTTCAGCATTATCTCCTTGCTTTTATATTCCCCTTGAAATAAATGCTAACATTGTATTTGCCTTCTTTACTACAGACTCAGCCTGTGAGTAACATTTGGGAGTCCTGCACCTCTCCACACCATTGATCCTTTTACCTCAATGCATTATCGTACATTTCCCAACACTGTATTCCATCTGCCACTTTTTTGCTCATTCTTCCAATTTGTCTAAGTCTTGCTGCAATCGCATTGCTTCCTCAGCACTACCTACCCCTCCACCCATCTTCATATCATCCGCAAACTTTCCCCCAAAGCCATCAATTCCATTATCTAAATCATTGACAAACATTGTGAAAAGTAGGTGTCCTATTACTGACCCTGAGGAACATCATTAGTTACCAGCACCCAACCAGAAAAGGTCCCTTTTATTCCCACTCACTGCTTCCTGACGGTCAGTCATTCCCCTATCCACACCAATATCTTTCATGTAATGCCATAGGATTTTATCTTATTAAGCAGCCTCATATCAAATGCCTTCTGAAAATCCAAGTAAATGACATCCACTGCCTCTCCTTTGTCCACCCTGCTTGTTACTTCCTTAAAGATTTGTCAGGCAAGATTTCCCTTTACAGAAACCATGCTGACTTTGACTTATTTTATCATTAGTCTCCAAATACCCCAAAACCTCATCCTTAATAATAGACTCCAACACTTTCCCAACCACTGAGGTTAGGCTAACTGACTTACAACTTCCTTCCTTTTGCCTTCCTCCCTTCTTAAAGTGTGGTGTGATATTTGCAATCTTCCAATCCTCTAGGACCATGCCAGAATCAAGTGATTCTTGACATCATGGCCAATGCATTTGTTACCTCTTCTGCAACCTCCTCTGGAATGTGGTCCATCTGGCACAGGTGACTTATCCACCTTAAGACCTTTGGGTTTGCCTAGCATTTTTTTTCTTTGCAATAGTAATGGCACCCACTCCTGCTCCCTGACACTCATGAACATCTGGCATACGTTTAGTGTCCTCAAAGCACCCATTAAGTTCATCTGCCATTTCTTTGTCCCCCGTTACTACCTCACCAACATTATTTTCCAGTGGTCTAATATCATCTCTCACCTTTCTTTTGCTCTTTATATAACTGAAAAACTTTTGGTATCCTGCTTTATATTATTGGCTAGTCCACCCTCATTTCACCTTTTCTCTTGTATTAGCTTTTTAGTTGCCTTTTGTTGGATTTTAAAAACTTCCCAATCATCCAACTTCCCACTCACTTTTGCTACCTTACATGCTCTTTCCTTGGCTTTTATGCGGTCCTTAACTTCCCTTGTCAGTCACGGTTGCCCAGCCTGGCCATTTAAGAACTTCTTCCTCTGTGGAACATATCTATCCTGCACCTTGTGAACTATTCCCAGAAACGTCAGCCATCTCTGCTCTGCTGTTATTCCCACGAGTAACCTCCTCCAATCCACCTGGGCAAGCTCCTCTCTCATGTCTCTGTAATTCCCTTTGTTCCATTGCAATAATGATACATGAGAGTTAGGCTTCTCCCTCTCAAACTGAATTCAATCACTTTATAATCATCGTCTCCGAAGGGTTCCTTTATGTTAAGCTCCCTGATAAGATCCGGGTTATTACACAACACCCAATCTAAGGCAGCCTTTCCCTAAGTAGGCTCAAGCACAAGCTGCTCTAAAAAGCTATCTCATAGGCTTTCAACAAATTTCCTCTCTTGTGATCTGACATCATCCTGATTTTCCCAACTTCCTTGCATATTGAAGTCCCCCACTACATTCGTGACATCACCCTTATTACATGCCTTTTCCTGCTCCCTGTGCAATCTCAACCCCACATCTTGGCTACTATTTGGAGGCCTATATATTATTCCCATAATGTTTTATTTGCCCTTGTAACTTCATTCCATCCACAAAGATTCAACATTCTCTGACCCTATGTCACCTCTTTCTAAAGATGTAATTCCATCTCTTACCAACAGAGCCGCACCACTGCCTAGGCCTTCCTGCCTATCCTTTTGATACAAAGTTTATCTTTTGATGTTGTGCCAATCTTTCAAACTACTCCAAGATCAATCTACTAGCTCCCTGCCACATTTCCTTCCATTCTTCATTCATCAATCCACTTACCTGAGAATCACTTAAATGCATCTGCCACTCCCACCATTCCAGGCAGTGCATTCCATCCATCCTCCACTCTTCATATCAAAACTACCTCTGACATCCCCCTATGTTTTGCTCCAATCACATTTAAATTATGCCCTCTTGTATAAGCTTTTTCTGCCCTGGGAAGAAGTCTGTGGCTGTCCACTCTATCTTTGGTTTCTTTCATCATATTTGGGTGGCCGGGTGGCGATGCGTCCCTACCAAAGGAGGTGTAAGGTGCTCCTTCCTTCTGCTAGCCTGTAGATCATCCTTGGGCAAAACGTAGCACCTGCTTGTCCTGCACCCCTCCCAATCAAGGTCACGTGAAACCATGGCAGCTGGTGCACATCACAAGTGCTGGTTGTGTGATCACTGATGCCATGCAGACGATCTAAAGTCCATCACCATCTCCTTTGTCTGACTGATGTTGAGCTGCAGATGATTCAGCTTGCACCATTTGACAAAGTCCCCCACTGGTATTCATCCTCCCGTCCTCCCTTTGTACACTCAACTATTGCTGAATCATTAGAGAATTTCTGCAGATGACTTGACTCAATATTGTATATGTCCAAGGTATACAAGGTAAACAGGAAGAGAGCCAATACAGTCCCCTGTGGGGTCCCAATGCTACTTATAGCCATCTCTGAAGCCAGTCAGGTAGTCCCTTATCCAGGATACAATGGGAGTGCCAGCCTACACTGAATGGAGCTTCTCCCCCAGCAGTGAGGGCTGTATGGTATTGAAGGCACCAGAGAAATCAAAAAACATGATCCTCACAGTGTTGCATCACTTATCCAAATGGGAATAGGCTGTGCTTAGCAGGTAGATGACAGCATCGTTGACTCCAGTGTGCTCCTGGCCAGCAAACAGCAGGAGATCAAGGGCTGAGTTGACCAGGGATTGAATGTGAGCCAGGACCAGCCTCTCCAGGGTCTTCATGACGTGTGAGGTTAGAGCCTCTAGATGGTAGTCATTCAAGACTTCAGTTGGCCCTTCTTGGGTACTGGGACCTCACATAATGTTTTCCGCACAATCCGGACCATTTCCAGGCTGACATTTAGATTGAAAATGTGCTGGAGAACTCCACACAGCTGCTCAGCACACTCCTTCAGGACCTTGGGGTTCAAAACTATCTGGGTTGGTAGGTTAATCGGTTGCTGTAAGTAAACTCTGGTAAGTAGGAGAAGGATAAAATGTGGGGGAATTTGAGGGGAATGTGGGGAGAAAGGTATGGGATCAGTGTAAATAGGTGTTTGATGGTCAGCACAGTCTAATGGGCCTGTTTCTGGGTTGTATGACTCCAGACCTGGACCGCCTGCGCCATCTGGTGGACAGATGGGGAACTGACAGAGATGCAACCGGATTGCATGAGCTTCAGGCAAGGTCAGCTACAGAGGTTGTCCAGTTCTTACTGTTTTTGCTCGTGGGCCCCTTTGCAGCGCATCTGCTACTGCTGGTGTCTCAACGGATCAACAGTTATGATGAACCATAAATGCTATTCTAATGTAGACACGTGTGTTACATTAGCACAGAGCAGCAGCCTTTCCAGAGGGGGAAAAAAATCAGGAAGGGTGATCTCAAGAACTGTGGAAAATATTAATGCATTCATAAGAACTTTATTCATAATGCACGGATTTTATAGCACAGACAGGCCATTTGGCCCCTCTATTCTGTGCCGCTCTTTAGGCTCTTCGTTAGGAATTTGAAGAGATTTTGTTTGTCACCAAGAGGTCATAGAGAAGTACAGTACAGAAACAGGCCCTTGGGCCTACCTAGTCCATGCTAAGTCTATTTATACTGCCTACCCCTATCGACCTGCATCGGGACCATAGCCCTCCATATCCCAACTATTCATGTACCTATCCAAACTACCTGGCTTCTCCCACAAAGCGAATATCAAATCCAACTTATTACCTTACGCTGAATTCCAAGCAACTGAGCCTTCTTGACCTCCCAAGCGGAACCTTGGCAAATGCCTTATTAAAATCCACGTAGAAAAGATCCACTTATGCTGTAACTTTGGTTAGACATGACCTATCACACACACAGCCATGCTGACTATCTTTAGTCAGTCCATGTCTATCCAAGTACTGGTATATCTGATCCCTTTTAGAGTACCTTCCACAACTGATGTCAGACTTGTTGGCCTGGTTTCCATTTAGAGCCTTTTTAAAACAGTGGAACAACGTTGGCTATCCGCCAATCCTTTGGTACCTCTCCCGTGGCCAAGGTTTATTTAAATATCTCTGCTTGGGCTATGGCAATTTCTACACTTGCCTTCCATAGAGTCCCAAGGAACACCTTGTCAGGCCCTGGGAATTTATCCACCCTGATTTGCCTCAGGGTGGCAAACACCTTCTTCTCTGTCATCTGCACAGGGTCCAAAAGGTTGATGCCGCTTTGCCTCACTTCTATCGACTCTGAATTGAGGTCTCTTTTTCCCTTCTCCAGTTGGCCGGGGCCCTGTTGGAGTCCATTGGCCGGGGCCCTGTCGGAGTCCGTGATCGACAGCTGTGCTCAAGCTATGCTCTTCACGGCTGGTGTATTCTCACTCTCGGAACTCGCTGAGCATTTTGGATCTCCAGGTATGGCCAGGGAGGCAGGCCCATGGGCAACCCAATTCCTCGCCAGTGTCATCAACTGAACCATCGCGAGAGATTGACAGCGGGAAGCATTCACAGCTATCGGTGGCCCCTGCATTTAAGCAATGTCTCTCTCTTGCTTGATGGTGGGTGAGTCTGCTGGTCTTTCGAGTCAGGGGGCTTGGACAGGTGACATGGCAGATTGGAACTTGGAATCAGCAAGTTGTTGCTCTCCCTCTCGCTGTGGCAGGAGCGGTACATCTCTTCCCCTTGCCGGGGGGAGAGGGAGACTGTCTGAGATGTCAACGTATTGGGACAAACAGTAGTTTCGGATGGTCTCTGGCAACTTTGCTATTGCTTGCATGGTGGGTGGTGGGGGCTGGAGCTGGAGCAGGTGGGGGGAAAGGGAGGAGGATGGCTGATGCTTTTGCTGCTGCGAGGGGAATGGGGGCTTTGGGGTTCTAACTTTAGATTATTTTTCCTCTGTTTTTGGATGTCTGCGAAGAGTAAGGATTTCAGGTTCTATACTGTATACATTTTCTGATACTAAATTGAACTGCGTATTGAACTAAGGATTCCCCACTCCACATCGATGCCCCCTACTCCTGTTTTTGGACACCCTGCTCTGGATCTTTTCATCTCTAATTGCTGATGAGACATCAACCACCTTGACTTCAGCACCCCTTTCTCCTCTTCAAACCTTATCCCTCTGAACCCACTGTCCTCTACTCTCTCCACACCAATCCCAGCCTCACCATCAAATCCAGACAAAAGAGGTGCTATAGTAGGCTGGCAGACTGACCCTAACTTTACCCGGTGGTAACTCTCAGACAGTTCCTCTTACTTACCCTTTGAAAAGGATGTCACTCAAGAGCATCAGGACATTGTCTCCAGCACCATCACCAACCTCATCGACTCTGGAGATCTCCCATCCATTGCCACCAACCTGAGTACCCTTGTTAAGTTTGCCTCCAATCTTGATTCTGCCCTTAAATTTACTTGATCCATTTCTGCCACCTCTCTGCTCTTTCTCAATCTCTCCGTCTCCATCTCTAGAGACAAACCGTCTACTGACATCTTCTATAAAACTACTGACTCCCACAGCAATCTTGACTATACCTCTTCCCATTCTGTCTGCTGTAAAAATGCAATTCCCTTTTCTCAGTTTCTTTGTCTCTGCCACTTCTGTTCCTAGGATGTGGCTTTCCTTTCCAGGGCATCGGTGTTCTCCTTCTTCAGAGAATGTGGTTTCCCTCCTGCACTATTGATACTGCCCTCGCCCACATCTTCTCCATTTCCCAGACATCCATGCTCACACCATCTTCCTGCTGCCTTAGTGTTCCTCTTGTCCTCAGCTATTACCCCTTCAGCCTCCACATCCAACATATCATTCTCCTCAACTTCCGCCATCTTCGACAGGACCCTACCACCAAACACATCATTGCCTCCCACCCCCAAACCAATCTCCGCTTCCCACAATGATTGCCCTCTCTCTGATTCCCTTGTTGATCAGCCCTCCCCATTAATCTCCCTCCTGGCACATATCCTTGCAAGTGGAAGAAGTACTATACCTGCCCAAGCATCTCCTCCCTTTCCTCTATTCAGGACCCCACACAGTCCTTCCAGGTGAGGCAACACTTCACCTGTGAATCCTTTGAGGTTGTTCACAGCATCTGTTGCTCCCAATACAGCCTCTTCTACATTGGTGAGACCCAACGTGGAATAGGGGTCTTCTTTGTCGAGCACCTTCGCTCCATCTGCAAAAAAGCAGGATTTCCCAGTGACCAACCATTTTAATTCCCATCCCCAGTTTCATTCCGACATGCCAGTCCATGGCCTCCTCTTCTGTCACAATGAGGCCACTGTGAGCTTGGAGGAACGGCTCCCCATATTCCATCCACATAGTCTCTAACCTGATGACATGAACGTTGATTTCTCCAACTTCTGGTAATTATCATCAAGTACTGTGGTCCAAAGAGCTTGTTTCTGTGCGTTCTGCTCTATGTTCCATGTTCTACCATTAACAATAAGCAGATCCAGTTACATCAACCATCTCTCTACCTTCACCAATGTTGCCGGACCCACTGAGTTCCTCCAGCCGCTTTTTCTTTACCCACTCACCTCAGATTCAAAAATCGGGAATCTCTTGTGCTCACTAGTTGTTATCTCTTGGTGAAAGGGACTAAATCCTCCCTTCACCTCATAACATTGTATTTCCTCTGTTTCCTTTTCCGAACAAACCTAGTCTCTCCTCAAGACTGCAATTCTCCAACGCTGACAGCACCTTGGAGCGTCCTCTGCTCCCAGAGGATCCCGAATCAGAATCAAAAATCACATTTATTATCAGCATCCACATGAATTAAAACTTGCTGTTTTACAGCTGCAGTAGAGAGCAAAGACATAAACTGATTAGATAGATGGATAGATACTTTATTGATCCCAAAGGAAATTACAGTGACACAGTAGCATTACAAGTGCACAGATATAAATATCAGAAGAGAAGTAGAAAGAATTTAAAAAAGTTACCACAAACAGTCTAACAGGAGGGAGTCGTCACTTCCCCGGCTATAGGTTGACTCATTATACAGCCTACTGGCCAAGGGTAAGAATGACCTCATACAGTGCTCTTTGGAGCAGCACTATATAATATGTAATTTAGATAGACATCAAAATAAGCAAAAAGTGCAAAGAGGCGATGTCGAAAGGCTGATGGACCATTCAGAAATCTGATGGCAGGAGGGGAAGAAGCTGTGTGCCTAAATTGTGGCGTGTGGGTCTTCAGGCTTCTGTACCTCCTTCCCCAGTGGTAGCAACAAGTGGGCACTGCTGGATGCCATCTTCCTGGGGCACCACCTCTTGACGATGCCCTCAATGGACTGTGATGAAGCTGGCCAAGTCTGAAAGCCTCGGCCACCTGTTGCGATCCTACGCATCATGATGCACCCAGTCAGAAGAGAGCAATGGAGACAGACAGAAGAGGAAAGATACCAGTCAGATGAGGAACTTTCACCAGCCCCTCCCCCCAGAATCACTGAGTAAACACATCGGCAGAATAGATTTCCCTTGCTACAACCAGTAATAATGCCTGACCTGATGCAGTCAAGCGTGGTGATTTGCTTCACTGGAGCAATAGCTTGTACAGCTTTTGACACAAAACCACAGGCAGAGACAAGAGACCAGAGCTGGGTCACAGAGTGATCTTCATCCAGAGGCACGAGTTCAAATCCCACCACCCAGCAGGGGTATTTAAATGTCATTCACTAAATGAATCTGCACCAGTGACCAGTTATGCCTGATTGTATGAACACCCACTGGCTTACTACTGCTGTTCATGGTAGAACATTTGCTGTCTTTATCCCAACGAGCCAAACCAGGATCCCAGACCCATAGCGACCAGACAGTCTCTGAACTGCACTCAGAAGGGTGAAGGAGGTAGGGGTTGATGATGAAGCAACCCCATGGATGAGCAACAAACCCCACATCCTTCCGGAATAGAAATGGGATGCAGACTAAATCTTAACCAGGTGATTAATTATTGAGCATATTATGGATGTACCCTATCTGGGTTCATTATGGCTTGGTATGGTAACTGCTCTGCCTGTCACAAGACACTGCAGAGAGTTGTGGACAGAGCTCTGTACATCACAGAAACCAGCCTCCCCTTCACAAACTCCAGCTATACTTTCCTCTGCCTTGGTAAAGCACCCAGCACAGTCAAAGATTCTACCCACCTCAGACAGTCTCTACTCTCCCCTCTTTCATTTGGGCAGAAGGTATACGTGTGGGCCACCAGGTTCAAGGACAGCTTCTATCCCACTGTTCTAAGACTATGGAATCGGTCCTCAGTATGACAAGATGGAATCTTGACCTCACAATCTACAATCTTGCACCTTCTTGTTTACCTGTGCATTGCTCTAGCTGCAATCCCTTTTGTCTCCAGTGAGATGCAGATTGGTGTGGACTTCTGTAGCGTGCAGGAGGAATGGGCGACAAGAAGCTATGACTCTCCATTTCCCTCCACAGATGCAGCTTGGCCCACTGATTTTCCTTATTTTGTCCCAATACAATAACTCATTATTACCACTGACATTCATTTGTGACCTTCTAGCTACACCTCCGTCACAGACCTAGCGCTGTTCATCACCCTTCAATGCTCCCAGCCCAGCTAACACCATTCAACCTCCCTTGGTCTTCACCCTCTCATAGAACTTCCTTTTCACTCTCTCCACCTCCTTTTCTCTGCAATTTAGTTACATTATTCTTTCCAACTTACCCCCAATCTAATGAAAGGTCATTGGCTGAACCTCTCCTTGGTAAATAAGATTGGTATAGATGGGTACCTGATAGTCAGCATAACCACTGTAGGCTGAAGGTCCTGTTTTTATGCTGCTTAACTCAATTTCATGAGACACTGCTCGATCCTCAAATATCTCCAGCGTTCTAAGTTTTTATCTCAGTATTCCAGCATCTGCAATACTTTGCTTTCCTCAAATGGCCAGACCCATTCCTAGGATTCTCCCACCTTTTCCTCCGAAGAGAGTGGTTGGAAAGGAGCAGAACCACTGCAGTCTGGTTGGGCCAGGTCAGGGTATTGGGGCTGGAGGCAAGGGACAGGCTGATATTCAGCTTGCTGCTCTGTGAGGTTTACCCGTCTCTGCGCTGAACTGAGGCAGTGGCCTGCAACTAACAACCTCCTGGACCAGCTGGCGAGGTGAACTGGCCTCGTGACCGTGGGCTCACTTTCATAAACTTTTGTTCTGAGTGTTATTCGTTTACTTTCTATCGTTTGCACAATTTGTTTTTATTTTGCACATTAGGTGCCTGAGAGCCTTTTTGAAATGAGTTCTATTTGGGCTTCTTCGTCTTGTGACTGCCTGCAAGAAGACAAATATCAAGGGTGTGTGTAGAATACTTATGTTGATACTATATGTACTTTGAATTTTGTACTCAGCATCCATTGCGTGCACCCTGAGAGGGATAAATCAGTTGCCTCAAAGCCAGAGAACTGATAGCTCCCGCCCCACTCTAGTAATCGGTGAGAAGGCCCAGTACCATACTGAGAAGGTGTGGTGCCTTAGAGTGAACAGAATCTCCTGTTCCCTCAACAAGTTCTAAACACTTCCATCTTTCCAAACTCCAGAGAAATCCTTGTTAATATCTGCCCCTTAACCCAGATACAGATGATTTCATTAGCATCATATTTCTCTGCATAACTTGGCTGATGAGTTTACCATCATACAGATCGTTCTCTGGGTTATGAACACCCAACTTGTGAACATTGTGTACATGAATGAGTGTTGTGAGACCAGTGGGATGAATGGGGATGGGGACTGGTTTGTCAAATGCTGCAGGTGGCAGGTATCATCGGCCACATGGGAACAAATAGGACATTTCACCCTGCCTCTTTGTCCCACCCCTTCTCCAAAACCACCCGGGGGGGGGGGGGGCAGAATAAAAGAAAAAAATCACCTCTATCAAGTCACCAATCCTCCTCCCTGTCCTTCGCTCCAAAGAGTAAAGTCCTAGCTCGCTCAATCTTTCCTCACAAAACATGCTCTCTAATCTGCCAGCATTCTGGTAAATCTCCTCTGCAGCCTCTCTAAAGCTTCCATAGCATTCCTTTAATGACAAAACCAGAACTGAACACAACACACCAAGTGTGAATCAACCACAGTTTTAAAAGCTGCATATTACCTCTCATGGCTCTTGAACTCAATCCCCTGACCAATGTATGCTCCTGTTTGCATCAATGGTGCTGAGGTCGAGAGGATTGAAAGCTTCTACGTCTTAAGAGTGAACATCACCAATTGCCTCTCCTGGTCCAATCATGTAGGCTCCAGCCAAGAAAGCTCATCAGAGGCTTTGCTTCCTCAGGAGACTAAAGAAATTCGTTATGTCCTTGTCTGCCCATTCCGATTTATGTTGACGCAACATAAGCAACACAAAATTCTGAAAATCTCACCAGGCTCAAGGACAGCTTCAATCTCGTTATTACACAACTATTGAACAGTAACCTATATGGACACTGGATCCCATAATCTACCTCATTATGGTCCCTGCATCTGTCTGCCTGTACTTTCTCTGTCACTGTAACACTTAATTCTGTATTCTGTTACTGTTTTCCTCAATGCACTGGGTAATATTCTATTCAGATAGCACTCAAAACTATTTTTCAACTGTACATATGACAATAATAAACCAATTTACCCTATCAGTGAAATAGTGTAACCAATCATTAAATGCAAAGTTTTAGGTTAACTAGCATCAGATTCTTTCTGGTAACTTGCCCTGAGTGACTGCCTTAACAAGTTCAGTGCTGGGTCTGTTGTTGTTTATCATCTATTTTAATGACGTGCATGATAATGTGGAAATCTGAATCAGCAAATTTAGGGATGTTACCAAGACTGGGGAGCAGTGTGCAATGGGGAAGGCTGTCAAAGCTTGCAAAGTGATCTGGGAAAATGGGCTGAAGAATGATAGATGGAACCTAATTCAGACAAGTACGATATGTTGCACTTTGGCAGGACAAAAACTCCTAGGAATACAGATCCACGATTCCATGAAAGAGGTATCACATGTAGATAAGATCATAGAGAGAGGTCTTTATAAATCAGAATACTGAGTACAGGAGTTGGGGTGTGGTGCTGAAGTCTAAAAAAATTGGTGACGCAAATTTGGAGTATCGTGTGCAGTTTGGTTACCTCCTTACAGGAAAGTATCAAGCCTCAAAAAGTGCAGAGAAAATTTACATGGACTTGAGGACCTGTGTTACAGGGAAAGGTTGAATAGGTTAGGACTTTATTCCCTGGACCATAGGAGAACTAGGTGAGATTTTATACATGTATACAAAATTACAAGAGATACAGATAGGCTGAATGAATGCAGGCCTTTTCCTCCTCAGGTTGGGTAAGACTAGAACTAGAGGTCACAGGTTTTGCGTGAAAGATTAAATATTTAAGGGGAAACTACTTCATTCAGAGGGTGGTCTGAGTGGTAGATGCAGGTTCAACTGGAAACGTTTAAGAGAAGTTTGAATAGGTACATGGATGAGAGTGGAATGGAAGTCTATAGTTGGGATTCAGGTAGATAGGACTAGGCAGCAGACCTGGCTGGCATGGACTAGATGGGCCAAAGGGCCTGTTTCTGTGCTTGATGACTCTAGGACCATGTTTGTGACTGGTGCTGGCCCATCACGCCACACACCCTAATCACTCGTAGTACATTCCAGCTCCAGAGTAGTAATACTGTCACCTGATTCCATCACCATCCCACTCAGCGGATGCAGGCAGCCGGGAGAGCGGATACAGAGGTGGAAATGGAATTCACCACCAACAAAAGTGGCAAAATGCCAAGCCGATGGTAACCCCCATACAACTCCAACACTGACACATAAAAGGGAGACAAAAAATATTCAACACACTGTTACAAAAGTGCAATGCCTTGCATGTAATTGTCCAAAGAGGAAAATATGCAGAATAATAAGTGAACACATTTACTGTAAACATGTACAATTCAGCTACCAAATGGACGTTATACAAAGTGAGGTTATGTGTCACATTAACAATCAATACTGATAAGTATGCAATGAATTACCTTATTGATTAACACTTTTACAGCAAGACAAGAGCTGCACATTTTACTCCAATCAATGCCTTCTTGCATGCTGTCCTAGGAATAAGGTTAACTGTCAGGTTTGCAAATAGTTTTGGATGAAGCATCCAAAGTAATACTTGAATTTGTACAAAGAAGACCACCAGCAATGGGATACTAGTAACTGTTGCTGAAAGAGCCATGATTAGGACATAATGCTCTGTGGTGGGCATCTTCCAAATTAAACTCTTTGGGTATCTGGGAAGAGCCTAAAAAGAATTGAGCAAGGTTTTCAAGTGGGAGTCGCACCTCCATGTTGAGAGGTGGGGGAAATTTGGAACCCCCTGGCAAATGTTGGGTTAATTGTCAATTCCAGAACAGAGACTGGGAAATGTTTTGTTTACTAAGGATTGCAAGGAAAAGATGCGTCATTGGAATCAGGTCACGGAGCAGAAATTAGCTCACTTGATGGGCTGAATGGTCTCTTCCTGTTCAATATCTTCAGAAGCATCAGCTCCAGAAAAATGAGGACGAAGGAAGGTGAAGTTATGATACTCAGATAGCACTGCCATGTTAGAGCTACCACCTAGAGATCAGACATCACATAGAGGCCCTCAGTGTACATAACAGCGCAGCATTTCAAGGAGGGGCTATTCCTACTGTCATCTCTCAAATCAACATCTCTGAGGTCAACCCAGTCATTATCATACGGTTGCTCAAGGGATCTTACTGTGCACAGAGGCTGCCCTATTCCCCTATCTTACAACAATGACCACAATTCTAAGTCACGACACTGACTCAAGTGTTTCAAGGAACTTACAAAGTTCTGAAAGCCCAAAACAAAAGGTCATATTAAATGAACAATCAACAATGTGAAGCATGAACAATATTTCTCTCTTAGTGGAGGCTGACTGAGCTGCTGGAAATTTGCCACTGCAGCAAAAATGAAAGCCTTCCTGAACATTGTTGAAAATCATCCCTTATTTGTAAGTTTTTAAATTCTCTTGACAAGGGCGATGTTGGTAAGACCAAGGGTTGTTGCCTCACCCCCATCTTTCAGAAGATAGTGAAGTGGTGCCTCAACAGCCTTTTCAGAAGCAAACAGCTCACCAGCAGGACTGGACTCAACTCTACAGCACAGCCGGTAGAGCAGTGATCTCACAACTTCAGCAACGTGACTGCGGGAGATGTCTCGGTGGGGTTCTTCTTGTGACCCCATGTGTTTCCTCTGGGTGCTCTGGTTTCCTTCCATGTCAAGAGACCTGCAGATTGGTGAGTTAACTGCCACTGTAAATTGTTTCTGCAGTGTGGGTGGATGGTAGAATCTGGGAGGAGTGGTAGGGACAATAAAATAAGATTCACGTGAATGGGTGGCTGGAAACGAAGCTGACTGCAAGTCACAGATGGGAAGGTAGTTAGATGTCCCATCTAACATCTAACTGCCTTCCCTGGTGGAGTTTCATGCATCACACCCATATAATATTCAAGCAATCAGATAGTTATACAGTTATCATTACTAACACTACCTTTTTACTTTAAAAATCATAATTTCATGTGTGATTAACAGAATATTAATTGCCCATTCTGCTGGTAGAATTTGCACCTCAACATGATACAAGACGAATGTATACATGTGTGTGGGCTTTGATTGTTCTGAAAGTAAATTTTAGGTGTGGGAAAAGTCAGATAGGACACAAGAGGCTTGGAGAAAGCAGTGAGAGCAAAGTTGCTCCCATCCATGGAGCAGGCAGGGGCAACAGGCTTAGCATCTTGAATGAAAGATCTAGGGAAAAGGTTTACAAGGTGCAGGACCTGTTGACTGTGGAAATCAGATCCTTCAGGAGAGAAATAATAAGCCATAGAGTTACAGGGAAAATGACTGATGGATTGTCTGACCAACAGCCAGATTATACTTTCCTTTGCTAGTGAACCTCTGTGTGGGACAGCACCAAAGTTAGACAGAGGGTAAAAATTAGAAGGAAGAATTGTCTACATGAAAGCAGATTTAAAATAAAACAAGCATGCTGCCAGAGATCTTATTACAGCCTGTAGGTTGGAAGTAGCCAAGGGCAGCAGTCAGCAGAGTGTTGCAGTTGGACAGAGGAACTGTGGGGTGGAGAAAGAAGTTGGAGAACAGGATCAAGCCAGTTTAACATAATGGAAATAAAAAACTCAGGGATGGCTAAAGCAGGGATTGAGGTGTTGTAGAACTAAAGCCAGACAAACTACACCTAATTATAAGGTTATCACAATGTCCTCCAGAAGAAAATGGCCAGTGGGCCAGGCGGCCACTGTGATTAACATTTTAGGTTGATGATCTCTGGCTGAGAGCCAATGACCTGATCCCATTCATTGCCTGATCTACTGAGAGTTTCCATCAGTTCCTGCACTCATTTGAACGCTCCAGAGTCTGCACACTTTTAAAAGGGACTGATGTAACTTGGCACACTGTGTCCTTGTCAAAAGCCACTGCCGCAACGAACAGCTGTGCTCACCCAACACCGGGAGTTTGAGTGACTGAACAGAAAATGGCAAGAGTCAGCTGGGAGCCAGCTTGGAAGCCACAGTACTTCACCCCGCCTTAAGTAGTCAGACAGACCATGGAACCTTCCATCAGAAGAACCACACCTGATTGACAGCCAATGTGGGATGGTAGTAAGATTTGTACTAGCCAGTGATACATGCATCCTGGAAACAAGATTAGCAGAACAAAACATCACGATAACAAAACCTTTTCTTTTAAATGATTTAGAACTCCTACAGCTAAGGACTACCAGAGAGCAAAGCAAATTCTGAAGAAAGCTGTTCTGCTGCATCTCAGTAAGACTCCTCTATGGTATGAAATGGAAAACGTTTCTCAGTCACCTCTTGCAACACAAAAGCCAACAATTTATGCTGCAGATGTCAGGGATGATGTGCTTCTAGAGAATGCATGCTTGCTGTCTGGAGATTAGTAGGATGAGGAACTGATAATTCAAAATTAAATGCCAGTAAGGTCTGTAAATCAGACATCGGACCCATACTAACAGCAACTAGCAAAATGGGAGTGAGGTTGGGGAATATCATTCAGTGCATCTAACAAGTTGCAGTACTCCTTTCCTCTTCACAGCAGAAGTTTGACTTACATTAATGGTTTGGGAATTAGCCATCTTAAAAAAAGCAACTTTCCCTAAAGAGTGAGGAACAAAGGGTTTTAAGCAATACTGTTATTAAAAAAAATCTTTGATATAAATAATGGAAAATACAGTTGAGCACACTCCCCTTTAGGCAAGGGAGTCACTTAGTTTGACTTTGGAAAATGACCTTTATAGCTTTGCCAATAATACTCAGTAAAATCTTGTCTTACATCCTCAATTTTTTTGCATTTAGACCCCCAAGCATTGTATGTTGCTTTCTCTGGAACTATCTAGCCTAGCAGAAGTACATCTCCAACCGATGACTCTTCATTATTTCAGCTCCTTGGATACAATCCCAGTCCAGTCATGTGGAGGACGGGCTAATGGGGAGATTGGGGATGGAGCAGATTGAAAGCCCAGCAGACCTAGGTCCAGCAGCTCTCCATCAGGAACAGATCTGCTTGGCAGCCTTGGATGAACAGGACAAGCTCACAGGAGAGCTGGTCTTCCAACACTCACAATACATTGACAGCAAATGGAAGAAGACATTTTGTCTACTTTCCTTAAATTATTCCCGATGTTCTTGAAACTTTGCTTCTGTGCACTCTTGTAACGTTGCAGACGACTGAATAACTGTCAGAAAACAGTACACATTTGTGGGAAGGGAGAAAGGTTTCAGTTTCTTCTAGCTCAAACTGGTGGAGAACAACCAAAGATACTCTTCCTTCAGGGTCCAAGCAAGCCAACGTTCCTGTCTTCCTCACCATTATTTAAAAGGTTGGTAACGGAGTCATTTGTGACTGGTGCACCCCAGTAGGAGGCACAATCTTTGGAGGAGTTCTTTTCCATAGCTTGGTGGCTGGTTCATTGAAGGTTCTGCAGAGATAAAGTCCACCCAAGTATTAGACAGAGCCAAAACGGATTTACTTTCCATTGTAATGTAATGTTTCTTCCTCTAGCAGATACACATTAATTTCACAGAACAGGAACAAGAGCAGGTACAAGCCTCCCTTTTATTAAAGACTTCAAGGAGGTGGTGCCTCAAGAAGTCACATCCATCACTAAAGACCCTCACCACCTGGGATATGCCAACTTGTCATTACTACCATCAGGAAGGAGGATTGGGAGCCTAAAGACCGCTGCTCAGTCATTTAGGAATAGATCCTTCCCCTCTGCCATCAGATTACTGAATGGTCCATGATCCATGACTGGGGGGTGAACAGTGTAGCATAATGCTATTTCAACGCCAGTTCCTGCTGCTGTCTGTACGGAGTTTGCACCATCTCCCAGATGCAGTAGCAGATAGGCGTAAAATGTCAGACTTAGGTTTATTATCACTTACGTATGCCATCAAATTTGTGGCATTGTGGCAACAGTATAGCACAAAATTAAAAATATACTTTAAGATACAATATAAAATAAATAAATATTGTAAGAGGAATGAGGTAGTGAGGTAGTGTTCATGAATTAATGGATCATTCAAAAATCTGATGGTAGAGGGCAAGAAGCTGTTCCTAAAACATTGAGTCTCCCCTGAGGCTCTTGTAATTGCTCCCTGATGTAACAGTGAGAAGAGGGGATGTCCTGGATGGTCAAGGGCCTTAATGATGGATTTGGTCATCCTGAGGCACCACCTTTCAAAGATATCCTCGATAATTCTCCCTGTTATCCTGAACAGTGGTTAAACACTCACCCAATATTGTTTCAGGTCAGTATCAAGATTGCCATGTTTTGTGAACTATGACAACATTGATTGGAATGTCTGAAAGGGGAGGGGAAAGGTGCTATAGGAATACAAATTTCACTCCCCTCTCAAGTTAGTTACTAAGTGACTGCATTACTGTTTTGCTTAATAAATCCACTAGGTCTTAATCTTATACACATCCATCCAGTTAGCCCTCAGCCTCTTTCACTCAAGGAAAAAGAGACCCAGCCTCTCTCCACAACCAAAGTCCTTCAATCCAGGCAATATCCTGGTAAATCACTTTTGACAACCAGAACTGCACACAGTATTCCAAGCACTTTCTAACCAATGTTCAGGCCTTCCCCGGTCTCCCCTCCGTCACTCGCCTTCCCCGGTCTCCCCTCCGTCACTCGCCTTCTCCTGTTTCCCCTCCGTCACTCGCCTTCCCCTGTTTCCCCTCCGTCACTCGCCTTCCCCTGTTTCCCCTCCGTCACTCGCCTTCCCCTGTCTCCCCTCCATCACTCGCCTTCCCCTGTCTCCCCTCCATCACTCGCCTTCCCCGGTCTCCCCTCCGTCACTCGCCTTCCCCGGTCTCCCCTCCGTCACTCGCCTTCCCCGGTCTCCCCTCCGTCACTCACCTTCCCCAGTCTCCCCTCCTTCACTCGCCTTTTGTCCCTGCAGCCCTCTCCAATTTCTCCCCAACTTGCTTAATTTCTAACTTTATTTCCGAGACATCCCATCTGGACTCTTTTTTTCCTTATTTTATCAAGGAACCCACACACCCCAGAAATCCAGTCACAAACAAGAGAAAATCTGCAGATGCTGGAAATCTGAGCAACACACACAAAATGCTGGAGGGACTTGGCAGGCCAGGCAGCATCTAGGAAAAGAGTTTTGGCCTGCAATGTTGACTGTACTCTTTAGCAAGCTGCTGCCTGGCCTGCCGAGTTCCTCCAGCACGTAGTGTGAGTCACCCCAGGAATTCTCTCTTTGCCCTCCTCCCATTGGGCAGAAGAGAGAAAAGCTTGAAAGCATATATCCACTAACTTCTATCCCACTATTAGCAAGCTCTTGAACAGTTCTCTTGTATGACAAGATAGATTCTTCACCTCAATCTACCTTGTTATGATCTTGCACCTATAGTCTACCTTACTTACTGCACACTGTGCCAGTGCTGTTCAGGGCAGCAATGAAGGTTCTCCATCTCTGGTGGTGTGCAGGACTTCCTTCATCATGTCAGTAGCTTCTGCTCAGTTTTCACTAATGTCAGTCGCTGAAGTCCTAGGTGAAGACTCAGGAATGCCATCACACTCAGGATGTAGGATTCTTTGTTGCTGTTTCAGTGACCATTTTTTTTTTTACCAGTTCGGGTTGTCAGCTCCAAGCTAAATCCCTGAACCCAGAGGACCAGTGGACCAATCTTAGTCTGGCCTCTGCTCTTTGATCTGTTTGGCATGGGTGACCCTACCAAAAGCCAAAGCAAAAAGCCACGACTCCAATGAATATGGCTCCCTGGGTCATTGAGGCATGCAAGCCTTCAAACCCAACAACGTTGCAGTCCTCTTGGAAGCATTGACTACCTGCACTGTACCTCATCTGTGGCTTTTACACTTTACTCTGCATTCTGTTATTGTTTTAACTTGTTCCACCTCAATGCACTGTGTAATGAATTGATCTGTATAAGCAGTATGCAAAACAATTTTCTCCTTCCACTGTACCTTAGTGCTTGTGACAACCAGTACCCACTACTAATATGGTGGCCTGTAGGACTCGCCCCATAGCTACTGCTAATAACAATGCTACGCAAATTAGCAAAAACTGCTTTGTAACTCGACCTATTAACTCATCGGTTTTCAACCTAAAGATATTTCTTTCATTTTTTTCCATCCCTCCTGTTGAGTATTCGATATCTCAGTTATATTTGAGTCATCTTGTATACATAGATGATTAAGCATTTCTGTTTAATTCATTACTTATAAGCAAATTGCACGTCATCACATTACCATGATACCTGCATGCCTTGTTTAAAGTAAAACACAAAGTTACACTCACATTCAGACTCCTGTGTCCAAAATGTTTAAAATTTTGAAGTTATAAAATATAACACCTTCTACTACAAATTAACTTGTTTTTGCTTTCTCCTCTCTCAGATCTAATGGGGGATCCTGGGCATAAAACATTAACTGTCTCTTTCCCCTTCCCCCCCCCCCCCCCCCCCCAGATGCTGCTTAATCTTCTGAGTGTGCCCAGCATTTTCTGTTTATATTTCATGTTTTGCAAACCCTCTCAGGGCTTTCATTTCCAAATGGTGTGAGCAAGGTTTACACTGGCTGGTCCATTGACATCAAGACAAAGAGACTATAGTACATAGGAACAGAATTAGGCCATGTGGCCCATTGAGTCTCCTCCATGGCTGATTTACTTTCACTCTCAACCCCATTCTGTCTTCTACCCGTAACCTTGGACAACCTCATTAATCAAGAACCTATCACCTCCACTTTAAATATGCCCAATGACTTGGCCTCCACAGCCATTTGCGGCAATGAATTCTACAGATTCACTACCCTCTGGCTAAAGAAATTCCTCATCTCTGTTCTAATGAAACAGCCTTGTCTTCTGAGGCTGCTTCCTTTGGTCCTAGACTCTGCCACAATTGAAAACATGCTCTTGTCTGCTCTTTCAATACTTGGAAGATTTCAATGAGCTTCTTCTCACCTCCCCACCCTTTCATGTTTGCATTTATTTAAATATTTAAATTTAAGTTCCCCAGATACTAATGTAGATTTCGAACTCTGGCACATTCCAAAGTTATATGGCAAATAAGGGTTAGAAAGTTGTGGCACTGGAACAATGACAACACTTGTGGGCTGCCCCCAGCAAACCTTGGACTGTGTTGGTTGTTGATGCAAACGATGCATTTCACTGCATGTTTCCATGTCCATGTGACAAATATAGTTAATCTTTATCTTCTCTTTTGTAAAGAGAATCTGATGTGAAAGTGAACTAGGTCTGGCTGAGCCAATCCACATGAACACAGGATATATCCCGTACCTGATCATATCCATATGGTCGCTGCTGCTGCTGCTGCGGTGGACCAGGTTGGGGTGGTCTGTACCCTCCATACTGCTGCCCCTGACCCTGGGGATAGCTGGTGTACTGGCCAGGAGCTCCTTGTGAAGGACCTGGAAACAGAAGAAGCAATCAAAGTATTTATTGCATACGACCCTGGCCTGATGAGTCTACTTGGAGACTAAGCCCTCTAGCCCTGCCTGTCAGAGAATTTACACCATGAAAGGAGGCTGTTCATCACAATGCGTCTACACTGGCTCAATTGAGAAGCAACCCAATAAGCCCCACTCCCCTGTCCTTTCCCTACCGATCTGCAGGTTCTTTCCTTACCAGCTTTCTCTTCAACACTTAGTTGCCAAGTTGTGGAACCCTCCTCTGCAGATGCCCAACCTCAACTCTTCACTGCAATAGTAAACTTTTCCTTGGGTTATTTTTGCTTTCCTTTTACTTTACTTTATTGTCACCAAACAATTGATACTAGAGCGTACAATCATCACAGCGATATTTGATTCTGCGCTTCGCGCTCCCTGAAGTACAAATCAAAGTAAATATAATAAAAATTTAAATTTTAAATCATGATTCGAAAATAGAAAAGGGAAAGTAAGGTAATGCAAGTCAGCTCCAGATATTTGGAAGGTCCGGCCCAGATCCAGGTCAGGATCCGTTCAGCAGTCTTATCACAGTTGGAAAGAAGCTGTTCCCAAATCTGGCCGTACGTATCTTCATGCTCCTGAACTTTCTCCCTGAGGGAAGAGGGACAAAAAGTGTGTTGGCTGGGTGGGTCGTGTCCTTGATTATCCTGGCAGCACTGTTCCAATAGCGTGTGGTGTAAAGTGAGTCCAAGGATGGAAGATTGGTTTGTGTGATGTGCTGGGCTATGTTCATGATCTTCTGCAGCTTCTTCCGGTCTTGGACAGGACAACTTCCATACCAGGTTGTGATGCACCCTAGAAGAATGCTTTCTACGGTGCATCTATAAAAATTAGTGAGGGTTTTAAGGGACAGGCCAAATTTCTGAAGCTTTCTCAGGAAGTAAAGGCACTGGTGGGCCTTCTTGGCAGTGGACTCTGCTTGGTTAGACCGTCAGGTCATTTGTAATATTCACCCCGAGGAACTTAAAGCTTTTGATCTGTTCCACCTGTGCACCACTGATGTAGATGGGGTCATGCAGTCTGCTACTCCTTCTGAAGTCAACAACCAATTCCTTCGTTTTGCTGATGTTGAGGGATAGGTTATTGTCTTCTCACCATGCCACCAGGTTCTTAATTTTCTCTCTGTACTCAGACTCATCATTACCCAAGATACGGCCTACAATTGTGGTGTCATCAGCAAACTTATATATTGAGTTCGATGGAAACTTGGCTACACAATCATGGGTGTACAGTGAGTACAGCAGGGGGCTGAGTACACAGCCTTGTGGGGCACCGGTGCTCAGAGTGATTGTAGAGGAGAGCTTGTCCCTTATTTTTACAGCCTGGGTCCTGTCTGTGAGGAGGTTGAAGATCCAGCTGCAGATCTGAGTGCTAAGACCCGGGTTCTGGAGCTTAGGAATCAGTTTATTTGGAATGATGGTATTAAAGGCAGAGCTATAGTCAATGAAAAGGAGCCTTACATATGCGTCTTTATTCTCCAGGTGTTCTAAGGAGGAACGTAGTGCCAGAGCGATGGCATCTGCCGTTGACCTGTTGCTCCAGTAGGCGAATTGCAAAGTGTCAAGGTTGACCAGTAAGCTATGGTTGATGTGTGCCACAACCAATCGCTCGAAGCACTTCATAGCAATTGATGTCAGAGCCACAGGTCGATAGTCACTCAGGCATGTCACCTTGCTTTTCTTCAGCACCTGGATTATCGTTGCCTTCTTAAAACACGAGGGGATCTTAGACTGAAGCAGGGAGCAGTTGAAGATGTCAGCAAACTCTCCAGCTAGCTCACTTGCACAGGCCCGGAGAACCTGTCCCAGGACGCCACCTGGGCCCGTCGCCTTCCTTGGATTTACCTTCAGGAATGCTCTTCTAACGTCTTCCTCGGTGACGATGAATCTCGAAGCCACCAGGTCTGGTTCATCCAGAGGGGGCGGGACGTTCCTCTTCTGTTTGAATCTTGCGTAGAATACGTTAAGTTCGTCAGGAAGAGAACCGCTACAGTTATTGATATTCCCAGCCTTTTCTTTGCACCCAGTGATCTCATGTAGACCCTGCCATAGTCTACTGGTTAGCCTGGGCTTCCAATTTGGCTCAATATTGCCTCTTGGCGCCCTTAATGGCTTTCCGGAGCTCACGCCTGGATTCCGTGTAGCGACTGGTATCCCCGGACCTAAAAGCCGCAGCTCTAGCCTTCAAAAGGAACTGGACCTCATAATTCATCCAAGGTTTCCGGTTAGGGAATACCCGGATCGTCTTGCGAGACATACAGTCCTCTGTGCATTTCCAGATAAAGTCCGTGACAGCTGAGGCATACTCATCGAGGTTAGCTACCGAATGCTTGAATACTAACCAGTCCACTGATTCAAAGCAGTCACGGAGGACCTCATCCGTTTCCTCTGTCCAACGCGACACCACTTTTGACACTGTGACCTCCCGCTTCAGTTTCTGTTTGTAAGCTGGGAGGAGGAGTAGGGCCTGACGGTCCGATTTTCCAAAGTGAGGTCGTGGGATGGAACAGTAGGCATCCTGGACCACACTTGGGAGTGGGCTTGCCTTTATTAGTTGAGACATCAAGGTCAAGAGTCAGGAAGTTATGTTGCAGTTTTATAAAAGTCTGACTAGGCCGTATTAGAGTATTGTATTCAATTCTAGTTGCTCCCTTTTAAGAAGGATGTGGAGACTTTGAAGAGGGTGCAGAAGTAGTTCACCAGGATCCTGCCAGAATTAAAGGGTATGAACATTAGGGAAAGGGTGGACAAACTTGAGTTGCAATTTTGGGCCCCTCATCTAAGAGGGGATGTGCTGACATTGGAGAAGTTTCAAAGGAGATTCAAGAGAATGATTCTGGAAATGGAAGGCTTATCGTATGAGGAGTGTTTGATGGATCTGAGGCTGTACTCACTGGAATTCAGAAGAATGAGGGGGCAGGGATCTTATTGAAACCTATCAAATGTTGCAAGGCCTCAATAGAGTGGATGTTTTCTATGGTGGGGGAGTCCAAGACCACAGGACACAGCCTCAAACTAGAGGGATGACCATTTAGAATGGAGACCAGGAGGAATTTCTCTAGCCGGGGATTATAAATATGTGGAATCCATTGCCACAGGTGGCTGTGGAGGCCAAGTCATTTGGTACCTTTAAGCTATGGGTTGCTAGGTTCTTCATTAGTCAGGGCATGAAGGGTTGTGGGGAAAAGACAGGAGATCAGGGGTGAGAGAACTATTGATCAGCCATGATGAAATGGCAGAGCAGACTCTATAGGCCAAATGACTGAATTCTGCTCCTGTATCTTGTAGTCTACATGCATTTCAGGTGAGAGGGTGTAGGCTCAAAGGAGGTGCGCAAGACAAGTTGTTTTTCTTTATTATTAAGTACACAGAGTGTTGGGTGCCTGGATTTTCTTGCTGGGGTTGTGGTGGAGGCAGGCACTAAAGACATGTTTAAGAACGTAAATGCAGAGAATGGAGGGATACAGATCTCATGTAATTGAAGAGACAAACTTAATTCGAACCACACACATAATGCTGGAGGACTTGAGCAGGTCAAGTAGCATCCAAGGAGGAAATAGTTAATCTTCTAGGTTGAGACCCTTTATCAGCTGAAATGGCAACTCTTTATTTCGCTCCACAGATGCTGCCTGACCTGCTGGGTGTCTGTGTCTCTCAAAATTTGCAGCATCTGGAGAATCTCTTTGGTCTCTGAACCCAACTATTTGTTTAATCAGTTTGGCACAAAATTGTAGGTCAAGGGACCTGTTCCTCTGCTATTGTATATTCTAATAAGTTCAAAAATACCTTTTAAAAAAGTAGTCGTAGTTGTTCACCCCCAAGGTCACAATCCTCACTCCCACCTTACCCCCGACAGTTTAAAGCTCTCCATCCTAGGAAAAAACTCTTAGTATTTGCTTTCAGCTTCCAGTTTATTTCACCAGTGCCTTGACTACCATCTTGTGAGAGAATGGCAGGGATTGTACTAGACAATAGACAGGAAAAGACAGTTCGTGCACAGGATACCTCTGTGAGCTTTGCAGTTTGCATTTACTCACTGGCTGGGATCTGCTGTCCATCACTCAAGCAAGTGACCCAATTATTTTGTGGACAGTGATCTTAGTGGCTTGTGTAAGAATGTTACAGTACCAGTGATAGGGGTTCAATTCCCCCCAATGCTGTAGAAATATGTATGTTCTCCACATGACCACATGGGTTCCCTTTGGGTGCACTGGTTCCCTTCCACATTCCAAAGATGGTATGGGTTAGAGTTAGTGAGTTGTAGGCGTGCAACGTTGACGCTGGAAGTAGAGTGACACTAACGGGCAAGTCCTCAGACTTTGTTGATTTTTGATGTAAGCAATGTATTTCACTAATGTATATGTAACAAATTAAAAATGCAACTCCATAATTACACATTGCTTTTTGTCTAGACTTACAAAATGACAGACTGGGCAAGGGCATCAACCCTCCTTCTCTAAAGAATTAGAAAATGAAAACCAGATGGGTTTCTGAAAAGAACAGGATATTCAGGGTCACCAATACAGGTACTTCCTTTGAAAAACTCTTGGATCTAATTCAATTCAAATTCAATGGCTCAGTGGTTTTCTGGTTCCTGGCAAAACTAGGCCAAATCTTCACTGTGCCTAGTGGTTATAGCATCGTAACTGAAGACTTGCAGACCCCTGCTGCTATTGTACCCACCCTGCCCCTCACACTGACCAAATAAGACCTCTGTAGTGGGGCATTCCTAACAGTCATGTTCTCTGCACCTAGCATCTGTTTTTGACTGAGATAAACAAAGCTTTACAGTATTGGTACTGGTGGTCATTTCCTGCCGCTGCTTGTAAGGAGTTTGTACATTCTCCCCGTGACCGCATAGGTTTCCCCTGACAGTCCCAAAGACATACCAGTTGGTAGGTTAGTTGGTTGTTGCAAGCTGTCCCATGATTAGGCTAGGGTTAAATTGGGTGTTGCTGGCCAGTGAGGTTCAAGGGGCCGGAAAGGCCTACTCCATGCTGGATCTCAATAGATACATAACAAGGGGTGATTGATAAGTTTATGGCCTTAATTTTAGGAGTCAATTTTAGAAAAAACCTAGCACATTTATTTTTCAACATAGTCCCCTCCTACATTTACACACTTAGTCCAACGGTCATGGAGCGTACAGATCTTGGACCTCCAGGAAGTGTCCACAGCTGGGGTGATTGATAAGTTCGTGGCCCAAGGTAGAAGGAGATGAGTTATACAACTCTCGTTACATGCACATGCAGGTCAACTCTTTTGAGTGATTATGCAGAAAGTTTGAAGTTAATAACTCATCTGCACAGTGACGCAAGTGAAGGTGATTGTGAAGTAGAATTTGTTGTGAGTAGGGGTTGGTTCAATCGTTTTAACTGACACTAAATAAGAACCGTATGTACCTGTTCGGACTTACCTACAAATTCGACTTAAAGACCGACTTAGATATGGATCTGGTTCGTAACCCAGGGACTGCCTGAGTTTTATATAGGCAAATGAATGAAAAAGATTGGAGGGTTATGGGTTGGGTATGAGGGAAGGATTGGATTGATCATGGAATGGATTAAAAGGTTTGTACCACATCATGGGCCACAAGGTCTGTACTATGCTAGCTCCAGTAATTGTCAAGTCCAGAGGTCGAAGACTAAACTCTGCAATCCCAGAAGTCGAGGCCTGAAGGTCAAAGCCCTTGAGCCAGTCAGATGTCTGCAAGACCGAGCAAGAGACCATTGATGGAGGTCCAAAGTCTGAGAGTCCGGAGCCAAGGACTAGTGATCAGGGGCCTGTCCTGGGCTCAGAGGTTTGACTGTGGGAAAGGAGCTCGTTTTGTTGCTGCTGCTCACGTTGCTCTGCTGAACATATTGAGCATAGGAATATTAGCACCAGAATATGTGGCGACACTTGCAGGCTGTCCAAGCACATCCTTAGGTTGTTGGTCGTTAATGCAAATGAAGTATTTCACTGTATATTTTGATGTACACATAAGAAATAAATGTTCTTGTTCTTATCTGAAGAGCACACTCAAACCCACAGCTCAAAAATCGCCAATTTTTAAAATCCCTCAGATACACTCTTTGTAGAGACTGAGCAATGCAGATTGTGGCCTTAGATTAGTGTTGTTTATGGGTGAAAAAGAGTGACAGATTGTTCAGATCACTGACTTTTGTTTTAAGGTTCCATGCTTTGCCATCGCATGCTGGGACAGATTTATGGTCACTGCCGGGTTAAATACTCCTCTGGCTGATTCAATTCCTTGTGTGTAGTTCTGCTTGTTGTGCTATAGGAAGAAAGTGATTAAGCATCAGGAATGCAGTCTCTACTGTTGGGGTTTGAGTTATAAGAGAAGATTGAATAGGCTGGGACTGGTTTCCTCAGAGCAAAGGAGGTAGAGGGGTGGTATTATCAAAGGTAAGGGGGATATTCTGTTTCTCCACCCTCCCTCCCCCCCCCCCCCCCCCACAGGACAGCAGATTCAAGAATCAGAGGACAGATTAAGGTAAGAAGGAAAAGATTTAAAAGGACTTGAGGGGCAAGTTTTTCCACACAGAGGGTGGTGGGTTTCTACAAAGAAATGTCAGCAGAGGCAGATACAAGTTATAATATTTTAATGGTTTTTGTACAGTTACATGGATGGGAAAGGCTGAAAGGGGTACTTGCCAAATACTGGCCATAAAATTCTGCAGATGCTGGAAATCATGAGCGACACACACAAAATGATGCAGGAACTTGGCAGGTCAGGCGACACTTATGGAGGGAAATAAATGTTTTGGGCTGAAGGACTGGATTCCATGCTGTACAGCTAAAATATCTTGTTCCCTATCGACTATCGAATGCACACTATAACTGGTACGAGACACTGGCGAGGCCACATTTGGAACAGCGTATTCAATTTTAGTCACTATGCAAAAAGAAAGATGTCATTAAGCTGGTCCGAATTACTTACCATAGCCCTGCTGCTGTGGAGGGTAACCTTGCTGTGTTGCATACTGCTGCTGGGGGTAACTCTGCTGCTGTGGGGGCCCTTGCTGGTAGGCATCTTGCTGCTGCCCATACTGTGGGTTACCTGCAAGAGACACGCGGCACAAGCATGAATATCCACCGACAGTGCACCAGTACACATCAGGGAGCTCAGCTCCATGGGTGAAGCAGAGACAAGGACCTTTAGCAGTGAGAGTTGGGTGTGGGAGAGGAGGGAGAAGTGGGAGCAGGAATGCAAAAAAGTCAGGAAAATGAGAAAGCTTCCAAACCAAACCAAAAGGAGGCCATACAAATTTGCAGGCCAAGCAACATTTTACATTTTGCATTAACCCTGCAAGTTGCAACCAAATTTTACACTTGCTGCAACCGAACAGTTAGAAAAGCTACACTAAAGGGGAAAATAAACACCATAAAAGACCAGTACAGAGCACAGACTAGCTAAATAAAATAAAGTCAACAAGCAGATTTCACTTTGGTGCTGTGTACTGAGTTACTGACTCAACATCTGTGTGAGTGTTAATCTTTTTAAAGATTTTGTATTAAAAGCACAATATGTATTTAGGTTTTCAAAGCAGTATTGAAGTTAGAAGTGTTAAAACTACCCATTATAAGCATTGGTAAAAAGAATTAATTCTGAAGCTACATAGTCCTTAGATCAATCAGCACCTAATGCTCTACCAGAGCTTTGCAAGGTGAGGGGTCGGGTGGGGAAGGTTGAAGGTGAGGTTTGATTAAGCAGTTTAGGGCAAACCATGTGTGTGTAACGTGAAGGTATATTTTTTTTTATATACCTCCTTCGTAGTAATGTTGTAAGGGATCCTCGTAAGGCCTTTCAAAGGCCTGCTCAGGATACGATGGATGCTGGTAACTGTAGTCATTACTGCCTACATCAAACAGGAAAACAGTTAATGGCTTTTCAACTACAAGCCCACAATATTTCAAAAGTAAATCTGGAGAACAAAAAAAACACGTGAAAATTTAGCAAGCGCTTTTTTCTGAAGATTCCTGTGCAGTCAGGTTTCCAATGAAATGTAAACTATGTCAAAAGCCATTCAGTTACCACTGCTTGTCCCCGATCTACAGGTACTGTACTGATGAACAGAGCAATGTTAATTAATGAAGGCAAAGTGCAAATCCCAAAGTGTTCAGACCCGTTCCTCTGCCAGAGGTAGGGCAATGCCCTTCAAGGTTTCTGTTGGTACAGAGATGTACTCCTGCTTTGGTCATGACTGATATTTCTCCTGTCCCATACGATACCCCATCTGGTTCTCAATCATTCATGGGATAAGAGTGTGGTCTGCAAGCCAACATTTAAAGCCCATGCCCCAAATGCCCCTTGAGAGGTGTGCGGTCGAGCTAACCCAATGAACTGCCAGAGTCACTGTGTGCTGCTGGGAGAGATTTCTGGAACACGGACACAGGAATGGCTATATATTTCCAGGCTGAAATACTGAGTGATTTGGAAGGGAAGCTGTTGGTGGCAGGGTAATAATCATTCAGCTGAAGGCTTTGTCCTTTTCAGTTACAGAGAGTTGGTGGGTCTGACAGAGTGTTGCTGCAGGAGATTGAGCAACTTCATTGCATTTTGTAGATAGCATGCAATGAAACATGGTGACAGTATGATTAATGTAGTCAGAGTAGCAGCAAGAAAACTTGTCAGCTGATCAGAAAATACAACACATCACACAGCAAAAGTGGCTGAAAGGGAGGAAAAGGGAATGTGGAATGGAGTCCTTACAGGGAACAGGATATGAGGAAGTTCAGTCAAGATAGCTGTGGAAGTCTGTAGACTTCAATCAAATTTTTGTGACCAGCTTACAAGGAAACAGGAAATCCAGAAAGAGTCTGTACGATATAAGACATTGCAGAATTAGACCATTCGGTGCATTGTCTGTTCTGCCATTCCATCATGGCTGATTTATTATCCCTCTCAACCCCATTTTCTGGTCTTCTTCCTGTAACCTTTACCACCCTTACGAATCAATAACCTATCAAGATCCATTTGAAATCCACCCAACGACTCGGACTCCATGGCCACCTGTGGCAATGAACCCCACAGATTCACACCCTCTGGTTTAAGAAATTCTGCATCTGTTCTGAAGGGACATCCTTTTATTCTGAGGCAGTGCCCTCTGGTGCTATAGGAAACGTCCACACCGTGTCCACTCTATCTAGGCCTTGTTTATACAGTAGGTTTCAGTGAGCTCCTCCCCCCAACCTCCTATTCTTCTAAACTCCAGTGACTACAGGCCCAGGGCTATCAAACATTAACCCTGTCCTCCCCGGGATCATTCTTGTGAGCTTCCTCTGGACCCTCTCCATTGCCAGCTGATCCTTTCTTAGATAAGCGGCCCAAAACAGCTCATAATACTCCAACTGCCATCTGACCAATGCTTTATAAAGCCAGTTAAATTCTTGTTTCTATATTCTAATCTTTGTATCGTCTGCAAACTTTTTAACTCACCCATCTACATTTTCATTTAGGTAACTGATATACCTCACAAACTGCTGAGGTCCTATTACGGGTCCCTGCGGAACATGATTAGTCAGGGGCCTCTAGTTAGAAGAAGCCTTACTGAACACCATCCTGTCTTCCACAGACCAGCCAATTTAGTTGGATCCCATGCATCTTAATCTTCTCGATGAACCTCCCGTGATGCAGGTTATTGTACTTGCCCCAATCACTTCCCCGAGCTGCTCATTCTACATACCCACTGCCCTGACTGTGGGAAAAGCTCTTTCTTGGGTTACGTTAAAAGCCTTTCCTCTTCTGTACTTTATAACTCCACGCAGAAATCTGCATCAAATGTTAGAACAGCGAATGGCTGCCATTGAACTTTGAGGTACAGCTGAGCTGGAGGCGGAGGTCAAAGCCAGAGGTTGAAGTCCTGAAGACGGGCGAGTCTGGAGACTGGAGTCCCTGGATTGGCTTGAATGGAGGTCAGAAGCCTGCGAGTCAGGGGGCAAGGTCTGGAAGTTGGAGGCCCGGAGGCAGCCTGCCCTGGGATTGGAAGGCTGCCTGCGTGTGTGAGTAGGAGGGCGAGAAAGGGACTTTGTTTTTGCTGTTGTTGTTCTATTATTGCCTTGCTGAACATTTGAGGCACATCATGTTAGCACTGGAATGTGTGGCTGCCTCCAACACATCCTTAGGCTATGCTCATTGTTGAAGCAAACGATGCATCTCACTGTATGTCTCAACGTAAGCAAATCTGAATCTGAGGTGAGGGTCTTCTTGTTCATTCTTGCTTGCTGTTTGTTTCAAAAGAAATGTTCTAGACCAACAATGCACTGGAATAACTGTTGTGTCACTCTGCCAAAGTCTAACGGGTTACAATCGACTGTCCCCTGGGAGCTTTTGCAGGAATTGGGAACCGAGTAAACAGCCACGAACCCGATGGAGGCAGTCCAAGTGAGAGAAAGACAGGAGAGTTGCTGGCTGGAAAACAAGCAGTGTGTGGAGAAGCCAAGGAAGGTGGAAAGAGTACAGCAAAAACACCTTGCATTTAGATACCAGCTTTAACATGCCAAAATAAACAGGAATCTATCACATTAAATTTCACCATGAGCCTTGTGTATTAGGGTACATAGAACCATGGCCCACGATGTCTGTGCTGAACACGGTGACAAATCAAATTAAATGCCTTCTGCCTGCAATGATCCACATTCCTCCATTCCCTGCATAGTCATATGTGTATCAGGTCCCTTCCAGGTACTCACCACCATGTAAAATTAACTTGCCCTACACATCTTCTTTAAACTTTCCTCCTCTCACCTTAAATGCTCTAGTGGATGGGAGAAAGCTCGGAGGCAGGCAACAATAAAGATCTTTTAAGAGGTGGGAGGCGGACAGATAGTTCCAGAGAAGACTGCTGTTTCCAAGGCAACTGAAGGTGCAATGATTAAAATTGGCAACAAAGAGGCCAGAAAGGCCAGAATCAATGGATTGCAGATCGGGTGGGGGGGGGGGGGGGGGGGGGAAGGTAAGTGTTGACCTTGAAAACAAGGTTGAGAATTTTACAACTTAAAAGTTTCCTGTTAATTAATAACCTTTGTAGGAGCACAGAGTAAAGAACAGAAAAAAAAACAGCTGAACATGTGGACTGGCTATGAGCCCACTAAGAAAGCAGAGATTTGAATACAAAAGAGCATAGGCCACTTGGCCCCTCAATCTTGTTCCATCATTCAACATGATTGTGGCTGATCTGCCCGACACTTCAACTTCTGTGATACCAATTCCTCGCTACCCTCAATTCCTTAATCTTTCAAAAACTATTCAACCTCCACTTGAAATACTTCTGTGTTAAATGCAAACTTTGCACGCTAAAATGGCTTTTAATCTGACTGCAGAATAAACTACCCTCCTGTCTGTGTATTGGCGCAATTATCAATAAGCATAATCTTAGTTCTTAAATCAGGATGGCTTCCAAATCAAGGAAAAAGCAATTCTAATCAGAGACACAAAAAACTGCAGATGCTGAAATCTGGAATAAATATGTTCTTACACCCCTCCTCAGTCTACAAATCACTTCCGATTCTTCCTCACCATTCTCTTTCTCCTCTTTATCAGGTCATCTCACCTCTGTTGAGAATCACAATGCAGGGTTTCAACACCAAGTGCTATAGTGCCTCCCTCCCCACTACCCAACAGCTGTTTATACCACTGAATATTCTTTTATAAACTACTTTCAAATTTATGGATGGATATGAACCCAAAAGCAACTCACTGTCCAATTTTGAGAAGCAGAATGTAGATTAAAGGAGAAATGTTCAGTGGCACAGCCGTAGAGACTTGGGTTCAGTCTGTGTCGAGAGTGCAAAGACAGGCAGGTTGGTAGGTTAATTAGCCACTGTAAAATGGGAGTTGATGAAAATGTCGTGGTGACAGATGGAAAGGGCAATGGCTGGAGAAGGAGGAATCTGATTAGAAAGATGAGTGGACCATGGGAGAAAAGGATAGAAAATGGACACCAGAGGGAGGACAGGCTGGTGAGGAGAAGATGTAAGAGACCATAGTGGGGAATCGAACAAGAGGAAAGGAGGAGGGGAAAAATATTTACCGGAAGTTGGAGAAATTGATGTTCATGCCATCAGGTTGGAGACTACCTTGATGGAACATGAAGTGTTGCTCCTCCAGCCTAAGAGGGGCTTCATTGTGGCAGAAGAGGAAGACACAGGCTAGTATGTTAGAATGGGAATGGGGATTGGAATTAAAATGGTTGCCACCAGGAAATTTCGCTTTTTGTGGATGGAGCTGAGGTGCTCAACAGAGTAGTACCCCAATCTATGCCGGGTCTCACCAATGTAGAGGAGGCCGCATTTGGAGCGCCCGACACAATAGCCAACCACAAAAGATTCGCAAGTGAAGTGCTGCCTCATCTGGAAGGACTGGTTCGACCAGTTTTCTTTTTAAACAGAAGATAGGATGGGAAGAGGTACAATTGGTATTCAGTAGGTTTACAAGATATCTGTACAGTTTGTGTCCAGAGATGGAGACAGAAATTGAGAAAGGAAAAAGAGGCTACAGGGAAATACAAAGGTGCTCCAAAACTCCGAACGACGACTGCTCTGCCCAAGACCACGAGAAATTGCAGTGCTGTGAACACAGCCAGTCCACAGTCAACCTCCCCTCCAGGCTCAACAACTCCGATCCTGCTGTCAGACTCATCAGTAGAAAGGGAATTGGAGTTAGTTTATTATTACCGCCACATGTACCAAGATACAGTGAAAAGCTTGGCTTGCATACTGTCCACTCAGATCAATTCATTACACAGTGCACTGAGGTAGAGCAAAGCAAACCAAACCAATAGCCATGCAGAATAAAGTGTAACAGCTACAGAGAAAGAGCAGTGCAGGTAGAATAGGTGCAAAATCATCAGAAGGTAAGGTGTGAGGTCAAGAATAAGTGAACTTCATCCTTACAATTTATTTGTCTAGCTGCCCTTTCTTTCTCACAGTAACACTACATTTTGCATTTTTACTTACTGTACAATGCTGATGTACTTCTCTATGAAATGATTTGGCTGGATGACACACAAAAGCTTTTCACTGTATATGTGGCAATAATAAAGTAATTACCAAATGGAATGGATGGGATGGTTCCCCTGGGAACTGGCTATGCATCCAGTGAGTGAAATGGCTTCCATCTGTGTCATCACAAGGATTGCTTCTCTGAGGTTATGATTGCATGAAGTTCTTTGTCTTGATTTCAAAGGGCTCTGAGTACATCTTGCCATAACTAAACAGACTTCATGAGCCCCATCTGGAATTGTGCATGCCATTTTAGTTTTCTTATCCAAGGATCATGTTACCAGAGAGGAAATACAGTGAAAGCACACCAGACCAACTCCTAGAATATGTGGAGATGGGATCAACTATGTCTGTGTTCTCAAGAGCTTATAAATCTGGGACAGGTTTGAAGCCTTTGGTGATGAGTGAGTTTGACCTTTCTGGCTTGTTTGTGAGGATTAATTCAGGTTTGCTTGGAATCCTGCTCCATGTGGCCCTATGTGCTCTCTTTCCACATGCTCCACTTCCCCCTCATTTACTTTGTACGTCTGTGAACGCGAGGTTAAAAAGCCCCACAGGTGATCATCAGGGAAGCAAAGCTATAAGCATTTTCAAACTTTTCTGAAATGAGCCAAATGCCTTTCTTGCTAAATATCTACGATCTTCTTAGGATAGAGGGTGGGGATGAGGAGGGGGAGTAGAAGAGAAATCAATCGAACTGTAGGCTACAGTGAGGCACTTTTCATAGAGAAATTGCTTCATAGAAGTGTACTGTCAACTGTCTATTGTACATGAATTATTTTTACGTTGATTATTATTCGGGGTGTTCGGGGGGTTTCCACTGTTGGAAGGACTGTTACTTATGCCCAACCCTTTTGGCCCTTGAGGTCAAAGAGTTGCACAGCACAGGAACAGCCCTTCGGCCTGTAGTCCATGCTGACTTATTTGCCCACAATAGGTCTGTATCCCTCTACACTTTGCCTGTTTGTCACTAAATTCCCAAATAATTGTATCTGATTCTATCACCTTCTCAGGCATGGTGCACTAGATATCCACCAGTCTCTTGTCCTTCAGATTTCCCTTTAGAACAACCATCCTTTGACTCAACCAAGTCACAGCCTTGAAGTTGGCTCAACTGAAGTTGGGGGCAGTTAGTTGGTCCCATGGCTGTGAGTGATATCTTGTAGATAAAAGTAATCTCTCTCTTGTACTCTTGAGAGTGCCTGAAGTAACAAATAGCCAATGAAGTACTTTGCAAGTGTTATAGAATCACAGAATTCTAGAATTCTTTAACATTATTATTGAATCGTCGTGTACACTGCATGGAAAAAGGCCCTTCGACATAACACAATCATGCCAAAATGGATGAGTGAGCAACTGTCTGTGATTAGGCTTAACAGTAGCTGCAACAGAATGGAGCAACAAAAAAAAAAATCATAGGCATGTATTACCATCAGGATAATATGGCTGGTTCATGCTCTCTGGGGTTCCCTGTCCATGATTGAACTGATCACTGTAGTACTCCTCCTGACCTGCAAACTGTTGGAGAGGACCTAGAAAAGCAATAGTCTCACATTAAGTGTAGTCTTTGCTGTTTGGAATTTGTTTATAGATCAATATATTTACACATAACACAAACTATATTTTTATAAACAGTTAACAGCATACATATGACTGGTTTTAAAAAAAGGATCATTTAGACATAATGTAGGATTACATTTGTCTTCTGCTTAATGTCATAGAGACAAAAACATTTGATTGTAATACTGGTACCACTCCTGAAAAAATGCAATGTGCCTATTAATATGCAGGAGGACTTCCACGTATAGTATACACACACACACACACACAAAAGAGGTTCCTTTCATTGCAATGCCCTGCATTTGTGTTAGTGGTTTCATCTCTTAATGTTTGTGTCTTGACATCAACTGAATGGAAGTGCTGTATTAGAGATTCAAATGAGCTGGGTTTAACCAGATAATTGTATGTTAAGGATTAGCTTTATTTGTCACATGCACAACGAAATGCATTATTTGCATCAATGACTAACACAGATCTAAGGATGTGCTGGAGACTGGCTACCTGCAAGTGCTGCCCAGCTTCTAGAACCAACATTGTATGCCCACAACTTCCCACACGTCTTTGAAGTATGGGAGGAAACCCAGGTGGTCACAAAGAGAACATACAAACTCCTTACAGAGAGTGGCGGGAATTGAACCCTGATTGCTGGTGCTATAAAGTGTTTTGCTACCCAAAACAGTACTGTGCTGCCTTGGTATTTGTTATTATTTTTCAAAAGAACAGACACCAGCCAAATAAAACTACTAAAACAGTAGAATTTTCCACCAAAGCTGTTTGCAAGAGAAAAACTTAATACCACAAGGAGGAACTTTTGTGAGATCAGATCATTAGCCACACCAACTTTGCCACACTGGAGTCTGAATAGTGCAAGATTTCAACCCAATGTGGAGTTACAGCGCAGAACAGGCTCTTCGAATCACAGTGCCTAGCAACCCACCAAGAATCGTAGGATCGCTATTGATTTGGGTCTGGAGACCCAGGAAATGAGAGAGAGATATGCGGAATGTCTTGACCTCCCCGGCGACATAAAAGCTACGGGAAACGGCCGTTGTCTCTTGGAGATGGACTTGTGTATTACAATACTGTGCTACGTGGAAGCCCTCAGGCAAAGTGGGCTGGTTGAGAGAGGGATTGCATCACCCCAACCTGATTGACATCCGAGACCCTGTGAGTCAGGATAAAAGAGGGTCTGTGGGAACAGCCCCTCAGATGCACCAGAAGAAACGCTAGCGATCCCATAATAGCGGAAGCCGATGGGAGGAGGCCACGTGCGTTCGGTTCCATTTGCCCCGGAACCGGTGGCCTTTACCACAGAAGAACGGCTTTTAGTTAACAACGGGGAAACCAACTCCCAACGACTCTTGAAGGGTTGACATCATAAAAGGGCTGGGCAAGTTTTAACCTGTCTTTCTCTCAAACCAAAACGCTGCAGCTTGAACAAACAGTGACTTTCATATTTCCATCGGACAATACATTATCCCCTAGACAACGATCCAGCTATTTCTTATTGATTATTATTATACCCGCACTTTTAGATTTAGTATTGATGACGTATATTATCTATATGTTTGCATTGATATTATTTTGTGTATTTTTATCAATAAATACTGTTAAGATAGTACCATCAGACTTCAACGGACCTCTCTATCTTTGCTGGTAAGTGACCCAGTTACGGGGTTCGTAACAGGAGATGCTGTCTTTTCGCTGAAATTTTAACCGAGGCCTTCTCATCTCTTCCAGATGCATGTGAAAGATCCCATGGTAATGTATTTGGAGTAAAAGCAGGAATACTCACTCTAGCAACACACATAAAAATACTGGAGGAGCTCAGCAAGTCAGGCAGCATCTATGGAGTAGAATAGACAGTAGGCATTTTGGACTGAAACGTTGACTGTTTATTTCCTTCCAAAGATGCTGCCTGATATGCCGAGTTTCTCCAGCATTACATGTGCGTTACTCAAGATTTCCAGCACCTGCAGAATCTTGTGTTTGTCGTCACTTTGACATTCCTGTCCCCACGATCATTCATAACAAAACTAAATGATGTGCTCTTGATCACAAAGGTAATTGTGGGAGCCCGTTGTGCACCTAGTGCAGTCCAATATTAACTGCTTGGTAACAACAACTATACCTCAAAACATTATGGAGCTCTCTGGGAGAGGAAGGGAAAATCAGAGATGTCACAGAAATGCTCGACAGCCTCAAATATGCAGATGATTTTAAACAAGTACAACAGATGCAAGCTGACAGAAGTACGTATTTGCTTGAGCTTTTCCTACAAGGTTTCATCCCATGCTTTCAAGTTCCACTAATCAATTAACAATTCATATAAGTGTAACCCCCTGGGTCGCCTCAGGCTCGCTCAGCTCGTTCTCGTCTAGGGGGAGCAGCCTTCGGCCCCGCCAAACTAGGTAATCAGCTGGTGTGGATGCTGTGTGAGGTCCCCGCCTCACCCAAAAACAGACAGTACACCATATGCGATTAAATGAGTACAATTTATAAAGGTTACTATAACTAAGTGATTAATAACGATACAGTATATATGAAGAGAAAATTAAAGAAAAGGCGCCAAACTTATCAAAGTCCAAACCACTTCGTGCACAGCCGTTGGAGCTCAATTTCTGAAGTCTTCTGGCCACCATTCGATCCTCTCCGAACTCCTCGACTCGCAGCTCAGGACCCTCCGAACTCCTCGACTCTCCAAACAGCTCAGGACCCTCCGAGTGGTCAACCAAGCACATCTAGCTTCATCCCCCCCTCCTCGGAGAATCTCCCGACCTCGGACCCCCCTTTGGGGTCCGATCCTCGCCCAGCTTAGAGCATTGCGTCCTCTCTCTCGACCCCCTCGCGCCGATCTGCCCAAAAGCCCGTCAACAAAAGCTTACAGACTCAGAAGAAAGAACATTAATCCCCATTTGGTTTACAAAGGAATACCATTCTCGTTATCAGTAAATTAGCATTCCTGCTAGTTAACAAAAAGAAGAAACCCTCTTTACACTCTCCCTCCACCAAATAAAAGTCATGTCCTCATGACTACTAAATAACTCGCCACCTTTCCTGCCAACACACCGTAACCCAAGCACAAACAGTGACATCTCCTCCCCACACAGTAACCCTCAGGCCCTGTTCCTCAGGCGCTACTTAGGCCAACTATCTGGGAGTTCCCTAACCCTTCTGAGGCCTCCGTACCCCCTCACCTAAACCCTTCAGGCTCGGACACAACTGGGGATACCTTGGGCCCACTACCAACTCCTCTCTCAACCTCTCACTCATGCCCCACACTGCACACAGCTAACCCTCCCCGCTACACCTGACTCAATGGGAGAAGGGCCAAAGATCTCTTCCTCAATCGAGGGAAAGTCAGCAAAAGGCAGCATGTACCACACATCCAGCACATCATCCATCGAATCTGTATTCTTCCTCATTCCTGTGATCGGTAGCTGCTGTTTGATCTTCTCCAAACGGAAACACGTGGCCTGCACTGCTCCCGCAGTCTCTTCAGCCTCCTGTTCAGTATTCACTGCACTTCTCTCCAGCTTTTTCTTCCTCATGACTTCTTCCAGATCAACTTTCAGGTTTTGCACTTCATTTGAACTGTCGATGGTCATCTTCAGGTTCCCTTCAAGCTTCCGCTTCTCTCTGCTGAGATTCGTCTGTAATTTCTTCACCTCCACAAACTCCCCTCTCTGGGTTCTCAGTTTGCTATTACCCTCAGTCAGACAACTTTCTTCATTCTCTCCAACTTGTAAGTCTTCCGAATGGTTCCAGATCACTTTCTCCAGTCTCTCCGTCTTCATTTCAAACTTGGTTCCGTAGAGACAGTCTCTCACGAGCTGCGACCTTCGCCAGCCCTGGCACGTGTCCCGAAAACACTTTAACTCGGTAATTCTCAGCTGCTCCTGCAACGACCTCACTTCATATTCTCCTGAGGCAAATCCAAACACCAAGAGATCATCCACATACACCAAAACTCCAAACGCCTCCACATCCCCTATGGTCTTCCACCTGCCCAGCAGGAAGGTTGCAAGGGCTCCAGATATGCCCTGTGGCATCTATTCGGACCCGAAGACTCCTAGGGAATTTATAACGGCCGTCTTCTCCTTGTCGGCCCCACTCATCGGGATCTGGCAACATCCACTCCTCAGATCCAGCACCTTAAACCATTTCGCACCACTCAGACAGGCCATCGCCTCTTCGGCCCTCAGGGCCATATTCTGGTCACTGACAGTGCGCCTCTTCAACGCAATATAATCCACACACACGCTGCCTACGTCTTCCACGGCTTCAGGGGCCAGTCGCCGCAACCTCTCTCTCTCCGAGGTGTCTTCAGCAGTCAACTCCCCTCCCTCGTGGTATTTCGCAGCGTCCACTAAGAGGATCTCACCCTCAGATACTTCCCCCAGGCCGTACCACCACTGGCTCTTGTTTGAATTCGGTATCGGCCCAATGCTGCTACACACGTCCGCACAAGCAGCTCGAAACCCTGGGTGCATCGACAATGTCTCCAAACAGCGCTCACCCACCTCCTCCAGGCAGGCCCCCAAGCGCACCAACAGGATATTGGTTCTCTCTAGAACAGAAACGCTGCCCGTCTCAACAGGGTCCGGACACATCAGCATTAACGATTCCTGAACCTCAGTCTCCTCCACATTTGCCTCTAAGAACTCCATTTTCACTGACCAACAACCGTCGTCTGGATAATCACCGGCACTGGTACCCCGAATCTCCAGTGTCCTCAATGTCGCCAAGGGTAAATGCTTCCAATAATGTTTATGAAACAAACTGTACAGCAACTTAACCGGTGCCCCGGTGCCGAGGATGGCTTTAACTTGACTTCCATCCATCCGTAACAACACCTGTGCGCATGGCCCCTCTAAGCCTTCAGGAATAGAGTCTGCTCCTTTCGGGAGTTCCTTGGTACATTGCTGGGAACGTGCTCCCCCAGAGACCCCAAGCCGTTCCCCCACTGGGCCTCCTCTAAGTTTCCCCGACATCTCTCGAATCAACGGAACAACTGATCCCCTTGACAGATCCCCTTGGCACCACAAGCAATTTATCTGCCCCCCTAGGCAAAAAGGGATACCCTAAAAACTTCCCACCAATCTCCTGCCACGGATATGATAAGCCCCCCAGCTGCGGCATTTGACTTCCAGTCAAACCACACGCATTTTCCCACACTTTCCCAGAACTGGCAGCGGTCACTTCGAGGTAATTGCGCCCAACAGTTCTTTCAAAGTCACCAGCCCGCCTACTCAAACTTTCAACCCGTCCCTGTCGCTTTTCCTCAGCCAAGCACTGCCACTCACCCAACAACTGAGAGGTCCGCTCCGCCCAGGCCTCCGCCCCTTTAGGGCTGGACGTTATTCCAACAACCGGGCGGAGCTCACCACTGCTGAAACATCCCAACCTGTCACTCCTCAATCTCCAAACAGTACGGACAACCCATGGTCCCACCACCATTTCGTCAGCACTAGTCGGAACTCGAACAACGACCTCGAGGCTAACAACAGCAGCCACCCCACCCAACACACAAAGCAATCAGCAATCACACACCCACAAAGGCACACCAGCTCTTCGCCGCAGACACAATTTAAAGAGGGTGATCACACAGCTTCCACAGAAATCAATCCCGGACGAGCACCCCACAATGTAACCCCCTGGGTCGCCTCAGGCTCGCTCAGCTCGTTCTCGTCTAGGGGGAGCAGCCTTCGGCCCCGCCAAACTAGGTAATCAGCTGGTGTGGATGCTGTGTGAGGTCCCCGCCTCACCCAAAAACAGACAGTACACCATATGCGATTAAATGAGTACAATTTATAAAGGTTACTATAACTAAGTGATTAATAACGATACAGTATATATGAAGAGAAAATTAAAGAAAAGGCGCCAAACTTATCAAAGTCCAAACCACTTCGTGCACAGCCGTTGGAGCTCAATTTCTGAAGTCTTCTGGCCACCATTCGATCCTCTCCGAACTCCTCGACTCGCAGCTCAGGACCCTCCGAACTCCTCGACTCTCCAAACAGCTCAGGACCCTCCGAGTGGTCAACCAAGCACATCTAGCTTCATCCCCCCCTCCTCGGAGAATCTCCCGACCTCGGACCCCCCTTTGGGGTCCGATCCTCGCCCAGCTTAGAGCATTGCGTCCTCTCTCTCGACCCCCTCGCGCCGATCTGCCCAAAAGCCCGTCAACAAAAGCTTACAGACTCAGAAGAAAGAACATTAATCCCCATTTGGTTTACAAAGGAATACCATTCTCGTTATCAGTAAATTAGCATTCCTGCTAGTTAACAAAAAGAAGAAACCCTCTTTACATAAGAAAATGTAACCCATGAAAACGTGTGTACATGCAGTGATAAAAGCTGTGAGTCTATCATGCTTATAGACTTACCTTGTTGTGCTGGTCTGTATGGGGGCATCTGTCTCTGTCCCATCATGTGATTTGCCTGGTTAACAGGATTCATCATGGCCATAGGGGGCTGGTTCGGATAATGTTGTCCTCCTCCCTGAGGCATATTGAACTGTGAGGCAGGAGGCTGCTGGTGCATCATTGGACCTGAAAGGCAGTTCAGTAGGTAACAAAGTACAACACAACTCAGCCAATCCAACAGACCATCTGCTGGAGGAACTCAGCAGATCAGACAGCAGGGAAAGGAATGGTCAACAATTCTTTCCCTCTCCCCAGCCCTGTCCCACAGATGCTGCCTCTCAACCTATTGAGTTCCTCCAGTCAATTGTTTGTTGCTCCCAATTCCAGCATCTGCATCTTCAACATTGTTTGCCCCAATGTGGAATTTGCAGACAAGTCATTTGGCTCCTCTGCTCCATTCCAGTAGATCTATTTACCTCCAGCCACCTTCCACACCCCTTTCAGGTCCTTCACCATTATTCAGTATTCCCATTCCTGCTTACTTCAAGGATGAAGCGTCACCAACACAAGTCATTAACTCTTTGCCTTCCCCACTGATGCTGATTGTCAAACCCCAGCACTTAATTCAGGAGCAACATACAAAATACTGGAAGAACTGAAGAGGTCAGTTAGCACTCTTGGAGGGAAGTGGCCTGTTGATGCTGCTTCTTGTCAAGGGCTTTGATCAGGATTGACGGCCATTTCCCTCAGTGGTTGTTGACTGACCCATAGATTTCCTCAAAGTTTCCAACATCTGCAGTCTCTCATGTCTCCACCTGTATTTCAGGAAAGTGACTTAAGAGTCTAAGACTAAAGCAGCATTTCACAACTTACTTCCTGGCTGGACTTATGACTTTGATCCTATTCCAATACTTGTCCATTGTCCTTGGAATCTGCCTCCTCCCAGCTCAGAAAATGTTGTAAAAAAACTTACATTTTCTTCCCCACCTTGAATTTCTTAGTAAATTAGTTGAAATCCATGCCCTGTGCAATTGGAAGTACTTATATCCTCATCTATTCTGTCCATCCCCTCAGTGACATGGAACTGGTTAAACTAGTTCTGCAACATCCCACAAACAAGAAAATCCAAAAGTACTTCCTAATCTCTCCCAGTGGATCATGCATTGCATAGAAAAGCAGCACACAAGCTGGCCATTCAGCCCAGTACTCAATGACAGCTTTAATGCTGCACTCAACTTGCCTGAAAGCAGTGACACAGGTAGACAGAGTAGTGAAGATGATAGTTGGCAAATTCTCTTTATCAGACAGGGTATTGAGTGCAGGAGCTCTGATTAGAAGGGGGAGTGGAGGTTAGGACAGATCAGTTGGGATGCCAAGCAGGCTGCCTCATCTTAGATCCTTGAATATCAAGGTTGCTGACTGCTCCTGATCCATTCCACAATACAACATCTTAAGCCAACTTCAACCAAAGCATCCCCTGCCCTCTGCTTCCTCATTGACTGTCATAATTATCGTGTTCAACTACATGGCCTCTCAAAGGTGGGGAAGCCCGGGAAATCTCCACTGCAAAGGTTTTGAGGCTGGATCATTGGGAGAATTTTGGAAAGATCAGAGATTTGAGGGCTCTGGGGAACTGGCACACGAGATGAGGCCAGTGTAGATCAGCCCTACATTAGCCTCATCTCGTGTAGGTGAATGTGTGTGTAGGTTTGAGGGACCGAATGGCCTGCTCCTGCATTCTCATGGCTCAGGCATCCTCCAGCACATGACCACCTCTCTGAAGTATTCCCCACTCCAAAATTTCAACATCACTGTGCACATACTCACTGATTTACAGACACATCAATCCCAATTTATTAACTTCCATCAAATGTGCCCAGATTACACCAGTCACCTACACACTACAGACAGCTTATGATATTCAACTCACTTATCAACCCATGTCAATGGGATATAGGATGAAATCAAAATCCCAGAGGAAAGCCGTGTGGTTGCAGGGAGCATGTACGAACTCCCCACAGATAGCACTCGAGCTCAGGATGGGACTTGTGAGTCTCTGGAACTTTGAGGCAATGGTTCTACTCACTCTGCAATTCCCTCTCTGACACTCTGTTCATTCGAGACCATAAAACATAGGAACAGAATTAGGCCATTTAGCCCACTGAATCCGCTTTACCATTCAATTATAGCTGATTTATTTTTCCCTCTCAACCCCATTCTCTTACTTCTTCCATAACCTTTGATGCCCATTACTAATCAAGAATACATCAACCTCCACTTCAAATATGTCCAATGACTTGGTCTCCACAGCCAGCTATGGCAATGGATTCAACAGGTTCATCATTCTCTGGTTAAAGAAATTCCTCATCAACATTGTTGTGGAGGGACACCCTTCAACCCTGAATCTGGGTTCTCTGGACTCTCCCACTACTGGAAATGTCCTCTCCACCTCCACTCCACCCAAGCCTTTCAATATTCAGTAAATTTCAATGCAATTCCACACTCCCCCCTGCCCCACCCTTATCCTTCTGAACTCCATCAGGCACCCACCACTCTTCAGAGATGCAGAGAGAAAATTTTTTTTCGCCGCTTCATCTTACAAGCAGATCCTCTAGTATTTAACATTTCTATCCAGGTGGAAAAAGATTGAACATCAACTATATCTATGCCATTCAATTCTATAAACTTCTATCAGGAGATGAAATACCTTGGCTTGGCTGCAGGTTCATGTTTGGTCGAGGTCCATAGTTCCCCATCGATTGCCCTTGGTTCATGCTCATTTGATTCTGCACTGGCATCCCTTGTGATGATGGCACTGAGTGACTGAAACCTCCCATTGAGCTGTGGCTACTCGTTGGCATGTTGACCGAGGAATTGGCCATACCTGCTTGGCCCGGCCCTTGAACTGGAATGTGGTTAGAACCTGGCATCAGAAATAAAACAAACAGCTATTACCAAGCATATTCTCTGACCTTTGATGGCTCCTCAGTGCAGTAAACACTTTACTACCAGAACTTGGCAAAGACAGATTGGAACTTAATCCAAATTTTACCCAGTTGCTTAGGAGCACCACTGCTTAATAATACACTCTCCCTTCTCATTGTGGATATATTATGAAAAGGATTCAGTTAGTGCCTACGCAAATATTCGCCTTATGAGAGAGAGGTATCGTAACTGGTTTATTTTTTTACATGTACTGAGGTGCAGTGAAAAACACTTGGATGCCATCTAACCACACAGCTAACTCCATCACAGAGATCACTTACAAAGGAAAACAACAGAATGCAGAACAAAGTGTTACAGTTATAGAGAAAGTGCACTGCAGTGAAGCAATAAGGTTCAATATCATAGCAAGGTAGACTGTGAGGCTAAGAGTCTACCTTATCATACTAGGGGACTGCCCAATGGTCTTATACAGCAGGGTAGAAGATGTTCTTGAGCCTAGTGGAATGTTCTTTTGCATCTCCAGCTCAATAGGATGAGAGAGAAAAAGAAATGTGGGGTTATGTGAGATTATGCTGGCTGGCTGCTTGATTGAGGTAGCAAGTAGTTTATAGAGTCCATGGAGGAAAGGCTAGTTTCTGCAGTGTGCTGAATGATGTCCACAATTCTGCAGAGCCTTACAGAACAGGTGCCGTACCAAGCCATGATGCTTCCAAATTTTCCATTACAAATACATTACAGTAAACGTTCAACAGTGTGGAAGTAAAAATCCAACCCACATCACCCTCCAGATTAGATTAGTGCATTAGAATGCAGTGTGAGAATGTCTGCAAGGGGTAGACATTCTGTTCCCCTAAAGTCACTCTATTTGCCCAATTTGCTCATACACAGACTCAGCAGTTTCCTCCGGGAGCCCAACTCTAATCGTTCAGTCAGGACTGCCCAGGACAGGATGCCTGCTGCCTGTACACCACAGCTGGCATGCTGCCACCCACTCAGTGGCCTTCATGGTAGAGCAGGCTTGATCCCTCAAGAGCCGTCTCTCCTCCCTCTGATCCCATGGAACCCCACCTAGTCACAGCCTCCCCACCTAAAATAACCCATTTAGTCCTGCTCTGCTTATTAATTGTATATTAGCCCAATCCCATGTGCTCTAATTTTGTTTAACAACCTCTTGTGTGGATCTCCATTAGATTCTGAATGTCAAATGCACTTAATCACTGCCTCCTCTTTTTCTTGTTTGCCTCACACCATCTCAAAAGAAAGTTAATTGATTTATCTAAACACACTTTCCTAAATCCATGCTGACTATGCCCATTCTGTGAAACAGATAGTGAGGGTAACTAGATTCGAATCTCAGGTACTGTCTATGTGGAATTTATAAGTTCTCCTTGTGACTGCCTGTTTTCCACATTGGTAGGTTAATTAGTCGCTGAAATTTGCCCCAAAAGTGTATGTGAGTGATAAAATTGAGAGGAATTGATGGGGAAAGTGGGTAGTATAAACTGGGATCAATGAAGATTGATTGTAAATGGGTGCTGGGTGCTCAGTGGGCTGAAGGGCATATTTTCATATTGTGTGATTACACCAATCTTCTTTTTACTTTCTAAATTCTCTGCTTCAGCTCCAGTAAGGACTGGGTCTTCGCATTTTTTAATTGTACAGTAATAATCTGATAATTCTCTGTGTTGATAGTTGGTAATCTCAATGTTTCACTATCGGTCCACTGGCTGCTGATTTCTGCACTTCATTCCATACTCTAAGGTCCTAGAGTCATAGAACACTACTGCACAAAAACAGGCCCTTTAGTCTGTGCCAAATCTACCCAGTCCCATCGACCTGCACCCAGGCCAGAGCCCTCCATACACCTCCCATCCATGTACCTATCCAAAGTTCTCTTAAATGTTAAAACCAAACCCACATCAACCACTTGTGCTGGCAGCTTATTCTACTCTCACCTCCCTCTGAGTGAAGAAGTTTCCCTTTGTGTTCTCATTAAACATTTCAGCTTTGCCTCTGACCCATGACCTTTAGTTGTCGTCTCACCCACCCTCAGTGGAAACAACCTGCTTGCATTTACCCTATCTATATTCCTCAAAAATTTGTATACCTCTATCAAATCTCCTGTCAATCTTCTCTGTTCTAAAGAATACATTCCTAACCTGTTCAATCTTTCCCTATAACTCAGGTCTTCAAGTCCCAGCAATAACCTTGTAAATTTTCTTTGCACTTTTTCAATCTTATTTATATCTTCCCTGTAGGTAGGTGACTCAAACTGCACACAATACTTCAAATTAGACCTCACAGTCTTATACAATTTCAACATAACATCCCAACTCCTATACTCAGTACACTGATTTATGGCCAATGTGACAAAAGCTTTCTTTACATCCTTGTTTATCTGTGACTCTACTTTCAAGGAATTATGGATCTATATATCCAGATCCCTCTGTTCTACTCCCCAGTGCTCTACCGCTTACTGTGCAAGACCTATAGTACTCTGATTGATCCCCCCAAAGTGAAGCACCTCACATTTATCTGCATTAATTTCCATCTGCCATTTTTTAGCCTATTTTTCCAGTCAGCCCAGACCCTGCTGCAAACCATGATAGGCTTCCTCGCTGTCCACTCCCCTCCAGTTTTGGAGTCATCCACAAAATTGCTGATCCAGTTTACCACATTATCATCTGGATATTGATTTGGATGACAAACTACAACAGCCCCAGCACTGATCGATGCAGCACACCACAAGTCACAGGCCTCCAGTCAGAGAGGCAATAATCCACTACCCTTCTCTGGCTTCTCTCAGGAAGCCAATGTCTAATGTAAATTACTACCTCATCTTGAATGCCAAGCGACTGAACATTCTTGACCAACCTCCCAAATGGCCCTTGTCAAAGGTTATGTTCCCTCTAAGTTGTGCATGTGTGCGCGCACACGCACACGTTTTTCAACCAGCACACAAAGGAAATTAATGTGCGCACAAAAGACTAGTGTGGACTGTGAGCAAGGCTTTAGCCTAATGAATCAACTCAAAAACAAGCTGAGAAACCGTTTAGGTGAATGTAATTTGGATATGTTCATGAGAATCAAAAGCTATCAACTAGATGGAAGTTCTATTACTCTAGATAGAGTTTACAAAGAATGGGTAAATGCCAAAGACAGGAGAGAGAAAAAATAACTGAGTGACTTAAATATGTATGTTATTTTGTTGTTAATCTGTGCAGTTTTATGTCAAATATTTTGTAAACCTACATAAGCTATGCCATGTGTGCATTGGTGATGATACCAATGCACTGTTTTTTGCTGGTGGGGGGGGGGGGGATCATTGCTTGCTGCCACTTACACGCGGGAGTGGGGGAAGCTGGGGGTGGGGCTTTGGGGTTCTCATGTTTAACTGTCATTCATTCTTTGGGGCACTTCTCTGTTTTCATGGATGTTTGCGAAGAAAAAAAGCATTTCGGATGTATATTGTATACATTTCTCTGACATTAAATTTGACCTTTGAACCTTTGGAAGATTTCCTGGATGCTGAGCAGGCTGTTGCCTATGATGGAGCTAGCTGAATTTACAACATTCTGCAGCTTATTTCAATGCTCTGTAATGGCCCTTCCATACCAAACAGTGATACAAACAGTTAAAATACTGTGCATGGTTCATCTGTAGAAATTCGGAAGTTTCTTTGGTGATTTAACAATTCACCTCAAACTCCTTCTTTTTCTTCTCCTTCTTGTGTTGTTCTATGGCAGTTGGCAAACCAGCTTTAAGGTGCATTACCACCACCTACTAGACTGGAGTGTGGATCGTTTGATAAACAGGAGGAATGAAAAGAATTGCATTCCCTAAATTCTATATAATAAACCAGAGTCTTTCAGATAGTCAATGATATAGGTCCATATTTCTCTTGAACTCCCACCTAAAATGTCTTCTATACCCACAGCAGTCTTTTTTGTTTATCTGAAGCGCTCCTTATCATCTTCACTCTTTCTCTTTCATACTTCTTATATTTTATCAATACATGTTCAACTGTTTCTGGTTGATTACAGTATTCACTCAACCCAGTTGGATGTTTCCCTATTTTGTATAATGTGTAATTAAGACTTGTGTGACCAAGTCTTAAACGACTGATGGTCACTTCTATCTTTCTATGCCCACCTGATATTCTTTGGTATCTGACTTGCCTTTGTATTTTGTACAGTTGTCTCCCTGTTTCACTCTCATCCCAGTGCTTCTGCCATGTCTCCTCAATACCTGATGAGGGTGAGGAAGTTACCAGGCATATGGTCAGCAGAAAGCAGGAGAAGCAGCTTCTAATGGGGCTGTGGATGCAGCTTCTACTCAGAGTGGGAATGGCTTCCGGCTAGCTAGCTGAGTTCAATGTGTGAGATGAGACAAGGAAGTCTCACCTCAGACTCCTCGTGAAGTATAACCATTGCCATGCCCACTTCGTAATTGCATCAGAATGTTGGACCCTGAGGATTGATTGTTAGGCACCCAGAAACTTGAAAATGCCCATCCTTTCCACTTCTGAGAAAGACTGTGTGTTCCCTTTACTTCCCCTTCCTGAAGTCAACACAGTTCCTTGGTCTCACTGACGATGAGTACTGATGTTGTTGTGACACCACTTAACCAACTGATCTATTTCACTCTGTACACCTCCTTGTCACCATCTGAAATTCTGCCAACAATAGCTGTATCATCAGCAAATTTATAGATGGTATTTGAGCTATGCCTAGCTACAGTCTTGGGTGTAGAGCAGTGGCCTATGCACACATCCTTCATGTGCACCACTGTTGATAGTCAGCAAGGAGGAGGTGTAATTTCCGATCTGCACAGACCATGGTTTCCAAAAGAGGAAGTCAAGGATCCAGTTGCAGAGGGAAGTTCAGAGGACCAGGTTTTGGAGCTTATTGATTAGGGTATAGTTGTGTTGAGTACTGAGCTGCCTGATGCTGATGTTGAACAGCAGCCTGATGTAACAATTGCTATCATCAAGGCTGAGTGGAGAGCCAGTGAGATTGTATCCACTGTAGATAAGCAAATTGCAGTAGATTTAGGTCCTTGCTTAGGCAGGAGTTGTTTCTTGCCATGATCAACCTCTCAAAGCACTGATCAAAGTAGTTATAAACACCACTGGGCAACAGTCATGGAGGCAGCTCACCCTTCTCTTCTTGGCCACTGATGATTGTATCCCTTTTGAAGTAGGTATGTATCTCTGACTGTAGCAATGAGGGATTGAAAATGTCCTTGAACTCCTGCCAGTTGTCTGGCACAGATTTTCAGAGCCCCATCCAGGTGTATCAACAGGGCCTGACACCTTGCAGGGGTTCACCCTCTTGAAAGATGACCTTGACATCAGACTCTGAGACAGAGATCACAGGGTCACCAGATGCAGCAGGGATTCACACAAGTGTAGTTTTATTCTCCCTTTCAAAGTGTGAGTTTTAACTTTATAGCAAAGTTCCTCTGGTCACACTTTCTTTAATAATGTTGCTGTGAAGCATGCTGGGAAGTTGTCCATGAAAGAGTGCTATACAAATGTACTGGTTTGGCAATCAAGTTGGACAGGGAACATGTTAGGTCTGGTCCTTGGCTGTGTGGACCCTAGGCAAGAGTCATAAAGCACGGAAACTAGCCCTGATCAATTCGAGTCCCCACCAAGCATCCACGTACACTGATCCCATTCCATTCTCCCCAAAATCCCATCAACTCTCCCCAAGATTCTACCACCCATCTGCAGCTCTCAACTAATCTTGCAGCTTTAGTGTGTGCCGGATAGGGAGGAACCAAGAGCACTCAGGGGAAACTGACACCATTACAGAGAGAACACGAGCCACACACAGAGCATTGGAGATCAGTAGAATCACAATTCAGAGGAACAAGATCTGTTGTCGATCACTACCTGGCCACCGTGGGTTGTGTATGTGTGTACACAGAAGTACCAAATGGGCTCTGGAACTCGTGGAGGTGGCTATTATTCTACGTTCAATGAAGTTGTTGCAAAAAGTAGATGTGGAAAGAATGTTTCCCATGATAGGATAGTCTACCACAAGAAGTACAGCTTCAGGATAGAGAGGCACCCTTTCAAAACAGAAATGGCGATAAATTTATTTAGCCAAAGGGCGGTGAATTTGTGGCCACATGCACCTGTGGAGGCCAGGTTGTTGGGTGTATTTAAGGCAGAGATTGATAGGTTCTAGATTGGACATGGCATCAAAGGTTACGGGGAGAAGGCCAGTAATGGGTTGAGGAGGAGATAAAAAAAGATTCAGCCATGATTGAATGGTGGAGCAGACTTGATAGGCCAAAGAGCCTAATTCTGCTCCTATGTCTTATGGTGTTATGGTCTAAAAACTGGCTGGAGCACATTCCAAGGCAAAGTACGTCTTCATATCAAAAAAAGTGGTGACAATTCAGCTCATTACATTCAGTTATCTGGTTCCTTCTGAAAGCCCTTCTCCTAAGCCTTCCTTTCCAAAAGCACAGTCCCATTACAGCAACTTATTGAATTTTGCCTTTACTCCTTTGACCAGTCCCCATCATTGACCTTTTCGCCCAGAAAAAAAATTGTTTCCTTTCATATCTCATTAGAATCAGGTTTAATATCACTGGCATAAAGCAGAGTGAACCCATTTACCAGGATTTTAATAGAGACCAGAGAGATAACTTCTTTATACAAAGGCGATGAGCTGCCAGAGGAAGTGGTCTAGGTGGGAACAATTGGAATTGCTTTATTATTGTCACATGTACCAAGATAGAGCGAAAACGCTGTCTTGTATAACGTTTGTACAGATTGCATTTAACTAGAATCAGGGAAAGCAACAATAGCACAGAATAAAGTGTAAAGCTGCTGAGAAAGTGCTGTGTAGGTAAACAAAGGGCAAGATCATAACAAGGAAGATTGTAAGGCTAAGAGTCCATCTTATCGTACAAGAGGTCTGTTCAAGAGTCTGATAACAATGGGATAGAAGCCGTTTTTGAGCTTGGTGGTATGGACTTCTAGGCTTTTGTATCTTCTGCCTGATTGGATAGGTACACGGAGGGGAGGAGCTTGGAGAGTTATGGGCCAAATGCCAGCAGGGAAGAAGGTCTGTTTCCATGCTGTGCTACTCTAGGACTATCTGAACTCCCTATCCCCACCACCCTGCAGTGAAAGCTTTACAAACCAACTGGTTTCAATTATAGTTACTCCTTTCCCCCTCCGCCCAATCATGTTGCAGCAGCTGCTTGCCAGAGGAAGTGGTCTTTCTCCAGTGTGGGATGTTTTCCCTGCAGTCTAGACAATGTACTGTTCTGGGGAGAAGCATGTCTTGGTTTCTGTCCTAAAACTCTCCAAGGCTCAGTAAAGCAGAAGGTTTATGGGATAGTTTAATCACCACCCATCGAAGGTCAGAAGGTTCTGCAAACACAAGACTTGCACTTGGGTATATGCCTTTATTATTACAGTTTGGTTCATGTGTTTTTAAACTGTTCTCAATGTTTCAGTAAAGCAGCAACATTATCAAATACCCCTCACATTTTCTCTCCCCACCATTGGTTAGAAGACAAAAAAGCCTGAAAGCACTTTTCACTAGGCAGAAGGACAGCTTCAGTCCTACTGTTATCAGACTATTGAACAGTCTCCTAGAATGACAAGATGGGCTCTTGACCTTATAATGTACCTTATCATCGTCTTGCACCTTTTTCCAAACCTTTCCATTTATTATCAGAGAATGTATACAGTATACAACCTGAAATACTTGTCTTCACAGACATCCACAACAAACAGAACCCCAAAAGGCAGTATTAGAACCCCAAAGTCCCCCTCTCCCGTACAACCAGTTGCAAGCCACAACCCCCCCCCCACACACACATTTCACCAAAAAGCGTCAGTGTTCACCAGTCAAAGCTCCCAAAGAGAGACCATGATCTAATCATAAAATACCTGCTTACCCGGCAGGCTCGCTCTCACTAAGGGACAGAGAAATATCACCTCTTTTCACAGCGGGAAGGGAGACCGACAGTCGCTGTTACAGTCTGCTGCATTGCTTTTTGCTCCGAGATACGAGAGGGAGCCACAGAGACAGAGACCTATGTCCATACTGCATTTTCTCTGTTACTGCTTTATTCTGTGCTGTTATTGTTTTATCTTGTATGACATCAATGTACAGATGTGATGATCTCTATGAGGGGCATGTAAAACAAAGTTCACATTCTACCTTGGTATGTGACAATAATAAACAAGTTGACCCAACAGTTGAGAGGCAGTTTTCAACGAAAAAAAAATCCATTCCCCGGCTTTAACATAACAGCATTTAAAATACATGATCAGGTACATGCATAGCAAAGATTTAAGGATACGGGTCAAACTTGGGCAAGTGGGGATCTTGGTCAGCATGAACTAGCAGGGCAATTCTCCTATGCATACTAGCAAACGATATTCTTTGCGGTGTGCTTAGAGGATGTGCAGACCAGCTGGCAGATGTTCTCACTGACATCTTCAACATCTCCCTTAGTAGTATCATCGTTCCAACGTGCTTCAAGGCCACCACCATTGTCCCCGTGCCAAAGAAGTCTTCAATGTCCTGCCTCAATGACTACCGTCCCGTTGCACTCACATCCATCATCATGAAGTGTTTCGAGAGACTCGTCATGAGGCACATCAAGACCCTGCTGCCCCCCTCACTGGACCCCCTGTAGTTCATGTACTGTCCCAACTGGTCAAACGATGATGCCATCGCCACCACCCTCCACCTGGCCCTCACCCACCTGGACAAAAAAAAAGACATGTATGTTCAAATGCTGTTCATAGACTTCAGTTCAGCATTCAACACAATCATTCCTTAGCATCTGATTGGAAAGCTGAGCCTACTGGGCCTGAACACCTCCCCCTGCAACTGGATCCTAGACTTCCTGACTGGGAGACTTCAGCCAGTCCAGATTGGGAGCAGTATCTCCAACACCATCACACTGAGCACGGGGGCCTCCCAGGGCTGCGTGCTCAGTCCACTGCTGTTCACTCTGCTGACCCACGACTGTGCTGCAACACACAGCTCGAACCATATCATCAAGTTTGCTGATGACACGACCGTGGTGGGTCTCATCAGCAAGAACGACGAGTCAGCTTACAGAGAGGAGATGCAGCAGCTAATGGACTGGTGCAGAGCCAACAACCTGTCTCTGAATGTGAACAAAAGAGATGGTTGTTGACTTCAGGAGGGCACGGAGCGACCACTCTCCGCTGAACATCAACAGCTCCTCAGTAGAGATTGTTAAGAGCACCAAATTTCTTGGTCTTCACCTGGCAGAGAATCTCACCTGGTCCCTCAACACCAGCTCCATAGCAAAGAAAGCCCAGCAGCATCTTTACTTTCTGCAAAGGCTGAGGGAAGTCCATCTCCCACCCCTCATCCTCATCCCATTCTACAGGAGTTGTATTGAGAGCATCCTGAGCAGCTGCATCACTGCCTGGTTTGGAAATTGCACCATCTCAGGTTGCAAGACCCTGCAACGGATACTGAAGTCAGCTGAGAAGATCATTGGGGTCTCTCTTCCCACCATTACTGACATTTACACCATACGCTGCATCCGCAAAGCAAACAGCATTATGAAGGACCCCATGCACCCCTCATACAAACTCACAGTTTCTTCGCCCAAGCCATCAGATTCCTCAATACCCAGAGTCTGGACTTACTGCCCTCTACTGTGCCTATTGTCTTGTTTATTATTTATTGTAATGCCTGTATGGTTTTGTGCACTTTATGCAGTCCTGGGTAGGTCTGTAGTGTAATGTAGTTTTTTGTATTGTTTTACGTAGTTCAGTGTAGTTTTCTACCATTTCATGTAGCACCATGGTCCTGAAAAACATTGTCTCGTTTTTACTGTGTACTGTACTGGTCAAAATGACAATAAAAAGTGACTTGACTTGACTAAAAGGCCTTTTTCTGTTCTGTATAATATCATGACCATTTCCCTGTAAATATCACACATCCAGTAACTCCCTTTGTGTTCTTTAGCCACTTAAATACATCAAGGGGAAACATACAGTAGTAAATTAACCAATGTGGGAGGAAACTAGTGCACCAGGGAAGAGAAAGACACAGAGCAATGGAGCTGAAACCCAGATGGCTGGAGCTGTCAAACAGAAGCGTCAACAGCTTTGTCACATTGTTCAGTCCTCTGAGTTACTCGTGCTAAAGTTATACCAAGGCCCAATCACACCAGGGAGCAACTCACCAGGCATCTGCCCATTCATCTGATTCTGCATGTGAGGTGCAGGGGCACCCCCTCCACCCATGCCCTCTGCTGACATGTGTGTGTGGGGAAGCTGGTTCATTCCACTCTGGTTCATTGATCCTGGTCCCATTGGCATGGTCTGTGATGGAGGCTGCAACACAAGGGCAGAAACAAAATTAACAGCAGCCTTCCTAGCACCTCCCCCTCGATCCTCACTGCTGTTCCAATATCATAACAGTTCAATCACAGAACCATAAACCCAGCAGGCAATGGGATTGCCAGCAGATCATGGAAAATATGGACACTGTCCACACCTCAGTGAAACAGTCAGCATAATGAAAGACCCCACCTGCTCCAGACATTCTTTCTTCACCCCTTTCCATTTGGCCAAAGAAACAAAAGCCCGAAAGCACTTTCCACTTGGCTCCAAAGCAGCTTCTGCCCAACTCTTTAACAGTTCCCAGTGTGATAAGATGGACTCTTGACCTCACAATCTACCTTGTATATGACCTTGCACTTTATTGTTTACATGCAGTGCCCTTTCTCTGTAGCTGCTACACTTCATTCTGCAATCTGTTATTGTTTTTCACTGTTCGACCTCAGTGCACTGCGTAATGATCTAATCTGTATGAACAGTATGCAAGACAAACTTTCCCAACTGTGTCCCAGTACATGAGACAATAAAACAGGAGAACATGGCCAAACTATTTACTAATTTAAGAACATCAAATCAAGCAATGCAAGAGACTAGCGTCAGGTTCCCGACCTTAATTTAAATCACTAACTTATTGCCACACTCGAGTGAAATCACCATGGCCGTCACTTCCTCTGAGGCCTTGCTTAATTTAGCAGGGACACTTACAGCTGGCAACAGCGACTGCATATTCTGATTGGAATCCGCTATTGTTGCCAAGTAGACCAAGTTTCTGTGAAGCATTTGCTGGTACCTAGGAGTGAACACAAAACATTACCCATGTACTTTGTTACTTATTTTGCACTTTTACTGTAATATCATAACTGGACTGTTATTACCAAATTGTTTTACCCCCCCACCCCCCCACCAACCCAAGATTGGTGTTCCCTTACTCTTGTGGTGTTGTCAACAGCACCATGTGTTGTTTTGCAGACATGGTGGGCATGCTAAGTGGGGACACTTGTGGGCTGTCCCAGCACATCTTTATGTTGATAACACAAAGGACGCATTTCACTCTATGTTTCAATGTACATGTGATAAGGAAATGAATCTGAAATAATACATAATCTGACCTGCACTAACACAATGAGTCAAAAGGCTGCCTCCTCTGTTATAAGTTTCCAATGATACTAATTTTTAAGGCACCACCTCTCGCAGATATCCACTCTAGACCATAGAAAACATTTTCAAGAGACTGTACCTCAAGAAGACAGTATCCATCATTAAAATTCTCAACATTTGGGATATGCCCTCTCTCATTACTACCATCGAGGTGGTATGAACCCATGAATGCTACCTCACTATTGATCATTTGAACTACCTATGTACTTTTGTAACTTGTAATAATTCTTATGCCTTGCACTGTACTGCTGCCACAAATAAATTGTACAACACAAGTCAGTGGTGATAAATCTGATTTTGACTCAGAGCACCATTGATCATTAACTCTTCTCCACTTACCTGTCAGGCCAAAGACACATAGGCTTGAGAATGTTGACAACCAGACTCCAGAGCAACTTCTATCCCACTGTTAAATCTTTGCTCTTGTATAATAATATGCACTGGATCACTCAGTCGACCTTGTCACAGGCTTGCACCTTACTGCTTGCCTGTACTTTCTCTGCAACTACAGCACTTTATTCTGCATTCCGTTAATGCTTTTTCCTTGTACTACCTCAATACACTGATATGATGAAATAATCTGTATGGATGGCATGCAAAACAAAGCTGTTCATGATATCTCGGTATGTGTGACAATAAAAAACAATTAATGAGGAGTAGGATTGCACTGTGAATTGGCATAGAAGCAATGAGCTGAAATGGCTTCCTTCTATTTCAGAAAGAGATTCAGAAAATATGGTAAAGTATGTTCCTCTCAAATTTTACAACAGATCTCTTCTATCTCCTGTCACTTGCCCATATTCCCACATAAACCCCCACAAAGTTCAAGAGGGGATTCTACTCTGACCAATGAGAACCGCACCTCATTCTCTTTTCTCAAAGAGAGCCTCACCCTCTGTGTTTTGTTTCCAGGAGGAACAAATAGTGATTGCATTACCAATTTTTTTTTATATACAAGTTTACTAATAATTAGATTGCGCTGCCAGGCACCAATTAATTGCTGCAGCATAGATACAAGCATCTGTACCTTAGTCTGCATATCAATATATTTACAAGGTGTAAGACACAGATGAGATGTCAACTTACTGAGAGCATTCAGCGGATTTCCCTTTGCTCTGAAAGTCCATGATACATTGGATAAGCTGGTTGTTTTCATCCAGTAACTAAGAAAAGAAAGAGAGAAAGTTATGGCAACTGTGCAGAGCTTCAGAGTAAATACACACAGCTCACTTGTTGATAAATTAAGTTGTGCAGTCAAGGTACCATAGCTATTAATGACACAAGACAGACTGCACAATCCGAAAATCTGGTGAGAGACACACACACGCACACGCACGCGGAGGAACTCAGTAGGTCAGGCAGCACCTACGGAAGGAAATAGACAACTGATGTCTAAGGCAGCGATTCTTCATCAGGACTGGAAAGAGAGTATAGAAGCCCAAAAGAAATTTCATCAAAATTAGGGCTAACTAACACAAAGTAAATAAAAGAAACTGTTTGGCAGCAGGAAGGTTGCTGACTGATTTCAGATTAACAAGGAGTAGAACAGAAGCAAGAAGGAAAGATCAGAATGTGCTTTGCTTTACAAAATACATATATAGGAACTTCTTGTGATTCGGTATAAAAACACCTCCACATGCTGAAAATACTCAGCAAGTCAGGCAGCATCCATGGAGAAAGAAACAGAGTAAATGCTGCTTCAGATCAGCCCATGAAAGGGGAACACACATGACCTGAACACACAGTAAAAAGTGACAGAGAGAGGGAAGGTGAGCCCACGAATGGAATCAAAGGATTTTCAAATCAAAGTCAGATTCCCAAATTTCACTGCAAGAAATGGCCATTCAGCCCAGTAAGTCTGCGTGGGCTGTCAGGTCTATTCAATTTCTTTCCTCGCAACCTATTCAGAAATAATTTACTGGGGTTAGTTTGCTAGGCACCATGGACGAATTGGGCCAAAGGGCCTGCTTCCATCTTGTATTACTCGGACTATTCTCCCTACACGAACATATCCTTTCTTCTGGTACTGAATGTAGGTGGGTGATGAATAAAATTTACAGCAGTCACCAGCCACCGAAAACCCATTTTATACTAACCTGACACTCACATTCCCATCAACTCCCCCAGGTTCTACCACTCTCCCATCCACCAGGGGCAACTTACAGCAGCCAATTAGCCCAGCAAACAAGACACATCTTTGGGATGTGGAAAGAAACTGTAAAACATAAGGGAAACCCACATGATTACAGGGAGAATCAACATCTTCAAGACTGAGGGTGCCTTATGACAGAAGCATCCATCATTAAGGACCCTCACCATCCGGGATATGCCTTCAATACATTACTACCATTGAGGAGGTACAAGAGGCAGAAGACCCAACTTAATGATTTAAAAACAGCTTCTTCAACTCTACCATCAGATTTCTAAAAGTTCCAAAAACCCAGGAGCACCACATCATCATTCTTTTCTGTTTGGCACCAAACAAAATATAGAAACACAGAAAACCTACAGCACAATACAGGCCATTTTGTCCACAAAGTTGTGCCGAACATGTCCCTAGCTTAGAAATTACTAGGCTTACCCATAGCCCTCTATATTTCTAAGCTCCATGTACCTCTTCAAAAGTCTCTTAAAGAATCCTATCGTACCCGCCTCCACCACCGTTACCAGCAGCCCTTTCCACGAAAATTATATTTTAATTTATATTAATCATTGTGTCTTGCACTGTACTGCCACCAAACACCACTGCCACCTCATCTCCATCAGTGGTAAAAAATCTGATTCCAATTGCAAAATTGAACACGGGCAGCAGCCGAGGTCGGAATCCAGTGTGGGTCCCTGGTGCTTTGAGGCAGCAACAGTCCCAGCTGTAGCAGAGAAATTGGGGAAAAAAATGGACTGATAAATTTAAGGACACAAGGAATACAAGGTCATCATTCAGTTCCTTGAGCTTTCTTGCCAGTAAGTAAATACTGGAATCAGGGGCTGCGCGGTAGTGTAGAGTTTAGGACAAGGCTCTAAGTTCAATTCCTGCCACTCTCTGTAAGGAGTTGGTACATTCTCCCTGTGACCACGTGCGTTTCCTCCAGATTCCCTAGTTTCCTGCCACTGTCCAAAGATGTACCAGTCAGTATGTTAATTATAAATTGCCCCATAATTAGGCTAGGGTTAAATCGGGGGTTGCTGGGTGGTACAGCTCGATGGCCCAGAAGGGGCTATTCCACTTGGTATCCCAATAAATATATACTTTGTGACCACTTTATTAGGTACACCTGCTCATTAATGCTAATATCTAACTAGCCAATCATGTGGCAGCAACTCAATGCATAAAAGTATGCAAACAGTGTCAAGGGGTTCAGTTGTTCAGATATCAAAATGGGGATGAAATGTGATCCAAGTGATTTTGATCATGGAATGATTGCTGGTGCCAGACAGGGTGGTCTGAGTATCTCAGAAACGGCTGATCTGCTGGGACTTTCACACACAACAGTCTCTAGTGTTTACAGAAAAGGGTGCAAAAAAAAAATCTAATGAGCTGTAATTCTGTAAGGGAAATGCCTTATTAATGAGAGAGTTCAGAGGGGAATGATCAGACTGGTTCAAGCTGACAGGAAGGTGAGTGTACTCAGATGACCACATGTCTCAACAGAGCTGTGCAGAAGAGCATCTCTGCACGCACAACATGTTGAATGTTGAAGTAGATAGGCTACAGCAGCACAAGAACACACTTCGTTTCACTGCTAAACCTCATCTGAAACTTCAATCCTATTCTTCTGCCCTCAACACTCAACTTGTGTAATGGCCAGAGATCTGTTAGTCACTATTTAATACTGAGCATAGAACAATACAACAGGCCCTTCAACCTACAATGTTGTACCACACTAATTAAGCTAACGAGTCCTCATCATCCCTGCCCGCACTTGGCCCACACTCCTCCAACTCTCTGCACGCTCACGTAAGAGCATCTGCCTTCACCACCACCCTCTGGCATCCTGTTCCACAATCTGCCATGATCTAATCGAACTTCAGTCGCTGGCTCATGGGCTCCTTGCTCTACTCCTTCCTGTTTACTCTGATGACCATGGAACGTAACCAGAGAGGTGGACATTTCCAGGGATGAAGGTTGGTATCATGGATCTGAAAAGGCCAGGGTGGTTCAAGGAGCATTTACAAGAATGGCCCAACATCACCAATGCCATGGCATTGCTTTATTATTGTCACATGCACCAGTGACTCAATGTATTAAAGTGAAATACATACATTGCCTTGCATACCATTCATATAGATCAATTCATTACAGTGCATTAGGACAATAACAACACAGAATAAAGTGTAACAGCTACAGAGAAAGTGCAGTGTAGGCAAGCAATAAAGTACAAGATGAAAACAAGGTAGACTGTGTGTTCAAGAGTCCATCATATCACTGGAGGACAATTCAGGAGTCTGATAACTGTGGGACAGAAGCTGCCCTGGAGCCTGGTGGTACATGGAATTACTTCTGATGGCCAAATGACTAGGAGCAGCAGATAACTGATCCAAGATGGAACCAGAAATCATAGGCATCTTTGTGGTATCTGGAATACATCACTAAATTAAACAAAATGAGGTGGCACAGTTGGTGGAGCCCCTGCCTCACAGCTCCCCCAAACACCCCCCCCCCCAAATTCAGTTGCTGTATCTATGGAGTTTGCACATTCTCCCCATGACTGTGCAGATTTCCAGCCCCCGACTGCTCCAGCTTCCTCCCACATCATAAAGGCATGTGTGTGGGTTGCTGGGTTAATAGTCCACTGTTAATTGCCCCCTAGTGTGCAGGCAAGTTGTAGAATCTGGGAAAGGAGGGAAGAATAAAATGAGGTTTGCATAACTGGGTGCTTAATGGTTGTGAGTGAATCATGGAGCTGAGAGGCGTTTCTGAGCTCAGCAAGTCACATCATGTGAATGTGCCCGTCACTCCACTATGTGTGTACTAACCAATAGCACCTACACACACACCAATATCACTTTTGCACTCCTACCACCCTCAACTTTCTTCCCCACCATAGCTACCCATCCCACACAAACAGCACTACGAGAGAACAAATTCCTCCTCGTCTCAGTCTGAAACATCTGAGCCAATGTCCCCTGATTCCAGACTCCCGCCAGCCTCTGTCAGTCCCGCTCGAGATCTTGTTTGGCGATGACTCACTCTGCTGCGACTGCAAACAAATAAAGCAGACTTTCCTATTCCGTTAATCATTGTCTGTATTGCACAGGGGCTGAACTCTGATTTGGTGTGGAAAATGGAGGCACCACTCCACACTTGTCCTTCCAAATTCTGAAGGTTCACCACTCTCACATAAAGACATTTCTCCACAATCATGTACAGCATGGAAACTGGTTCTTTTGCCCAACCTATCCATGCTGACTCCGTCGCCCAGCAAGCTAGGCCATTTGGCTCATAGCTTTCCGAACCTCACCTATCTGTGTATTTTCTGAGATGGCTTTTAAATGTTGCCAATCTGCCTGCCTCAGCCACTGCCCCTGGCAGTTCATTCCAACACACACCCCTCATCTCAGTCTGAAACTGCTCACCCAGAGGAAGCATCCTCCCTACATCCAGCCCATGTGCCTGTAAGAATTTTGTAGCCAATTCCTCCTATTGTTCTAAATGCAACAAAATACTGATCGCATCGACTATACTTCATCAGGAGCTTCCATTAATTGTACTTCATCAGGAGTTTTAAGAGATTTAGTATGTCACTGAGACAAAAGATGGTGGGCACTAGCCTCCCCACCACCAAGAACATCTTCAAAATGCTGCACCTTGGGAAGACACCTTGCATCAGTAAGGACCCTCATCATTCAGGAGATGCCCCCTTTTCACCACCAGGGAGTGGCACGTAAGCCTGAAGACACACAATGTTTTAGAAAAAGCTTCTATTGCACTATACTGCTGCTGCAGAAACATGATTTGCAACACTTATCAGTAATAATAAAATTGATTCTTTCTGACTTAATCCCTTCTTGTACAGAAAAGGTACCATACCTGGACCAATCGAGCGCATCTTCACAGCAGCAACTCATCAGAAAATGGGACATACAGTGTAAACAATGCTGATACAGGGGCAATTCCGGGGGGCTCCAGAAGATGCAAAGGCAAAAAGAGATTCCAGAGCACTCAGGTTATGAGAGGCCCAGACAAAGTAAACATCTGGTATCTTTTTAAGTCTGTTTTTGTGGAAGGAGGGGAGGGAGGGAGAGAAAGTCCAAAATGTTTGAGGCAAGTGTTTTTTTTAAATACAGAGAGTAGTGGATGTTTGGGGTGGTGGTGAAGACAAATACAATAGAAGTGTTCAAGAGCTTGTTAGACAGACTGTATAACAATTTTGTGTCAAGACTGGAGGTGTATGGACATAGTGTAGTGAGTAGGGATGAATATCATTGGGCATTTTAAGTAGTTTAATTAGATCTGCAAAACACTGTGGGCCAAAGGGTCTGCTCTGTGTTCTACAGTTCACTGTGTCAAAACTCAGACCCAAAACTGGCCCCTTGAACTCCCTCCTCCCACCCTCCATAGCTAGCTCTCTTCAGGAGATACTGCAAGGAAACAATTTTTCTCCAAATTCTCCATCATCTATTCATAGCTCCACAAGTGTCCATCCTCAAAGAAAAAAATCTACAAAAGTTTTAATAACACCAACAAAGACAGTCTGATCAGCAGAATATGATCACAAGACAAAAAAAGAGTTAAACTTTTATTAGAGACCTTCTCAGAGAACAAGGAAACTTTTCCCTCCCTCCACAGATTTTGCCTGACCCAAGAGTTGACACCATTTTTTTAAAAAACTTTTACTTATGTCATGACAAATTTCCTCATAATTTTTGGGACTCATGGACAGAGCAACTTCATCTAATGGTTATAACCCCAGTTCTTACAATCTTGCTTTTCTTTGCAAACCTTCGTAGCTTCACTCCACCCACCCTCCATAAAAAGTGATTAAAATAGCACAATCTAAGTATGACCTAACTTGACACAAGTACGAGGTACCACACATGCTGCTTGACCTACGGAGCAGCCCCTCCAGAGATGGTCTGCTGCCGGAAAGCTTCACAAGCTCAACTGAACATCTCAGCTCCAGTTCCTGAAAAACAATGTTTCTCAGAACACTTAGTACTTCCTTAAGTTGTACAAGCATGTCAGCCCACGTAATCTATACTGTCCTTTATACCAACCCCCTTTACCCATGACAGGCCTGTAGCTCACTGTGCTTTGGCCTATGATAAAGGTTACCAATATCATCTTATGCTCCCATTGACTTAAGAGTGGCTTGATTGAAACCAAAGTCATTAAGGCATGAAATTCATTTGCCAAAATGTAAAGTTGGGCTGGTTCGTCAACCTCTTACTCCACATTGAATTAACCCCTGCACCTTCCCTTGCAGGATTCTGCTCAACTATTTCCACTCCTCACAAGTTTCAGAAAGTAATTACACTTGCAAAAGCTTGCCTGATGGTTGTGAACTACCTCCAGTGCTTTCCCCCTCTTGACACTGTCCAAATCCATCCAAACTTGTTCACCTAGACCCAACCTTTTGTTACAGAGGAGAACTCAACTTCTGTCCAGCGCATTAGCCTCTCTCTCCATTTTAAAGAATTCAATAATAGTGGAAAAGCTCATCTTTTTCCCAAATGGCTTACTAGAACACAGAACAGTACAGCACCAGAACATACCCTTGTGCCACACTAATTAATGTAATGACACCTAATTAAACTAATCCTCTGCTTGTAGGTGGTCCATTCTATGCATATTCATGTTCCTACCCAAAGGCTGTATCCAGTGCCTCTCAGAAGTTTATTAACTTCTCAAAGCTCTCCCCTCAGTCTCTGTCACTCCGGATAAAACAATTTAAGTTTGACAATCCTCTCTGTTTAGCATTTGGCCACTCATCTTGGCATCATCATGGTGAACCTATTTTACACTCTGCAAAGCCTCCACATCCTCCTATAATCCTTCACATTTCTTAACACTTCGGATTTTTGAACTTTCTACTGCAAATCCAAATAAAAGATTTCAGTACTCTGATTCAGAATCAGGTTTAATCTCACTGGAATATTCATTGAAACTTGTTACGCAGCAGCAGTACATTGCAATACACACTAATAAAAACTTTAAATTGCAGTAAATATACATTTATTCCAATTGCTTTTTTCCCTCTGCCAGATTTCTGAATATATAAAAGATTTTTTTTAAGTTAAATTAATTAATTAGTGCAAAAAAGAGGAACAAAAAAAGTAGCTGGGTATTGTTCATGGGTTCAATGTACATTCGGAAGTCTGCTGGCAGAGGGGAAGAAGTTATTGATGAGTCATTGAGTGTGTACCTCCAGGCTCCTGCACCTCCTCCACGATGCTAGCAATGGCAAGAGGGCATGTCCTGGGTGATAGGGGGCCTTAATGATGGATGTTGCCTTTTTTGAGGTATTGCTCCTTAAAGATGCCCTGGAAGTTGGGTGAGGAGGTTAGCGCCCACGATGGAGCTGACTGAGTTTAACAACTCTCTGTAGCTCATTTCAAACCTGCACAGTGGTGCCTCCCCCACCCCAAACGGTGATACAGCCAATTAGAATGCTCCCCACAGAACATCTGTAGAAATTTGTCTTTGACACAAAACTTCTCCTCAAACTCCTTATGAAATATAGCCTCTGTTATGCCTTTGTAATTGCATCAATATCTTGGACCTTCAGAGACGCTGACACCCAGGAACTTAAAATTGCTCACCCTTTCCACTACCGATCTCTCAATAAGGACTGGTGTGCGTGCCCTCAACTTAACCTTCTGAAGTCAACAATCAACTCATTGAGCTTACTAACATTGAGAGCGAGGATATTTCTGTGACACCACTGAACTAGCTGATATATTTTCCTCCTGTACACCTCCTCACCACCATCCAAAATCCTGCCAATAGATGTGTCATCAGTAAATTTATGAATGGCATTTGAGTGTTGCCTAGCCACAAAGTCATGGGTGTATACAGGCCCTTTGGCCCACAATGTGCTGACATTTTAACCTACTCCATGATCAATCTATTCCTTCTCTCCTATATAATCTTCCATTCTTTCCTATCATCAATGTTCTTAGATAAGAGTGTAAAGGGGATATCTTCTGTTGGGTAAGTGTTACAAGAGCATCTTAAATCACCCTGGTATATCTGCCTCCATCATCCATCCTGGCAAAGCGTTCCATGAGCCCACCAGCACCTGTGTAAAAAGCCTACTTCTAATGTCCCACCTATACCTGCCTCTGAACCGCCATGGAGTTGTTCCGCTTCACATTGTCAGACATGCTCTAATTCAGGCACTGCCATTTAATCACTTCTAATTCAGAATTTGTTGCTACTGTAATAAGGGGCTAAATATCGGCCCTAGAGAGTATCCAACCGACTGTACCCAAAGTTTGGATGACAATTTGGGTGCAGGGCCAGATTGAAAAGGTCAGGGTGTCAGAGTCCAAGGTGAGGGACAACAGAGAGAGTGCTCACTGCTCTGAACTATGTGTCTGTGGACTGTCGATTTCAGTTCTGAACGCCATTTGAGTGAGTGGACAACCTTGGGACCTGTAATTAGATTAAAAGCTTATGAGAGACACAGATAGACCTCTCTGGTTTAAATAAATACCAGAGGGCAAGCATTTAAGGTGAGGGAGACAAGTTCAAACCAGACATGTGGGGCATTATATGCACACGCATACAGAATTGTGAGTGCCTGGAAAGCACATGTGAGCAGCGTTTAAGAGGGCTCTCAGACAGGCACTTTAATGCACAAATAAGGACATTTGGTAAGGCAGCAGCAATCAGTTTAGTTAGGTATTTAATCATGATTTTAATTAGTTTGCCACAACATTGTCAGCCGAATTACTGTTTTGTTCTTCATATCAACTCATTTCATTTGTCTATTCAAGACTCAAATTTACAGACACAAGCAAAGTGTTAGCAATTATTTTGATATTTACAGCTGTTCTCTTTGGCAAAGTATTTGTCCTGTAGAGTTCCCAGATGCATCCACAGATTAATTTATTACTTTAATCTTAATGCTAGCTATGTTACGTCATCTTACACTGTGATCACTCTTGCTTTGATGCTCCCCATGTATACTTGATGCACCTGCTGAGCAATATTCAGTAACTTGAATTACCAACGACTTGTCTTGGAATTCATTAGAAAATAGTGAAGAATATTGTGGAAGAGCGAAAACAAAATACATCATATTCACCAACTCTGGCTTTAGGTTTATAGACAGGGCAAGGAAAAGGATGTAATGAAGGCTTTTTCAAGTATTTTACTAATTACATGTAGTTAGCGATTCGTCAACCAAAAGATTAGGACGGTTATTTTGACGGACTAATAACTGTAACTAAATTTCTTCACTTTCATACAATTATTCCTGGGATCTTGCTGCACACAAAATGGCTGCTATATTGCCTTTTCAAAAGCAAAACTCGAACCCTTTTTGCAACATATTGGATTACACAAAATTCTTAAATTAAGAAAAAAAAGTCATTTCAATGGCCCCAAGAAGGCAGCCAAATTCACTGGAGTCATTGTTGCATCATGGGTCCATTTTCCCACATTGTACATCTGAATTTAGAGAATATCGCGAAGATCTTGCGCTATTATACCCATATTCTGGCCCAACTTGCTTTCCATTTTGCCCGCAAAAACACCCCCCCCCCCACACACACACACACACACTTTGTTCTGAAATTGGCGGCCTTTATCAAAAGTGAGAAATGCAAAAGGAACTGCGAATGCTGAATGCCAATGGAGAAGCTGACAACTGTAAACCCTCCTGCGAAATTCCTGGGAGCAGAGTTTACTCAACGTGAGCATATTTAGCGAGAATAGTCCTGCTAAGATTTGACACAAAGTCATCAAATCGCATAGCGGATTTTCACCAGTTAGACGAGGAGAGAACTTCACAGGAAACCAATCGCTGAAAAATAAGTCCCTACTTGCGTTTTTAGTGTTTAAAATACATTTGGGAAAACCCCCTACAATATGAAGATAACTCAATTCAGACTTACAGTTAAAAGCAGCAAAAATCTCACGTTTTACTGTATCATGCATAAATATTTTAAAGAGTAAATTTCTTCTTTAAAATCCAGACACTCCACGCCATCAAAAGCGCGCAAGAGCAATAGTTCACATTAAAACCAAGCCATTATACAATACGAAACTAGCGTTGGACTAAAAGTTCCAAGTCCAACTCTGTTACTCAGACGATCATCTTTACTAGCGCCAATAGTGAACTACTGAGGAAAATACAGAGAGACAGTGAGAAAAAAAGACTACAGTTTGGGAAATGTACTCAAGCTTCAGCATAAAGAGAAGAAATTTTCTACAACAGCCAACTCTCATCATGGCCGCTGTGGTTAATTCCACCCCCCCCCCCTCTCTTTGTACAAAGAACACATTCAATACGAAGAACCCAACAAGATATGTTTTAAAATAAAAATACGCGGAATTTTAAAAACCGCCTCTGGATTGAAGTTTAAAATATGAATCAGAATTGCAATGCGAACAATTAAAATGAACGGACAGGCCTCTGAAGCTTTACAACTCCCGCTATATATAACACTTGGAACAGATACAATGTTACAAACACTAGCTACTTTACCTTTTGAATGGCGGCAGGTGTAATTTCACCTTTCCCGCGCTGCCGCGGAGTAGCAAAAGCCACGGCCATCGTCTTGAGTGTGTGTGTGGAATTTCCCCTTTCCTTTTAATGAATACCCCCCCCCTTTTTTTTGCAACACCACACACGCGCACAATTCAGGAGAACACAAATATCTTTTAACTCCTCCCCTTCTTTTGATATTGGATGGGGGAGGAGGTTTGCCAAACTCACATTGGTGACAACTGTGCAAAGAGGGGGAAAAGGAACGGAAAGGTTTTTTCCCCGCCCCCAGAAAATTGTGGCGTGTGTGTGTGATGCAGAGCAGACTCCAGCTCCAGCAAGTAGATTCGGGCTAATACAGAAGAGACCGTGTGCATTCTGCATTTACAGCGTGAGAGTGCTGAGCCCGGTTTATGCTGGTTAAATCAGTTAGTTGCTGCCTCCTGCCTCTGAATGGATAAGAGAAATGAAATTTCCCTCCACATGCAAACCCTTTGTAAAGGGATGCTCTGAATTTCAGCCCGAAAAAAAGTCACTCCAAAACCAGAGGAGGGTGATAACGTTCCGGTGCATGGTTTGAATTCATTTGTGCAGATGTACGCGATTCTTTGGACGCAAGAGGCAGGCAGAGTGCAGAGGGCAACCCTCTTCCTGCCACCCCATAGATCTGACCGAGCGGTCGAACCTCAGCTCAGGAAGCGGCAGGGGAGAAGACCAGACGTTAGTCGACTTCACTCCGATTCGTCTACTGTCTCGGCTATTTACAATCGATATATTCTGAGTGGATTATACAATATTTGAATGTTGATATAAGCGGCCATGGTTTGGCACCCATGTTGCTTTTATAAAAGTTTCGCCTCTAAATACCTCCCTATCTCCTGCATATGGTTCCTACCAACCAGCGTGGTGGGGCCAGAGCGAACCTGTAGAAAGGGGTAGGGATTAACTCCATTAGGAAACCAACAAATATCATTCTCGATGCGAACAATGGGGCAAATCATGTTATTGATTACTTTAAAATAGCAGGAATGGTCCAAAGTTTACAGTTATTTATCCCTACCACTCAATGACAGGGTTAGGAAGCCGGACACAAACGCGTGCGTAATAGTGACCCAAGCAAAGGAACCGGCGCCGAACGCATGCGCAACGGCGTAAGGCGATACCATACGCATGCGCAACTGCGGGGGGGGGGGGAAAGAAGGGAGCCGGTACCAGACGCGTGCGCAATATTGATAGTGAGGGAGCCGGACAGACGCATGTGCAGTGGCGGCCTGCACTATGGCGGCCAGGTATGACCGTGCCATCACTGTTTTTTCGCCTGATGGTCACCTCTTTCAGGTGGAATACGCGCAGGAGGCGGTGAAGAAGGGATCCACAGCGGTAAGTGTTCGGTTTCAAATGGCCTTGGTGATTGGATTCGTGCACAGACCCCACTAAGGCTCAAACTGTTTTTCCTTTCCGCTCCCCGCCTCCCACCCACCACGCTCCTCCCCCATCATCGCCCCAGTCTCGGCCAGGCTTTCCCACCTCGGTCATTCTCCCTTCTGCACCCTCCTATAGGGCAGAGAATACAAAAGCACATAACACTCGGCTCAAAGACCCCACTATTGACTATCGAATGGTTTCTTACTATGAGATTGCCTGCCTTTTCATAATCTTGCACATTGTTTACCTGCTATGTAGCTGCTACACTTTATTCTGTACTCTTGTAGTTTTACCTTGTACTACCTCATTGTATTGTGTAATAATTTGATCTGTATGAACAGTGTGCAAGACTAACTTTTCACTATCTCAATACATAGAACAATAATAAACCAATTCCAGTTCTTTTGTGTGTCACTGAACAATATTTTCCTTCAACCATTTTTACAATAAAAGATACAATTTTTCTTTCAAGGTTGGGATACGAGGTAAAGATATAGTTGTCTTGGGTGTGGAGAAAAAGTCTGTTGCAAAACTACAGGAAGAAAGAACGGTGCGAAAAATCTGTGCCCTTGATGATCATGTCTGCATGGCATTTGCAGGTGAGTGCTTAAATTTATTTTGCTTTTGTGTACAAAATAATTGCCTGAAGTATTTTAGATTTTTGTATATACAATTATAAAAATATGAACTGCATGGCAGTTTTTGCTTGTGTATGGTCTGTCGTCATTCATATGCATCCTTTATCTTGTTTGGTCGTCTTTATCTATTTGAAAAATAAATCTCACTCAAAGGACTATTTGAATTTCCATTAGTGGTCATGTTCTCAAAATGGCCCCAAGAACATATCAGACTCAAATGTAGAAAAATGTATTCACTCAATGCCATTATTCTTGGTAATCTCTATCTTGGAGTCTCAGATATGATTGTATTCAATTAGAGATAGGTCTGTATGTATTAGCAATGCACAGGATTAAGAGTACAGTTGGCCCTCCTTATCTGCGGGTTCCGCATGCACGGATTCAACCAACCGTTGATTGGGAAAACCTGGAAGTTCTCTCTCCAGCACTCGTTGTTTGAGCATGTACAGACTTTTTTTCTTGTCATTATTCCCTAAACAGTGCAGTATAACAACTATTTACATAGCATTTACATTGTATTAGGTATTATAAGTAATCTAGAAATGACTTAAAAGTACAGGCAGTCCCTGGGTTATGAATGAGTTCCATTCCTGAGTCCGTCTTTAAGTTGGAACAGGTACATCCGGTATTATTTAGCATCAGTCAAAAGTTTTCCTTAGTATATAGTACATATCTTACCTTTCTATGCATATAAAACACTTAAGAAACATATGTACTTTAATAATTAAACCACTGCTTTGCTTAGTAATAATTGTAGCTTTCATCAGGCAGGGCCTTTCACATGCTCCATTAAAATTGTTCCGATTGTTGACCGACTGTAGCCTAACGCTTTTCCAATGACCGATGGCATTTCACCTTTTTCCGATCGCTTTATTACTTCCACTTTATTTTCAATCGTGATTATTTTTGTGAACAGAAACACCGCAGATTCAGAGCTGCGCCGCCAGGTCTTAATGTCCACTGCACTGGGTCATGTTAAATAAAGACCAGGGTTCCACTGGGTCCTAAAGACCACCACACTTGGACAGGTTCAATAAGGGACTTGCGCATCCACGTTTTTTGGTGTCCGCAGGGGGTCTCAGAACCAATCCCCCGCGAATAAGGAGGGCCGACTGTATGGTGCAAGAAAGTAACATTTGCATTCTCAAAGATTCAGCATAATAAATGGTTTGAAGCACTGAATGGTATTCTGTTTCTGTTTTTATTTCTCATGTTTTTCAAGCCATTGAGAATCATATAGAATGGAATTAGTTTAGATTGACATTGTAGTCATCAGAGAAATGGTCGGCCAGAGGCCTGTTCCTGCACTATTCAGTTCCATGTTCTCATCGTAGTATTGAGCTGTAGTAACGAATGGCTGAAGCTGTGGAATTGCAGTCGTGATACCTGCACAATATCCTGCATTTTGCATTGTCTGTAGCTTAAAAATATGGGGTAGATGACCAAATGATTCATCAAGGAGATAACTTGCCTGAGATGACTTAACGGACAGAGATGAAGGGGTTGAGGCTCAAGGAATATCTTGGCATGACCACCAGAGGTTGTGATGAATATTAGCATGAAGCAACTTGAGAGTGGGGGAGAATTACATCTGCAGAAATGTGGGAGGGTTGAGGTATTAGAAAGACAAAACAAGGATTAAGATTTGAAGACAAAATGTAAATCCAGAAGATCACCTCAGATTCGATACAGTTCAACCTCATTAATCAAACAACCTGTTAAATCGCATTAATTACGTGAGTTGAGAGCAGGTGGTATGTATGGGAATAAAGTAAGTGCTGGATTATTTCATGGCATTAACCTGCAATGCTAACTTTATTTCTCAAGGATATTATCTGGCCAATGTGTTTCCAAAACAATTACTGATATTTCCAACGTCTGTAATGTTTGCTTTTGTTGGGAATTTGACTGGAGGAATACCACTCTTCAGAACCAGCCCAGTGCTGCACAGATTAGCAGTTGTTCTCAAGGCAGATACGTATTCCATGATAATTGGTATTGGTTTGTTATTGTCACATTCACCAAGAAACAGTAAAATCTTTGCCTTGCAGGCTGTTTATACAGATCAAATAATGACACAGTTCACTGAGCAAAAATAAGTTAGAAACATAGAAAACCTAAAGCACAATATAGGCCCTTCAACCCACAAAGTTGTGCCAAACATGTCCCTACCTTAGAAATTACTTGGGTTACCCATAGCACTCTATTTTTCTAAGCTCCATGTACCTATCCAAAAGTCTCTTAAAAGACCCTGTCGTAGCTACCTCCACCACCTTTGCCGGCAGCCCATTCCACGCACTCATCAGTCTCTGCGTTTTAATAAAAAACAACACGCACACACCCCTGACATCTCCTCTGTATCTACTCCCAAGCACCTTAAACCTGTGCCCTCTAGTGGTAGCCATTTCAGCCCTGGGAAAAAGCCTCTGACTATCCACACGATCAATGCCTCTCGTCATCTTATACACCTCTATCAGGTCATCTCTCACCCTCTGTCGCTCCAAAGAGAAAAGGCTGAGTTCACTCAACCTATTCTCTTAAGGCACCCTCCTCAATCCAGGCAACATCCTTGTGAATCTCCTCTGCGCCCTTTCTATGGTTTCCACATCCTTCCTGTAGTGAGGCAACCAGAACTGACCAAGTGAGGTCTGACCAGGGTCCTACGTAGCTGCAACATTACCTCTCGGCTCCTAAATTCAGTTCCACAATTGATGAAGGCCAATACACTGTATGCCTTCTTAACCACAGTCAACCTGCGTAGCTGCTTTGAGCGTCCTATGGACTCGGACCCCAAGATCCCTCTGATCCTCCACACTGCCAAGAGTCTTACCATTAATACTATATTCTGCCATCATATTTGAGCTACCAAAATGAACCATTTCACACTTATCTGGGTTTAACTCTCTCTGCCACTTCCCAGCCCAGTTTTGCATCCTATCAATGTCTCGCTGTAACCTCTGACAGCCCTCCACACTATCCACAACACCTCCAACCTTTGTCATCGGAAAATTTACTAACCCATCCCTCCACTTCCTCATCTAGGTCATTTATAAAAATCACGAAGAGTAAGGGTCCCAGTACACATCCCTGAGGCACCAACCTCGATGCGGAATATGACCTGCCTACAATCACTCTTTGCCTTCTGTGGGCAAGCCATTTCTGGATCCACAAAGCAATGTCCCCTTGGATGCCATGCTTTCTTACTTTCTCAATAAGCCTTGCATGTGGTACCTTATCAATTGCCTTGCTGAAATCCATCTGCACTACATCTACTGCTCTTCTTTCATCAATGTGTTTAGTCACATCCTCAAAAAATTCAATCAGGCTTGTAAAGCACAATCTGCCCTTGACAAAGCTATGCTGACTATTCTTTATCATGTTATACCTCTTCAAACTTTCAAAAATCCTGCCTCTCAGGATCTTCTCTATCAACTTACCAACCACTGAAGTAAGAATCACTGGTCTATAATTTCCTGGGCTATCTCTACTCCCTTTCTTGAATAAGGGAACAAGATCCGCAACCCTCCAATCCTATGGAACCTCTCCTGTCCCCATTGATGATGCCAAGATCATTGCCAGAAGCTCAGCAATCTCCTCCCTTGCCTCCCACAGTAATCTGGGTTACATCTCATCTGATCCCGGAGATTTATTGAAATTGGTGCTTTCCAAAACCTCCAGCACATCCTCTTTCATAATATCTACATGCTCAAGCTTTTCAGTCTGCTGCAAGTCATCACTACAATCACCAAGATCCTTTTCCACAGTGAATACTTAAGTATTCCTGTCCATTAAGTACCTCTGCTATTTCCACCGGTTCCATACACACTTTCTCACTGTCACACTTGATAGGTCCTATTCTTTCACGTCTTATCCTCTTGCTCTTCACGTACTTGTAAAATGCCTTGGGGTTTTCCTTAATCCTGCCTGCCAAGGCCTTCTTATGGCCCCTTCTGGCTCTCCTAATTTCCTTCTTAAGCTCCTTCCTGTTACTTATAGATCTCTAACATTACCTAGCTCTCTGAACCTTTCGTAAGCTTTTCTTCTTGACTAGATTTATTACATTCTTTGTGTACCATGATTCCTGTACCCTACCATAACTTCCCTGTCTCATTAGAACGTACCTATGCAGAACTTCACACAAATATCCCCTGAATATTTGCCACATTTCTTCCGTATCTTTCCCTGAGAACATCTGTTCCCAATTTAAGCTTCCAGGTTCCTGCCTGATAGCCTGATATTTCCCCTTACTCCAATTAAACGCTTTTCTAACTTGTCTTTTCCTATCTCTCTCCAATGCTATTGTAAAGGAGATCGAAATTATGATCACTATCTCCAAAATGTTGTCCCACTGAGAGATCTGACACCTGACCAGATTCATTTCCCAATACCTAATCAAGTACAGTCTCTCTTGTAGGCTTATCTACATGTTGTGTCAAGAAACCTTCCTGAACACACCTAACAAACTCCACCCCATCTAAACCCCTCACTCCAGGAAGATGCCAATCGATATTTGGGAAATTAAAATCTCCCACCATGACAACTCTAATTATTACACCTTTCCAGGATCTGTTTCCCTGTCTGCTCCTCGATATCCCTGTCACTATTGGGCGGCCTATAAAAAGCACCCAATCGAGTTATTGAACCCTTCCTGTTCCTAACCTCCACCCACAGACTCCATAGACAATCCCTCCATGATGTCCACTTTATCTGCAGCCGTGAGACTATCTCTGATCAACAGTGCCATGGCCCCACCTCTTTTGTCTCCCTCCCTGTCCTTTCTGAAACATCTAAAACCCAGCACTGAAGTAACCATTCCTGTCTCTGAGCCATCCAAGTTTCTGTAATGGCCACCACATCAAAGCTCCAAGTACTGATCCACACTCTAAGCTCATCCGCTTTGTTCACAGTACTCCTTGCATTAAAGTAGACACATATCAAACCATTGGTTTGAGCGCATCCCTTCTTTCTCACCTGCCTATCTTCCTTCACACACTGTCTCCAAGCTTTCTCTATTTGTGAACCAACTGCCTCTTCCCCAGCCTCTTCAGTTCTGTCCCCACCCCCCAACATTTCTAGTTTATACTCTCCCCAGTAGCCTTAGCAGACCTCCCCACCAGGATATTGGTTCCCCCTGGGATTCAAGTGCAACCCATCCTTTTTGTACAGGTCACACCTGTCCCAAAAGAGGTCCCAGTGATCCAGAAATATGAATCCCTGCCCCCTGCTCCAATCCCTTAGCCACGTATTTATCCTCTACCTGATTCTATTCCTATACTCACTGTCACATGGCACAGGCAGTTATCCCGAGATCACTATCCTTGCGGTCCTGCTTCTCGATTTCCTTCCTAACTCCCTGTAGTCTTTTTTCAGGACCTCTGACTGTTCTCCCTCCTACTGCAGAATATCGTGGACATGATCTGAAACATCCTGGACCCTGGCACCTGGGAGGCAAACTACAATCCGAGTTTCTTTCCTGCGTCCACAGAATTGCCTGTCTGACCCCCTGACTATAGAGACCCCTATCACTACTGTCTTCCTCTTCCTTTCCCTACCCTTCTGAGCCACAGGGCCAGACTCTGTGCCAGAGGCACGGCCACTGCCGCTTCCCCCAGCTAGGATGTCCTTCCCCCCCCCCCCCCACCCCCCAACAGTACTCAAACAGGTGTACTTATTGTTCAGGGGGACAGCCACAGGGGTACTCTCTGGTACCTGACTTTTGCCCTTCCCTCTCCTGACTGTTACCCACTTGTCTATCTCCCGTGGCCCTGGTGTGACCACCTGCCTATAACTCCTTTCTATCACCTCCTTGCTCTCCCTGACCAGACGAAGGTCATTGAGCTGCCATGCCATTTCCCTAATGCGGTCCCTTAGGAGCCGCAGCTTGACACACTGGGTGCAAATATGTCCGGGAGGCTGGGAGACTCCAGGACTTCCCACATTTGACACCTAGCACAGAAAACCGGCCTCACACACATTCTTCCTTTCCACAATTAACACAGGTAAACCTACCTCGCCTCGTCCCGTTACCACCAAAGCCCTCTCACTCTGCATATAAAATAATGTCGAATAACCTAAAAGCTATTGAAAGAGTGTGGTGCTGGTAAAGTGCAAGATTTTAACAAGGTAGATTGTGAGGCTGAGTCCATTAATTCGTGCAAGAGATCTGTTCAAGAGTCTAATAGCAGTGGGATTGAAGCTGTGCTTGAGCCTGGTGTTAAGTGCTTTCAGCTTTTGTATCTTCTGCCCAATGAGAGAGGAGAATAGAGAATGTTCGGGGTGGGTGGGTTCTTTGTTATGCTGCCTGTGTTACTGTTGAGATTACCATGCAAACAAGAAGTTTGCCTGACTGCATCTGCTTTCATTTTTAGGTCTGACAGCTGATGCTCGAATAGTAATTAACAGAGCTCGTGTGGAATGTCAGAGCCACAAACTCACTGTGGAAGACCCAGTCACTGTAGAATACATAACACGATTCATTGCAACTTTGAAGCAGGTAGAGGTTCATTCTGCTTCTGCCTCAAAATAAAGTGCAAGTTGAGATGAAATTTATGAAAAACGTCACTGTCTTGAAAGTAATTGATAGCACTGCATTGTGTTTACTCTGCTATAAGAAAGGTATTATTAAAGAGTACAGACAATATTTACAAGGATGTTGCCACAATTTAGGCATACTTCTATCTGGGAAGAGGTTGGACAGGCAAGTACTTTATTCCTTGGAGTGTAGGAGACTGAGAGGTGATCTTACAAAGGTGTATAAAATAATGAGGAATATAGATTTAAACTAAATTTATTACCTTATGCTATCCTGAGAATCATTTTCTAACAAGCACTTGCAGGACAAAACAATAGAATTTATGAAAAATACCATACCTTAACAGACAAATGTCAATGTGCAAAAGAAGGCAAGCTGTGCAAAAAAACCCACTAAGATCAAATCAAATGGATCAATTTAATATCAGGGCAATTTAATATACAAAATACAAGCTGAAATTCTTAATCTTCACAGACATCCATGAAACAAGAAACCCCATAGAGTGTGATAGAAACATCAGTATCTCTAAACCCCTCCCATTGCACAAGCAGAAGCACTGCCCCTTTTCCCACCATACAAGCAATAGCAAAGCACCCCCCCCCCCCCCACCCCAAAGAGACATTGATCTAGAATCAGGTTCATGGGCCTTGGGAGTGAGAGAAAACATTGACTGCGAATAAGTGTACTGATCACTTATTTACAAACGGTAAAATTCGATCAAACATTCATGTTCCCTAGTTACAGAAACTACAGTGTTGAATATTCAGCAAACATATATAGTTAAAAGCGCACACAGAGCATACCTTCCAAATGGTTATGTGCACCAATTGCCTTAAACAAAGGAAGAGAAAGCATACCACTTCTACGTGCTATTTTATACCCAGGGTATTTGAAACTGGACACCGGGTGGCTAACCAATGGGAAAAGCAGCTGTAGTTTCTAAACTAGCCAATCATAATGAAATGACTTTCAACATACAGAATAAGCCACTTCTCCCCCACAGGACAAATTTACAATGACCAATTAACATAATCATAGTCTTTGGGTGGTGGGTACCCAGGGAGTACCCACACATTCCATGGGGAGGGCATACCGACTCCTTACGGATGATGATGGAATTGAAATCCAAACTCTGGACGGTCCCAAGCAGTAATAGCATTGTGCTAACTACAATGCTACAGTAGTCCAGGAGCTTGACTCTGCTCTCTTATTCCAAAGCTACCACAGTGAGAACTGTTGTGTGTTACTTGCAACCAGTGAGAATTGTTGTGTGTGTTTGTTTTATCTAGCGTTACACACAAAGCAATGGTCGGAGACCCTTTGGAATCTCTGCTCTGATTGTGGGGTTTGATTATGATGGCACTCCACGTTTATACCAAACTGACCCATCAGGGACATACCAAGCTTGGAAGGTAGGTGTTTCCCTTCCTCTCGATGACTGACGGAATAAGGATATGTACTCGCTAGCTCTAAAGGTGATTTGAGCTACGTTTTACTGTGGATACTGCCTCCTTTACTTCAATTAAAGAGATTTGCTGACTTTATTTGGTCATATGTGATTCTGGGATCTATCTTTTTTGTTGTGCTCAGTGAGGGGTAAATGGTTGCCAGGACACCAGGAATAAGCTTCCCATTTTCTTTTTAAAAAAAAATTTCAAAGGATTGTTTGCGTCAGGCTTGGAGACCAGATGGATCTCTGCTTTGGGATCTATAAGTAGATCCCCTTCCTGTTGCACTGGAGCTTTCAGAATCAGGTTTATTATCACTGACATATTTCAGGAAATTTGTTGCTGTGGTAGCTTTACAGTGCAACACATAAAAATTTCCATAAGTTGCAAAAGATCAATAGTGAGATAGTATTCGTAGATCATTCAGAAATCTGATGGCAGAGAAATAGCTGTTCCTGAATCATTGAGTGTGGGTTTTCAGGCTCCTGTACCACCTGCCAATGGTAGAAGTGAAGAGTGCTTAGCCTGGATGGTGAGGGTCTGTAATGATGAGTACCACCTTATTGAGGCACTACTTCTAGAAGAAGCCCTCGATTGCATGGAAGGTTGTGCCCATGGTCGAGCTGGCTGAGTCTCCAAACCTCTGCAGCTTTTTCCCTTTTTGTGCATTGTACCCGCCATACTCAGCTGTGATGCAACCAATCAGAATGTTTTCTACCGTACAGCTATTAGAAATTTGCAAGAGTCTTTTGTGAAAAACCCAGACTCCTCAAACTCCTTATGAAGCAGAGACACTAGCATACCTTCTTCATAATTACATCATTGTGTTGTGCCCAGGAGGGATCTACTCCTACTGAGATGTTGACATCCCGGAACATAAAGCTGTTCACCTTTCCAGTGCTGGACCCTCAACGTGGACTAGTGTGTGTTCTTCCAATTTGCCCTTCCTGAAGTCCATAATCAATTCCTTGGTCTTGCTGCTGTTGAGTGGAAGGTCGTTATACCACTCAACCAGCTGATCTATCTCACTCCTGTGGGCTTCCTCATCACCATCAGAGGTTGGGATTCTAATCACTGCAGTTTATCATATCAACAGAACTATGTTGGCTCTGAGCTGACATACTATCACTGTTGGAATAGGGCATTTTTTCCCTTGTTTGCTCCCACTTTCAACACTGCAGATCTTTATCTGAGTGCCACTTACCTGCCATATCCTATATCCTTTGATTCCGAATATATTCATGACCTCAACCATGAATATATTCAACAGATGACCCCCCCCCCACCCGGGTAGCCTTCTTGGGTTGAAAATTAAAAATATTCTCTGCATCTTTTGAAGAATTAAACAAAAAATTGTCCTCAATGGTAGACATCTTAGATTCTGTCTCCTTGTTCTTTGTACTATAGTCAAGAAGAGTCATTGTTTCATTGTTGCATTTGTCTTATTAAGACTTGTAGGAATTTTGAGTCAATGAGCATTTTTCATTCTTCTTGGCTCTAATGAGTAAAGAGGCCCAGTCTGCTTAATCCCTCGATATTTGACAAATACGTCACTGGTAAACTTTGATGCACTTCCTCTGTCACAAGTTTATTTTTCCATAGGCAGAACAGACTTGTAAATGAAGCCCGTCCAGCTCTCTGTATAATTGGAGCTAGATATTTTTCTTGTGTTCTTACCCTTGTAATAAAGGCCAAAGTTTACCTTCCACATTGCTTAGTGAACCCAGTAATTCATACCCAAGTCCCTTTGAACACAAACAGCTTTCACTTTCTGAAAAATAACAAATCAGCTGTAGATCTAGAATATAGAACAGTATAGTACTGTACAAGCCCTTTAGCCCACGATGTGCCAACCTTTTAACCTACTGTAGGATGAATTGAACTCCTCTCTCCCCCATAGACACATGGATGAAAGAAAAATGTAGAGCTGTCTAAGAATCCCTTAAATATCCCGAGCATGTCTGCTTCTACCACCACACCTGGCAGTGTATTCCATGTACTAATATCTCTGAGTTTTAAAGAAAAAAACTATTTCTGACAGCCCCCTATACTTCTCTAATCACCTTCAAATTATTTCCTCACATTAGCCATTTCTGCCCTGGGAAATTGATGTCTCATATCATCTTAAACAGCACTATCAAGTCACCTCCCATCCTCTTTTGCCCCATAGAGAAAGGCTCTAGCTTGCTCAAGCATTCCTCAAAAGGCAGAATCCAGGTAAATCTCTGCACCCTCAAGAGGTTTCCACATCCTGTCTACAATGAGGTGACCAGAGCTTAATACAATATTCCAAATGTGGATGAACTGAAGTTTGCTAGAGCTGCAACATTACCTCGTACCTCGTAAACTTAATCTCCTGATTAATGAAGGGCAACACACCACCTTATGCACCAAATCAACTTGCGCAGCAAGAACAGATAAAACACTCAGTAGATCAAACAGTGTCTATGGGTAGAAGCAATCTAAGTTTTAGGCTGTGGATCTTTTGTTCCAACCTGAGAGGTTAATTCTGATTATCTTGCCACAAATTTTCTGTTCCTGTATTTGGGGTGGGGGTGCAGATTTGAAGTAGAATAGCATGAGTTGGGGAGGGGAAGAGACTGAGGAATAGGAAACAAGGATAGGAATGAAAGACCCTAAATTAAGCAAAAAGGGTAAGAGACAAGTAGGACCATGGAGCAAAATAATAGGATGACCAAGAATGCTGAAGGAGGATTGATTAGAGTTATTAATCCCATGTAGCTCAACGTACAGTAAAATTCATCATTTGCGTTAGCAACCAATGCAATCTGAGGATGTGCTGGGGCTGCCTGCAAGTGTTGCCACACGTTATGGTGCCAATGTGGCATGCCCATAATGTTCAGCAGAAGCTGCTTTTCCACCCCCATCCACACACATAGCAGGACCTCCAAGCCCAGATAGGCTGTCTATGGGCATCTGACCAACAGACTGTGACCCCAGACTGGCCTCAAACCTCTGGATTCCTGAAGGCATTATGACTCCACTTGTGATGTATTCCGACTAAGGTAGTGGAATTAACTAATCAATGAAAGGATGTGGGGAGAAGGTTAGAACACGGCACTGAATTTAGATGATCATCTTGATGGTAGGAGAGGACTCGAAGGGTTGAATTTCCACATCCTTATTCTGATTTCGGTCCCTCAGCATCTGAGAAGAGGCTGCTTTATACTGAGCCCAGTTGGGTTCTCATGCATCATGAATTTATCCAGGCAGCCACACTTTATTGGGGATTGGTTGAAAAAGTGCAAGCAAAAAAATGAAGGCTTTTGAAGAATTTTTTGGATTCTGCCCGTCACTTGGAATGTCAGCATTCATCTGTTATCACCTTTGAAATTATATGTGGAATTCTCTGAATTAAACCTCATAACTTCCCAATCTTGCTTCAGTGCCACCAGAATATGATATACATCAACTTGCGGAGCATTATTTATTGCAGAGTTTTTTTTGTTGCTTGTATACAAAGATTCTGCTGTGACTTACAATTACTAATCCTGGAAACCAAAGGATTGCTTGGAAACCGAACCCTGACCAATTATGATAATTATTGATGTGAAAATGTGATATTAATGGATATTCTGTGCATATGGGAAGGCATGTCTTAAGATATAATTTGTGTGTACAAACAGGCAAATGCCATTGGCCGCAGCGCCAAGACAGTCCGAGAGTTCCTGGAAAAAAACTACACCGATGAGGCAATTGCAACAGACAATGACACTATCAAGCTCGCAATTAAGGCTTTGCTGGAAGTGAGTGAAATTCATTATTGCCAAGGCCGTGTTTGTTCTTCACATAACACGGAGTTAATGGTAGGATTCTTAGCACTATGTAGAACAGAAGGATTTTGGGCTGCAAATCTGTTGGTCCCTCCAAGTTGCTGTGCATGTTGATAGCAAACAAGAAAATTTGCAGATGCTGGAACTCCAAGCACTGCACAGAATCCTGGAGGAACTCAACAGGCCAGGCAGCTTCTATGGAAGAGTACAATCGACATTTTGGGCTGAGAAGTCAACTGTACTCTTCTATAGGTGCCCCCTGGCCTCTGAGTTCCTACAGTATGTGTGTTGCTGTGGTTGTTATAAAGGCATATGATGTGTGTCCTTCAGTTGGGGCATTGAGTTCAAAAGCTACAAGGTAATGTAGTTTTGATAAAACTGTGGTTAGACCATACTTGGAGTATTGTGTTCAGCTTTGGTTGCCTCATTATAGGAAGGATGTGGAAACTTAAAGAGGATATGGAGGACATTTACCAGGGAGCTGCACAGTAACATAGTGTTAATGTAACTATTGGAGCACCCCATGACCTGGGATCACTTTTGCTGCTGTCTGTAAGGAGTTTGTACGTTCTCTCCATGACCACGTGGATTTCCTTCGGGTGCTCCGGTTCTCTACCACATGCCAAAGATGTACGGCTTAGTAAGTTAATGGATCACATAGGTGTATTGGGTGGCACTGGGGCTTTGGTCTGGAAGGGCCTGTTGCAGTGCTGTATCTCAAATTTTAAAAACAATAGAGAGCATGTCTTATGAGATAAAGCTGAGATAGGACTTTTCGCTTTGGAGTGAAGGAGAATGAGGTGACAGAGGTGTTTAAGATGAAAATTATTTTGGGGATTGAAAAGCTTGCCGTGTCAGGAATGCTTGATGTCTCTGAGCCTCTACTGACTGGAATTCAGAAGAATGAGGGGTAATCTCATTGAAACCTATTGAATATTGAAAGGCTTTGATAGAGTAGATGTAGAAAGGATGTTTCCTATGGTGGGAAAATCTGAGACCAGAGGGGACAGCCTCAGAGTAGAGGAATGTCCTTTTAGAATGGAGGTGAGAGGAATTTATTTAGCCAAAGAGTGGCTGTTGTGGAAGCCAAGTGATTGGGTATATTTAAGACAAAAGTTGATTAATTCTTAATTAGAGCATGAAAGAGTTTTGGGGACAAGGCAGGAGATTGGGGCTGAGATGTGAAGTAGATCAGCCATGATGAAATGGCAGAGCAGACTTGATGGGCCAAATAGTCTTATGATGAGAGGCGTTGATAGTGGCAGCCAGCACCTTTTAGCTAGAGTGAAAATGGGCTAATTCAAGGGGCATAATTTTAAGATGATTGTAAGAAAGTATAGGGCAAGTGTCAAAAGTAGTTTTTATAGAGTGGTGTGTGCACTGCCAGCAGTGGTGGTGAAGACAAACGTTGGAGACATTTAAGAGACTCTTAAGATAGGCACATGGATTTGAGTGTTATGAGGAAGTGAAAGCTTAGATTGATCTTGGTTAAAAGTTGGCACAATATCATGGGCTGAAGAACCTGTACTGTTTCATGCATATAACAGTCAGAAGGTTCCACATAACCTAGCAGAAATGCTTGAATTTAATAGCAAAAACTGGGTACCTGTGACCATTGTCTTCCATTAAACTCAGGAAAATTGAAGGCATTTTTAATTACTGAAAAAATGTACCAGAATTTCTGTAATTGAAATTTGCTATATTACTGATATAACAGAAGAAAATAGGAGCCAGAGTAAGCTTCTCAGCCACCTGTCATTCAATACGACTGAGCCTCGTTGTCTCTACTGCACCAGTTCCCTCCGTCTGGTTGCATTTCATGTTAAGGTGTGTGAGCTGTTGGCATTCCGTCTTTGGTGATGCAAGGTTGCCCACCTTGCCAGATGGTTAACATTTGTCATGGCTTGAGCAACATGTACAAAATGCTCGAGGAACTCAGCAGGTCAGGGAACATCTATCGAAGGAAGTAATCAGTCAGTGTTTCAGGCTGAAACATTTATTGGGACTTGTTTTGGGCAGGTTCACAGATAAGGTAATGTTTAGAGGGATATCAGAATCAGGTTTATTATCACCGGCATGTGACGTGAAATTTGTTAACTTAGAAGCAACAGTTCAATACATACATAATATAGAAGAGGAAAAAAATAAAATAAAAATAATAATAATAATAAATAAATCAGTACAGTACACATATATTGAATAGATTAAAAATGTGCAAAAAACAGAAATGTGATATTTTAAAAAAAGTGAGGTAGTGTCCAGTGGTTCAATGTCCATTTAGGAATTGGATGGCAGAGGGGAAGAAGCTGTTCCTGAATCGCTGAGTGTGTGCCTTCAGGCTTCTGTACCTCCTACCTGATGGTAACAGTGAGAAAAGGGCATGCCCTAGGTGCTTGAGGTCCTTAATAATGGACGCTGTCTTTCTGAGACACCACTCCTTGAAGATGTCCTGGGTACTTTGTAGGCTGGTACCCAAGATGGAGCTGACTAGACTTACAACTCTTTGCAGCTTCTTTTGGTCCTGTGCAGTAGCCACCTCCTCCCCCCCCCCCCCCCCCCATACCCCCATACCAGACAGTGATGCAGCCTGTCAGAATGCTCTCCATGGTACATCTATAAAAGTTTTTGAGTGGATTTGTTGACATGCCAAATCTCTTCATACTCCTAATAAAGTATAGCCTCTGTCTTACCTTCTTTACAACTACATTGATATGTCAGGACCTCTTCACACCCGGGAACTTGAAACTGCTCACTCTCTCCACTTCTGATCCCTCTATGAGGAATGGTATGTGTTCCTTTGTCTTACCCTTCCTGAAGTCCACAGTTAGCTCTTTTGTACGACGTGCCAGGTTGTTGCTGCTGCACCACTCCACTAGTTGGCATATCTCACCCCTATACGCCCTCTCGTCACCACTTGAGATTCTACATTTGTACATAGGATGGTTGTATCGTCAGCATATTTATAGATGGTATTTGAGCTATGCCTAGCCACACAGTCGTGTATACAGAGAGTAGAGCAGTGGGCTAAGCACACACCACTGAGGTGTGCCAGTTTTGATCATTAGCGAGGAGGATGTGTTACCACACAGATTGTGGTTTTCTGGTTAGGAAGTCAAGGATCCAATTGCAGAGAGAGGTACAGAGGCCCAGGTTCTGCAACTTCTTAATCAGGATTGTGGGAATGATGGAATTAAACACTGAGCTATAGTTGATGAACAGCATCCTGAGATAGGTCTGTATTGTCCAGGTGGTCAAAGGCCATGTGGAGAGCCATTGAGATTGCATCTGCCATTGACCTATTGTGGCAATAGGCAAATGGCAATGGGTCCAGGTCCTTGCTGAGGCAGGAGTTCAGTCTAGTCATGACCAACCTCTCAAAGCATTTCATCATTGTTGATGTGAATGCTACCGGGTGATAGTTTTTAAGGCACCCCACATTATTCTTCTTAGGCACTGGTATAATTGTTGCCCTTTTGAAGCAAGTGGGAACTTGAACCCGTAGCAGTGAGAGGTTGAAAATGTCCTTGAATACTGCTTCTCGTTGATTGGCACAAGTTTTCAGAGCCTTACCAGGTACTCCATTGGGACCTTCTGTCTTGCGAGGTTTCACTCCCTTTAAAGACAGTCTAACATGGGCCTCTGAGATGGAGATCACAGGGTCATCAGGTGCAGCAGGGATTTTCACAGCTGTAGTTGTGTTCTCCCTTTCAAAGCGTGGGTTGAAGGCATTGAGTTCATCTGGTAGTGAAGCATCGCTGCCGTTCATGCTATTGTGTTTCGCTTTGTAGGAAGTAATGTCTTGCAGCCCCTGCCAGAGTTTCCATGAATCCAATGTCTCTTCCAACCTTGTTCAAAATTGTCTCTTTGCCCTTGAAATAGCCCTCTGCAAATCATACCTGATTTTCTGGTACAGGCCTGGGTCGCCAGACTTGAATGCCACAGAACTAGCCTTCAGCAGACAATGTACCTCCTGGTTCATCCACAGCTTTTGATTTGGGAATGTACAGTAAGTCTTCATGGGCACACAATCAACCACACAAGTTTTAATGAAGTCAGTAACAACTGAAGCACACTCAACCGGGTTCGAAGATGAATCCCTGAATACAGTCCAGTGCACTGTTTCGAAGCAGTCCTGTAGGCACTCCTGTGCTTCCCTTGTCCATAGCTTTTTGGTCCTCACTACTGGCGCTGCAGTCTTCAGCTTCTGCCTATACTCAGGGAGTAGAAGTACAGCTAGGTGATCAGACTTCCCAAAGTGAGGGCATGGTAGGCATTCTTGGTGGTGATGTAGCATTGGTCCAGTGTGTTGTTTCCTCTGGTATTGCAAGTGATCTATTGATGGTAATTGCTTAGTGATTTTTTTTTTCAGACTGGCCTGGTTAAAATCTCCCAAAACAATGGTGAAGGCATTAGGGTGCGCTGTTTCAGGCATGTTGATCCCATTGCTCAGATCATCTAAAGCCTGACTGATATTGGCCTGAGGTGGAACATAAACTGCTACCAGAATGACCCCGGAGAACTCCCATGGTTGGTAAAAAGGACAGCACTTAACTGCTAGATATTCCAGGTCTGGCGAGCAGAATTGCAACAGCACTGATATATTTGTGCACCAAGAAGAGTTGATCATGAGTCATACTCCTCCACCTCTGCTTTTGCGAGACTCTATAGATCCATCCTGACAGTGTATAGTAAACCCGTCGATCTGAATCTCTGCATCCGGTACAGAAGGGGTTAACCAGAATTCTGTGAAACAAAGGAAACATACAGTCCTAGTATCCCTCTGATTTAGTCTCCTAGCTCTGAGATCATCTATTTTATTCGCCAGAGACTGCACGTTTGCCAGCAAAATAATCGGTATAGGAATATACCTGTTCCTTAAACTAACTTGTAACCCCCGCTCTGCATCTGCACTTCCTGTGTAGTATCCTACATGGGCACTTCCGACCAAAGTCGGTGTTGTTTCTGTCAGTTTTAAGCAGCCATAGTTCGTTTAAGTGCATTAAGACATCTTTGTTGACTGTACTGATCTTGGAAGCAGTTCTGCTTTTTAGCTTTATCAGGCTGAAACAGGAATATTTAATAGTATCGATTGAGGGTACCGCTGTTATTTGAGTCGCACCTAGGCACCCCGGAAGTATTCCAAACACAGCTAAGTGGAACTATCTCAGTTTTGGTCATCATGGATGATTTGGGTTGTAGAGTATTGTTTTCGTGCTATGACTCTGTTAGATCATTTCTTTTGAAGCTTTTTGGCATGGTTACAAGATTTTCTGAGCCATGACTCCATGATTCTGTTTTTGGTTCTTTTCTCAATTATCCTAGGTTTTGAGTTGACCCATTTTTGACACGTTTGAGGATCAAGAATTTTTAAAAAACTTATTCAAGCACTGTGGGGTTCCCAGGCTGCCAGCATTTAATTGTCCTTCCCTAGTTGTCCTTGAGAATGTGGTGGTGAGCTGGGTTCTTGAATGCTGAGGTTGTTGAGTCCCTGCTGTTGGGGAGGTCTAGGATTTTGACCCAGTGACAGTGAAGGAACAGTGATCTATTTCCAAGTAAGAATAGTGTGTGGCTTGGAATCCACTTCCAGCTGATATCCCCTGGGAATCTTGGTGAGTTGCTGCAGTGCATCCTGAAGATGGGACACATTGTCTAGTGGTGGAGTGGATGGGGAACCTATTAAATAGATTGTTAAGTCTTATAGAGCGCTGAGTTTCTGCAGTTGCACTCATTCAAGTAATTGAAAAGTATTCCATCACACTCCTGATGAGAGTCTTGTAGATGATAATAGAATTATAAGCAAAATGTTGGATTTGATTGCAATAGGACAAGATTAGAGATGTCCTGCTTCAGTTGTTAAAGTTGTGTGGGACTGCTGCTGGAATTCTATGCTTAGTTGTGATCACACCCAAGGTAGAATATAAAGATTTCTTTTATTTGTCACATGTATGTCAAAAATAAAGTGAAATGTTTTGTGTCAATAACAAACACAGGCTAATGCTGTGCTGGAGGCAGCCTACAAGTGTGCCACGCATCTGGCACCAACTCAGTATGCTCACAACTTACTAACTCGTATATCTTTCGAATGTGAGAGGAAACTGGAGCACCAGGAGGAAACCAGTCATGGGGGGAATGTACAAACTCTTTACAGAAGCGAGAGTTGAACCCCAATTGCTGGCACTGTAAAGTGTTCCATTAACTGGTACGCTACTGGTTGCCTTCAATATATACGATCAATTTCATCTCAATAGAGGTAAAGGTTCACTGATTCCTGGGGTGGAGCTCATCCTGTGAGGAGAGTTCAAATGGTCAGGGTCAACGTTTGTTTAGAATGATGAGTGGTCTCGTCATAGAAACTGTGGCAATGAATTTCACAGATTCACCACCTACTGGCTAAAGAAATTCCTCCTTGTCTCCGTTCTAAAGGGTGTTGATGGGGGTAGATGATACCCCTGGCTAGGGTCTCAAGAGCATGGGTCATAATCTCAAGGTAAGTTGGCATAAAGGTGTAAAGAGGGTTTCTTCTTTTTGTTAACTAGCAGGAATGCTAATTTACTGATAACGAGAATGGTATTCCTTTGTAAACCAAATGGGGATTAATGTTCTTTCTTCTGAGTCTGTAAGCTTTTGTTGACGGGCTTTTGGGCAGATCGGCACGAGGGGGTCGAGAGAGAGGGGGCAATGCTCTAAGCTGGGTGAGGATCGGACCCCAAAGGGGGGTCTGAGGCCGGGAGATTATCAGAGGGGGGGGGGGGAATGAAGCTAGATGTGCTTGGTTGACCACTCGGAGGGTCCTGAGCTGTTTGGAGAGTCCGAGGAGTTCGGAGGGTCCTGAGCTGCGAGTCGAGGAGTTCGGAGGGGATCGAATGGTGGCCAGAAGACTTCAGAAATTGAGCTCCAACGGCTGTGCACGAAGTGGTTTGGACTTTGATAAGTTTGGCGCCTTTTCTTTAATTTTCTCTTCATATATACTGTATCGTTATTAATCACTTAGTTATAGTAACCTTTATAAATTGTACTCATTTAATCGCATATGGTGTACTGTCTGTTTTTGGGCGAGGCGGGGACATCACACAGCATCCACACCAGCTGATTACCCAGTTTGGCGGGGCCGAAGGCTGCTCCCCCTAGACGAGAATGAGCTGAGCGAGCCTGAGGCGACCCAGGGGGTTACAAAGGATAGAACTAAAAATAAATTTCTTAACCAGCAGGCTGTGGACCCTGAATGTATCCAAGACAGGGATCCAAAAATGTTTGGATGCTGGGAACCATAACACAGGAGCAGAATTTGTCATGTGGTCCATCAAGTCTGCTCCGCCATTTGATCAAGGCTGATATATTTTCCCTTGCAAACCCATTCTCCTATCATCTCCCTGCAACCTTTGAAGCCCCCTGAGGCTGAGGTATGCAGATGTTTTCAATGGGTGGACAGTTGCAAGGCTGCAGGACCAGACGGCATCCCAGTGCAAGTACTCGGTGTGTGCAGCACAACTGGCAGATGTGTGGACTGACATTTTTAATCTCTCCCTCTCCTAATGTAGAGTGTCCTGCTTCAGAACTTCCACCATTGTCCCTGTACCAAAAAAGACCAAGATAACGTGCCTGAACGACTGGTGTCCTGTTGCACTCACCTTAATAGCAAGCAAATGCTTTGAGAGGCTGGTCAAGGATTACATCTGTAGCATGCTACCACCCAATCTGGACCCCCTACAATTCGCCTACTGACACAACTGATTGGCAGATGATGCAATAGCCACTGCTCTATATACTGTTCTTACACATCTGGAGAAGGATGCTTGTGTGAGAATGCTGTTCTTTCAACTCAGGCAGTTGAGGAAGTTTGGCCAGGCACCCAAATTCTAAGAATGTTCTACAGGGGCACAATTGAGAGCATCCTGACTGGCTGCATCACTGCCTGGTATGGGAACTGTACCTCCCTTAATCGCGGGACGCTGCAGAGAGTGGTCCAGACAGCCTAGCGCACCTGTAGCTGTGAACTTCCCATGATTCAGGACATTTACAAGGACAGGTGTGTTAGAATGACCAGTAGGATCATTGGGGTTCCAAGTCATCCCAACCGCAATCTATTCCAGCTGCTACCATCGGGGAAGTTATACCGCAGCACAAAAGCCAGGACCAACAAGCTCCGGGCCAGCTTCTTCCACCAGGCTATCAGACTGATGAATTTGTGCTGATTTCAGTGTACTGTATATTACATTGACTGTTCTATTTATTATAAATTACTGATTGCACATTTAGATGGAGACATAACGTAAATATTTTGACTCCTCATGTGGAGGATGTAAGAAATAAATTCAATGCAATTCAATTCAATTCAATCGAGAGCAATCAAATGCTCCTCATACACTAATTTTTTCCATCCCATGATCCTCCCTGCTCTTCACCTTCTCCGATGCCGGCATACCCTTTCTTGGATATGAGGCCAAAATCTGCTTCTAATACGGTGTGACCAATGCCTTGTAAATCATCAGTATAAAGAATCAAGGGATATGAGGTTAATTCAGGACAATGGCATTGAACTAAAAAAAACGTTCATGATAGAATGGAATGGTGGAGCAAATACAAGTTGCTGAATAAAGGTTACTGAGAGCGAGGCTTCAGAGAACTTGGGTGTTGTGTCCAGTTAGGATCGCTAAACTGGATATATGATGGACTTTTCCAGAGTTGAGAGGAGATCCAACAGAATTGGGTGTAGTGCTGACAGATTTTAACTGCAACATTGGCTTGGAAATGCTGAGATCTTTGTTGCTTGGAGCTGTGGCTGTGTGTAGATTTTTGATAGACGTATAAGGTGCAGACATGATGGACCAATTTGTTTCCATTAGCTGATGGTAGAAATTGACTGAACTGGTAGATCAAGAGAAACACAGCACAGGATCTGTCACCGTGACCCAAGTCAGTGCTGTCAACCATCCATTTACACTACTCCTACATTAATACTGCTTTAATTTTCCCCATGTTCTCATCAACTCTCCCTGGATTCCATCACCCACCTACACACTAGAGACAATTTATAACCCACAAACCCCCATTTTGTTGGGATGTAGAAGTGAACTGGGGTACCCAGGAGGAAACCTGTGGTAACAGGGAGAACGTGCATACTCCACACACACTCAATCCAAGATCAGGATTGCATCCCAGCCTCTATCTAGCTCATGGGATAAAAGCTCAGCTTGTGTTTTTGGTTGAGATGTGGCAGAGGAAAATTACTTAACTCATTGAGTGATACTCTGGCACTTGCCTGTGAGACTGGTGGAAGCAGAGATCTTTTATTTTAAAGAAAATTGGGCCAGCAGTTGAAGGAAATAAACATGTGGGAATAGAACAAAACAGGGCTGAGAGTATTGTTCTACAGGGAGCCAGCATTGACTTGAGTCGAATGGTCTCTGTGGCATTGTTTTTTTGTGACCTATTTGTAATATCTTTTTAGGTGGTACAGTCTGGTGGGAAAAACATTGAGCTGGCCATAATTCGAAGGAATCAGGTTTTGAAGGTAAGTATAAAAAGTAGTTTGTTGTTGGTGTGTTTAGGCCCTGCATTATCTGTGCAAAGAAACAAAAATGAATTTGCTATTTTGGAGTTTTGTTTATACAGATGAACACTGCAGTCTGGAAGCGGAAATGCTTGGCTTAGATCACAAGATTTTGCAGATCGGAATCAGGTTTAATATCACTGGCATGTGTATTGAACTTTGTTGTTCTGCAGCAGTAATACATTGTGGAGAGGATTTTTCTGAAGGGGTGACCTTTTAGAAGAGAGGAAAGGAATTTTTTTTAGACAGAGTTGTGAATCTCTGGAATGTTCTGCCACGGACTGCAGTAGAGGCCAAGTCTGTGGGTATATTTAAGGGGGAAGTTGATAGTTTCCCGATTGGTTAGGGCATCAAAGGGTAAGGTGAGAAGGCAGGTATATGGGGTTGATTGGGATCCGGGATCAGCCATGGATTGGCAGAGCAGACTTGATGGGTTGAATGGCCTAATTCTGCTTCTGTGCCTTATGGTCTAAAGAAATTTAGATTTGCAGTAGAGGGTTATCTCTGATCATAATGAGGGTGTACGGTCAATTTCTGCCATCTATTTTCTTATGCTTGATTTGAAATTAATGAAGCCAGGGAGAGGTTGTATGGGCTTGGACTTTATTCCATGATACACAGGAGACTGAGGGTGTATGAAATCATGAGACCTATAGAGAGGTGAATGCAGTCTTTCTCAGAGAAGAATTAAAAACTAGAGGGCAAAGATTAACGTGAGAGATGTAAAAGTGACCTGAAAGGCAGTTATTTATGCAGAGGTAGTGTATATGGAACGAGCTGCCAGAGAAAGTGGTTGAGGTAGATGCAATCTATTTTGGATAATGATTAAGGAATATGGGCCAAACAGGAACATAGCTTGTTGAGCACCATATGGTCAGCAATAATAAGTTGGGCGGAGGGCCTGTTCCATGCTGTATTACTGGACCTGACTCCTAATTTTTTGCCTTGCCAGCACTTTAGAGGTTAATATGTGGAGGTTTACAGATGTGATTTGGTACTTACGGAAACAGCAAAACTGTATATAATGTTACAAAATAAAAGATGCTCTGTCCATTTGCCACTGAAACATCAATTTTCCTTTGTTACAGCTTCTAGATGCGAAAGAAATCGAGTCACTTGTTGTGGAAATTGAGAAGGAAAAAGAGGAGGAGGCTGAGAAAAAGAAACAGAAGAAAACCTAATTGTGGAATGTGTGCAAACAGTAATATTGATGCTGCAAATAGACATTAGTTTACAACCACTTAAAGCTCCAAGGCGGGATACAAAGTATTAAAAGGCTGAATGTTCCCTCTTGATGGATTTTTCCCACTTCCCTGATCCACCTTTCCTTGTGCTTTGTGTGCTTCTGACTGGAGCAATGAGTGAAGCTGCCACCAAGGTACTAACATAAGTGCTTTAAGAACCTGGTCAGCGGTGAACCTTCCTTCATCTAAACAACACTGGGACCCACATTTACTCAGTTGTGAAGTTGGAATTGAAAGGTACGGCAAGATAGCTTAACTGTATAGTTACCAGGATATCGTAGTTAATGTTAATTATATTTATTTGCTTTCGTTAGCAATGCCAAGATATGATATGGGTAAAGTTTTCCCTCGGTTTGCATGAAATGTCTGGAACAGAAATGAAAGGTGGGGGAATGAATTGTTACTGTCTTGTGAATGGCTCATGGTTTGATTTGGGAGAAGGTGGTGGATGCATTGCATTTTGATGCTCTGTCTCTAAGTTAGGCAGAGCAGAGGTTCCATGCTGAGCTCCTCCAACAAACCTTTACATGAGGAAGAAGGGTGAGTCCAGGATTGTACTGGAAAGAAGTGGTGCTTTTGCAGTTAAGTAGCCTGTCAAGAATAAGTGGTCTAAATATTTCCTTGAGTGAATTGTAGGCGAGTTTGGCACAAACCAATTTCAAACTGAGGAAGAAAAACTGGCCCATTTCATTCACAATAACCCATTAAATAATGAGTTTCACAAGAATATAATTAAACCAAAACTAATGTTGTGCCCCTTGAAATATTATGCAAGATGAACTAAAGCTTGATTGAAATGGGTTTTAAGAAGTTACATGAAAGTGAATAGGAAGATTCAGAAGCACAGGTCTAAAGCTGTGACACAACTGCTTATGATAGAAGGTGCTGCACAAATGGGCAACCAGCAGTCTGTTTCGAAGAACGTTTACATGGCACAAAAAAGTCACCAATGGCAGGATAATCAGTGCTTGCCCAAAGCACTGTCATTAACTGTAAGACATGTAGAACAACACTATGACAACACTGAAGCATGTCAAGACAAAGTACAAAGTTGTTTACAAAAGTATTTAGTATTTTGTATCTTGCAAATAAGCTGTTTGATTTCATGTGTTTTTAGTTATCTTTCCTGAGATGTTAATTTAGTTAGACTTTTTCCTTTGCACAGTTGAGGTTATTGTTACAGTTGTGCCTTGGTTTGGAAAAAAAAAAGAATTCTGCAATACCAAATAAACTCTGGGGCAGATTTTGAAATTTCTCTTTGTTTGTGTTCTTTAAAGTCCTTTGTGCAGTTTGATAAATGATGAATGGGTAAGCAATGTGAAATCTGCTGCATGTTCTGAATGACTGCTAACTTTGAAGGGAAGTCTGAAGTACCTGAAGGTAAGGTGTGATTCTTGACTCATGCATTTATTTTGTTGGGGGGGATGAGTTTCTTGCTTGAAGCTGTTAGTATATGCATCTGAGCATAAAGTTGTCATTGGAGGGTGTGTGTGCAATTGGAATGAAGTTTCAAGTCTGCAGTGTGCTCAAAGCAGGCAATATTACAGCAGCCAAAAACAGTCCTGATTGAGGGTCACACTGGATACTGGGAAATGAGCCACTTCCAAAGAGGTGTTGGACTAAGCAGAAATCTAGCCCCTTCTTACATATAGTTTCTTCTAACCTAACTGTATATGGGCAGAGGGATGCACTATTCTCTTTAAACTAACACACCATCCTCCATGGGCTCGGTCCAAATTTTTCATTTCAGTTTGAAACAACACTTAGCTGCATGGGTGTCTGAGATCAGATCAGTTTGGTGTCATGTATACCAGCGCACATGAAGTTCCTTGTTTGTGTGAAACTCATTAAGTAATAATAATACACTAATAATAAATACAACAATAAAATGGTTGCAGATCTAACCATACAAACTGGTCGCACAGAAAGAACTGATGATTGACAGACTGAGCACCAGAACTAATGACTTTGCAGAAAAACAGTCAACATCCACCAACGAAAGATCTGGGTCATGCCACCCTCTTTATTGGGCAGGAGATACAGTAGAGAAGCCCAAGTCCAACACCACTAGGTCTAAGAGTAACTACATCCCTTCAGCCATTTGCTTCTTAAACCAACTGGCACCGTGTTAATCACTGCAGTTAAGCAGCACTGACCACTGGGCATTTTTAGCTATTCTTAAAGTGTTTATGCATAATTCACCTATTTTGTGTGAATGTTGTGTATCTGATGCTATGTCCCTGTGACGCTTTAAGTAAGCTTATCATTGCACCTGTGCATTCATGTGTATATGACTATAAACTTGACTTGATCCTGCCAGCCAACACATGTACCCTAATCTGTGTTAGTCTGCTCTGCCCAGTGGTTTTGACTGTTTCTTTAACATTTTAATCCTGTTGTACTGCTATATTATTTCCTACCAACTTGCCAAGATCCGATGGGAATCATCAAATATTCCCCTTTAGGATTACAGCTGAAATGTACAGTCACAGCCATGAGTACTCCAGTAAGCAGCACCATGTAAGACATTTAAAAAAAAATCTGTACTTAAAATCAATGGATCCCAGACTGCAGACTCAGGTCATGAGTGTAGTTACCTTTAAGAAAATGGAAGCAGGGGAAGTGCACCGGTTTATGGGTATGATTGAAATGTTGGGGCCTTTGAACCCACCTTTACTCCTGACGATCCTGCTGGCGAAAGTAATCTCTGGAAAATACAAAGACCTCAGTAAGAGTGCTGTACCAGAGGGATATCAGGGACTGCTGTGTACATAGCTTCACAGAAACTTGCTGAATCCCTCCCTCCATTTTGGACACAGTACTCCAGCCCAATAGGTTCACCATTCTCCGCAAAAGACAGTACAGCTCAATCTTTTAAAGGCAGAGATGGAATATGCTTTATGATAAACTCATTTTGCACAAATGTGTGGGTTCTGTCTTGGTCCTGCTCACTTGACCTGGAACATTGAACAGTCAAATGTCCTTTTTAATTTGTTGAGGGAGTTTTCTGTCATCATCCAGGTAGAGGTTGGTGGTACTTTCCACATAAGGCCAACTGCAGGAAGGCACGGGGGGTGGAGCACTGTAATCAACAGTGCTCCCTGATGCCTTCCCTATTATTGTGGGGGCCAGCATGAAGTCTGAGCAACTGCCATCAGGATATCACCTGAGGAGCCAATACACTTGACCACTGTTATACCACCATCAGGAATGCTTACTGTGCCAACCCACGCCCACACTTTGGAAAGTCTGATAACCTGGCTGTACTTCTACTCCCAGTATATAAAATTAAAGACCACAGCACCAGTTGTGAGGACCATGAAGGAATGGTCAAGGGAGGCGGAGGAATGCCTACAAAACTGTTTTGAGTCTGTGAACTGGACAATATGCACGGATTCGTCTTGAAATCTAAATAAATGTGCCACAGTTGTCACTGACTTCATGTAGACCTGTGTGCCTTTGAAAACATACCGGCCATGCTGTACACAAGCCAAAAGCTGAGATTCAAACTTTAAAATACATTTAGTGTCAAAGTCTGTATAAATTATACAATCTTGAGATTCTCCTGCTTACAGACAGCAGACACCTGAAAGAACCCATTAGAAAAAAAACCCCAACACACACCCAATCCACAGAGGAAAAACACACATCATGCAAACAATAAATGCAAGCAACAGAATTCAGAATGAAAGCAAGTCCACAGAAACAAAGCCCGCAGCAGGCCACAGCCTCTGTTTCAGTGCAGCAAAGAGCAAAGCAAATGTTGCAAAGCAGCAAGCAGAACTGGCCCAACCCTCGCCTCTGATCCTAACACCTTGTCTTTTCAATCCATCTGCACTGTCGCTTTGATACACCTTCGGCCTGTACACTACCTTTACAAGTCTGCTCGGCACTTACATCAGTCCAACGTCGGTCTCAATTTGGGTGGATGGGCTCAGAATCTCCTTCATTCCAATGTTTCTCCGCTTGGCATGTCCCAACTCCATCTCGACGATGTCTGGAACTCATTCCAACCACTTTGTCTTGAACATACCTGGACCTCACTGATTCCACCTGACACCTTACCGCCCTATGATCCTGTTTATTATTTATTGTAATGCCTGCACTGTTTTGTGCTCTTTATGCAGTCCTGGGTAGGTTTGTAATCTAGTGTAGTTTTTTTTTCTCTGTGTCGTTTTTAACGTAGTTCAGTCTAGTTTTTGTACTGTGTCATGTAACACCACGGTCCTGAAAAATGTAGTCTCATTTTTACTATGTACTGTACATAGCAGTTATGGTTGAAATGACAATAAAAGTGACGACCTCAGCCCCTGAGTGAGCCTCACCTTCGCTCGCCTCTTCATCGTTTCCATTGACAATTTACCACAATTTTCCACAGTAAAAGTGTTATTTAATAATTTAGTTGTATTTCTTGCTTTACAAACTGCTAGTAAGCTGTCATCTGCCATTTAAAATCTTAAACGTCTGCTCAGCACTAGATCTATGGGATTCAAGACCAGTGATACAGAAATATACAAGTCTAGATATGACTGAAGGTTATTTTAAGAGCAAACAAACAATTCCAATTAAGGTTAGAGGCTGAATCGCTGAAGGTTAGAGGCACATCAGCCCTGGCTGGGTTTACAAGCCATTACTTCCTACAAAGCAAAACCTAATATAAGCAGCTGTGATGCTTCACTCCCAGATGAGCTCAATGCCTTTTATGCATGCTTTGAAAGGGAGAATAGAACTACACATGTGCAAATCCTTACGATATCTGTTTCAGAGCCAGCATCAGAGCATCTTGTAGGAGGATGAACTCTTGCAAGGCGTCATGTTTTGATGGTGTACCTAGTGGAGCTCTGAAAATCTGTGCTAACCAACTGGCAGGAGAGTTCAAGGGCATCCTCAAACTCTCACTACTGCAGTTGAAGCTTCCCACCTTCTTCAAAAGGACAACCATCATATACCAGTGTCCAAGAACAGCAGGGTGAGCTGCCTCAACAACTATTCTGATGAAATGCTTTGAGAGGTTGGTCATGGTTGGAATCAATTCCCAGATGAGCAAGGACCTGGACCAGCTGCAATTTCCCTACCTATCACCACAATAGGTGTATGGCAGATGCAAGCACACTTGCTCTCCTTGGATCACCTGGACAATAGTAATACCTGTATCAGGCTGCTATTTATTGATTACAGCTCAGTGTTCAATACAACCATACCTCAGTTTAATCAGCAAGCTCCAAAACCTGGGCCTCTGTACGTCCCTATGCAGCTGGATCCTTGACTTCCTCAGCAGGAAACCAGTAATCGGATCGGAAATAAACATCATCTCGCTGACAAACAACATGGGCGAACTTCAAGGATGCGCTTAGCCCACTGCTCTACTCACTCTACACCGACTAGGCATAGGTCAAACTGCATCTATAAATTCGTCTCTCTATTCCCGTTTTCTGGGAACCTTAAAACTACTTTATCTCTCCTAGTTCCGATTAAAAAAACCACCCACCACTCGGGACATGCCTGTTCCTTATCATTACCATCTGTGAGGAGGTACAGGAGCCACACTTCAACTTTTTAGAAACAGCGTGTTCAGCTCTACCATCAAATTTCTAAAAGATTGATAAACGTTATCTCGCTTTTCCTTTTTGCATTTTATTCATTCATTATTTAGAACATTCACTTATTAGTGTACTTAAAAGTATTTGTCTTGCACTTCTGCGATACAAGAAGTCAAGACGTCAGTGACAATCTGATTTTAATACAGAAATAATAATGAAGCCTACAGCTGGCTGAAATATCAGGGCTTTGTGCTTATAGCACTAAAAAGTGCTACAGTGCATTATTGGGAAAACCTTTGTAACCTTGCTCCAAACGTTCACCCGCACCCGCATTATTCCCCAGTTGAAAGAAGGAACATCGTCTTCCGAAGGGTGTCGGCCTGCTGAGTTCCTCCAGCATTTTGAGTGTTTTGCTCGGATTTCCAGCATTTACAAACTTTCCCGTTTGACTGGATATAGCGAAAACTGGCAACGCATGCGCGTAAAATCCTCCTCGCGAGGACAACCGAGTGCGCGCGCATCAGTTTCGCACGAGGCGCTGATTTAGCCGCGCGTGCGCGTTCATGGAAGACCGCCCCGTGTACATGCACGCGTGCGCCTTAGATCTGTGACCGGTCGGCGGAGACGGCAGCGCATGCGTGGTCAGGAACCGTGTGTCATTATCAAGAATGGGGCGCCGGTAGGCCAAACCCCCGCACTCAAGTCGACTACGAGAGACCGAGGCTATGGACAGAGAAGCAGGCCCCGCCCCAGTGACATAAGGGGCACGGATTCCACTGCATGGCTCGGAAGCCGATGGCCTGAGGACACTGTCAAGACCGGGTGCGGGGCGCTGTCGCCACCACAGCCATGCCCGCTCCCGACTCTCCCAGCCCGGCTCCACAGCCTCCGTCCTCGCCCGCCGCCCCTGCAACCTTCGGGCAGCAATCAGCGCTCGTGAACGGCGGGGCCGTAGGATTAGCCGCCTGCTCACAAGGCAGCATGAGCAGCGCCCCCGACATCCCTCCCATCACCGTTGTCCTACGGTCGAACCCGGGCGCGGGTCCACAGCCCCGAAGCGGCCTTCAGTTCCCTGCCGCTTCTACTGCAATTGTCGCTACCAACCCGCCGCCTCCTGTCGCCTCCGCCACCATCCCGAATATGAGTGCCTCCTCTCTGCAACTGAGACCCCAACGGCTCGCCCAGACGTCGCTACCCCTCTTGCAAAATATCCAAGTGCCAACGGGTAAGGAGGGGCGCGGCTCCGGGGAGGGGTGTGTGTGTCGGTCGCACGTGGCCGCCGGATGGGGAGGGAGAGAGTGGTGGGCGGCCTGGCGTCTTCACGGGAACCGAACCTTCCTGGGAAGCTGAACCCGGCCTTCGCCTTTCCTGCGCTCTCCTAAATATTATTTAAATTTGAGCGCCTCTGCCTAATCCACGCAATCAGACTGTGTTCCGGGCTTCAAATGCCCTCTAGTTGAAATTAAGTCTTCCCCGAATCTCCTGTTGCTTACTTCCGATGTTTGCTCGAATTTTGTTGCTTATAGTTGGGGTTATAATTTTCCTTGCAGAGAACAGGACTGCTAGGTGATCCTCATTCATTCCGAGCTGAAGAAACCCAGCAGATCCAGTATCCCCTTATTACACAATCTCTCTAGAAGCACTGTATTCTGTGCTCCAATCAACCTATCCTGTAAGACCTCTACGCTTGCCCTTTCTAACCCAAGGGAGTACCCAGTATAGCTTACAAGTTTTAAAACGCTACAGGACAGGAACAGGCCTTTCGACCCGTGATGTTATTCTGAACTAATTAAATTAGCTATTAATTTACTACCTAATTCCTTCTGCCTTCACAATATTATCAGACTGTTGATCAGTCCACTTGTATGATAAGATGGACGTTTGGTTTCCTTGGTCTTGTGAATAGCATGTTTACCAGAAGCTGAAAATGGTCACCCAGTAGATGCATTCATTGATTAGGTTGTTAGCTCTGCTTACATTTTTGGAATGTTACACAGAACATAAGACATTACTTCACAGGAACAGACCCTTCAACTCACAATGTTGTCCCAACTAAACTAATCCCTGCTGTCTATATAATTTACCCTATAACTTCACAAGCCTTCCACGGCCTTCTGCAGTGAAGCATCCACATAGCATGATGCAGCCACCACCATTCTTCATGGTAGGGATGGTGTCTTTTTGATGATGTGTGGTGTTTGGCTCACGCCAATCAGTGTTTAGTCTGATGGCCAAAAAGTTCAATTTTGGTTTCTTCAGACTAAGTTCAGAGTCCCACACACCTTCTGGCAAACTCTAGCCAAGATTTCATGTGTGAGGTTTTTTTTTCAACAATGGCTTTCCCTTTGCCACTCTCCCATAAAGCTGTGACCGATGAAGCACCTGGGATTCTCCCAACTCAGCCACTGAAGCTTGTAACTCCTCCAAAGTTGTCATAGGTCTCTTGGTGACCTCCCTCCCTAGTCCCCTTCTTACACGGTCACTCAGTTTCTGAGAACGGCCTGCTATAGGCAGATTTACATCTGTGCCATGTTCTTCCCATTTCTTGACGATTGATTTAATTGTACTCCAAGGGACGTTCAGTGACTTGGAGATTTTCTTGTATCCACCTCCTGACTTCTGTTTTTCAATAACTTTTTCATGGAGTTACTTGGAGTGTTCTTTTTTGAATTCATGGTGTAGTTTTTGCCAGGATACTGACTCACCAACAGTTGGACCTTCCTGATACAGCTGTATTTTTACTACAATCAATTGAAACATCTTGACTCCCAGTGATGATTTGGTGTGACGTATTAAAGGGGGTGAATACTTATGCAATCAATTATTTTGTGTTTTATATTTGTAATTAATTTAGATCACTTTATAGAGATCTGTTTTCACTTTGACATGCAAGAGTCTTTTTCTGTTGATCAGGTCAAAAAAGCCAAATTATCCACCATGTTTCAATGTTGTAAAACAACAAAAGCTTAGAAAAATAGAGGGCTATGGGTAACCCTAGGTAATTTCTAAGGTAAGGACATGTTTGGCACAGTTTTGTGGGCTGTCTGTTTACTATTTTTCTACATAATGTCCATATTCTCCCTTTTCCTGCACACTAGCCTGTCTATCTGAGAAATTCTTGAATGCACCTATCCTATTTGCTTTTACCATCAATCTAGCGTGCTTTCCAGACACGTACCTGTGTATATTAAAAAAAAAGTATTGCTCTGTGTATCTCCTTTGAATTCATTCCTGCCCATCATGCCTTCTGGTATAAGACATTACTACCCTGGGAACTTGATAGTGACTGCCTGCTCTATGCTTCTCATAGCCTTAGAAACCTCATCTTAACTTTCCTCAGTCTTCATTACTCCAGAGAAAATAATCAAATTTTCCCAACTTCTTTTATCTTTTGTCCAAGTAGCATCCTGGTAAACCATTTCTGTACCTTCTTCAAAACTTCAACATCCTTCCTATAATAGGGAAGGCAGAAGTGAATGTGAAAGTATCATACATTGGATGATACAATAGCTTGCTGCTTGTGCGTTGTGTGCTTAATTTGTATCCTTTTAGTGAGCTAAAGATGAAGCAATCCACCATATTAAGGAGATCTTACTTATCTTAGAGGGTAGCGTATCATTGCTTTGAGTTCCAGCTCCATGCCGCATAGACAGTGAATTGCTTCATTTGGGAGATCAACCTAATCCCAATTGAAGCAGTAACTGCCCCTGGAGAAAGTGCAGGGGATTCATTACTTTCATTCACAATTGGATTAGAGGAATTCTCCAGCTTTAATTTTAACTCTCAGATAACCTTGTTTAATTGCCTCTGTTAAATGTGTGTTTTGTTTGGGTGGTATATAATGTCACACACCATTTTAAAACCTGTGATTAATTATTTGCATGCTTGAAGCTGACTTTTGGACAGTCAGCACCAGAGTGGTATTTCATATTGTGATGAAGAGGAATTTCTTTAGCCACAGAAGGTGGTGAAGCTGTGGAATTTATTGCCACTATGGATGTGAAGGCCAAATCATTGGGTACATCAAAGTGAGGTTGAGGTGTTCTTAATTGGTAAGGGTGTGAATGGTTACAGGGAGCAAGTAGAAAAATGGGGTTTAGAGGGAAAATAGTTCCTCTATAATTGAATGGCAAAGCAGACTTGGTGGGCTAGTTCTGTGTCTATGTCTTTAAGACATTATTATGTCATTGCAGGTATGGTCCTTGTTCGGAGTGATAGTGGACAGCTGGTGCTGGTTCCACAGAAAGCCTTTGCTCAAGCACAGGCCAAAGCTCGAGTACAAGCACAGGGCAACACCACAGCTGCCGCATCTAACAGTACACACACTGTTCGAATTTCTAATATACAGGTAGGGATTGAAGATCTTAGTGATGCAGTGTCAACTGCTGTTGTTAATGACTATTTTAATATTTTGTTTCCTTCTGTCTTCTGCCAGACAAATAAAACCCAGATAGTTACTAATCAAGTGAAGGCATCGGGTGTTCAGCAGGTGAATCCGTTGCAAACCCCAGTTCAGACAAATACTGTTCCACAGCGCATCACTCTTGTGCAGGTGAGAAGAGTACTTTGCTGAATATCAGTTATTCTTTACAATTGAATATGAAAAGCTTAAAAGTGTGTAGTCCCTATGCAGGCAAGTGTGATTAGTATATATGACATGGACATGGTGGACCAAAGCCAATAAGCTGACTCCAGTTTGTGATTTTGATCTGGTCAACCCAGGCACTTAATTCCGGTCAACCATTCCAGTTAGCCTCCCCCAACCCCATCTATCGATTATCCCTGTCGGTGTTCTGCACTGTGAACACTTTAAACCACTTTTTATAATGTTTACCTTGTAAATTACATTGGTATTCTATGTAGAATATATTTGTACATTTATTCCATATCTGTACTTTAACCTCTAACTTTATTTTTATTTTTTGTACATTATAATTGTTGAATATTGTCTTTTGTTTAATGTTACACCTCTCCAACACACCACAACAATTTCCTAATACTTATGTGTATATGATGAATAAAGTTGAAACTTGACCACTTTCTTTAAAATTGTAGTAAAGTGTGTAAGCTCTTGAATTCTACCTAAGCCCTCTGTTATTTTCAGCTTTCAATAATTAGTTCTGATTTGTGCCTTTGACAGGTAAGGGGTCCCATTTAGCTTGAGCCAGAACACCTTGGATTTGAGGTCCAGTTCCTCACCTGTTTTATGCTACTAAGGCAGTGGAGGTGTAGTTTTTTGGGTGAAAGTTTCAAGCATGTGCAGATAAATAAATTCATGCATTTAAATAAGGCCATATTGTCTGAAAGGCATGTTTCTACAATTTGAGCAGGAATGTAGGGAACTGGATACAGTGTATTGTAGCGCCTCATTTCCTAGCGTATCCGAACCGACTCACAATTAGATAGCCTACGGGGGTTTGCGAGCACAGAGCTTTGGAGCCTCTTCGCCATGGGGGGCCGGTTGACAGAGGCTTAAAAGTGAGGCTGAAGTTTTCGAATAAAGTTTTTCCTTCGACTGCAGTTACCGACTCCGTGTCGTAATTTTAGCGCTGCGTGTAGCACACCGCTACAATTGGTGACCCCGACGGTCCAAACGATTTTTGGACCAGAAATGACCGACGCCGCCTCTGTTCATGCGGTTTCGTTGAAACTGCCGGGTTTCTGGACACAGCGCCCGGACCTATGGTTCCAGCAAGCCGAAGCCCAATTCCACGTTCGCCGGATCACCTCAGAAGACACCCGCTACTACTACGTGGTGAGCTCCCTCGACCAGGACACAGCTGCCCAGGTCGCGGAGTTCGTACAGTCGCCCCCGGCAGACGGCAAGTACACGGAATTCAAAGCCCTGCTCCTCAGGACTTTCGGACTCTCACGGCGCGAGCGGGCTGCCCGTTTACTGCACCTGGATGGCTTGGGCGACAGACCTCCATCGGCTTTAATGAATGAGATGTTGTCTCTGGCCGAGGGACACACAGGCCTCATGTTTGAGCAGGCATTCCTGGAGCAGCTGCCCGAGGACATACGCCTGCTGCTGTCCGACGCGGATTTCAGTGACCCCCGGAAGGTGGCAGCCCGGGCGGACTTGCTGTGGAACGCCAAAAAGGTGAGCGGGGCGTCCATCGCACAGATCTCCCAGCCACGGTCCCAGCAGCAAACCAGTCCAGGCCCGGCCGCAGAGCCCACTAACCCCCGGCCCAATGACCACTGGTGCTTCTACCACCAGCGGTGGGGCGCAGAAGCCCGCCGTTGCCGCCCGCCCTGCAAGTTCCCGGGAAACGCCAGGGCCAGCCGCCGCTGATGGCTACGGCGGCTGGCCATCGGGATAGCCTCCTGTATGTGTGGGATAGAAGGTCGGGACGCCGGTTTTTGGTTGATACTGGGGCTGAGATCAGCGTTTTACCTCCGACGAGTTACGACACCCGCAGCAGGGCACCGGGTCCCCCCCTGAGGGCCGCGAATGGCAGCACAGTAAGGACCTATGGCACCCGTCAGGTGCAGCTACTGTTCGGCCCCAGCCAGTTCACGTGGGACTTCACACTGGCCGCCGTAGCCCAACCGCTTCTGGGTGCGGATTTTTTGCGAGCTCACAGCCTGCTGGTTGACCTGCCCAGGAAGAGACTGGTACACGCCGAGACCTTTCAGACGTTCTCCCTGGGCGCGGCCCAGTTGCCAGCCCCTCACCTCGGCTCCATCACGCTGTCCGACAACGACTTCACCAGGGTCCTGGCGGAGTTCCCATCGGTTCTGGCACCGCAGTTCACAGCAGCCATGCCCAGGCACGGCGTACAGCACCACATCCCGACACAGGGACCACCCCTCCATGCCCGTGCTCGGCGGCTTCCCCCGGACAAGCTCCGACTGGCGAAGGAGGAGTTCCAGAGAATGGAGGAATTGGGGATCATCCGGCGGTCCGACAGCCCCTGGGCTTCCCCCCTGCACATGGTGCCCAAAGCGACGGGGGGCTGGAGACCGTGCGGCGACTACCGCAGGCTGAACGAGGCTACCACACCGGACCGCTACCCTGTGCCGCACATTCAGGACTTTGCGGCAAACCTGCACGGCGCCCGGATCTTCTCCAAGGTCGACCTTGTCCGAGGGTACCATCAAATCCCGATGCATCCTGACGACGTCCCCAAGACGGCTCTCATCACCCCGTTTGGCCTCTTCGAGTTCCTCCGCATGCCGTTCGGCCTGAAGAATGCCGCACAGACGTTCCAGCGGTTAATGGACGCGGTGGGACGGGACCTGGACTTCGCGTTCATCTATTTGGATGACATCCTCATAGCCAGCGGCAGTCGTCAGGAGCATCTGTCCCACCTCCGTCAACTCTGCGCCCGACTGAGTGAGTACGGTCTTACAATCAACCCTGCCAAATGCCAGTTCGGACTTGATACCATTGACTTCCTGGGCCACAGGATTACTAAAGACGGGGCAGCCCCTCTGCCCGCTAAGGTAGATGCGGTCCGCCACTTCCCCCGACCCACCACGATCAAAGGCCTTCAGGAATTCGTAGGTATGGTCAATTTCTACCGCCGCTTCCTCCCTTCAGCTGCCCGGATCATGCGCCCCCTGTTCGCCCTGATGTCGGGTCCGAGCAAGGACATTACCTGGGACGAGGAGTCCGCCGCCGCTTTCGTTCAAACGAAGGAAGCTTTGGCTGATGCCGCAATGCTAGTACATCCCAGAATGGACACCCCTACCGCCCTCACAGTGGACGCATCAAACACGGCAGTCGGTGGGGTGCTGGAGCAGCTCATCGCAGGTCGCTGGCAACCCCTGGCGTTTTTCAGCAAACACCTGCGGCCACCCGAGCTCAAGTACAGTGCTTTTGACCGGGAACTGTTGGCGCTCTACCTGGCAATCCGGCATTTCAGGTACTTCCTAGAAGGTCGGCCCTTCACCGCGTTCACGGACCACAAACCGCTTACCTTTGCGTTTACGAAAGCATCCGACCCCTGGTCATCCCGCCAGCAACGCCACCTGTCCTACATCTCTGAATACACAACGGATGTCCGGCATGTCTCGGGTAAGGACAATGTCGTGGCGGATGCGCTCTCTCGCCCTACCGTTCATGCCCTTTCCCAAGGGGTAGACTTTGAGGCACTGGCAGAGGCACAGCAGGTAGATGAGGAGATTCCGAGTTACAGGACTGCAGTCTCTGGTTTGCAGCTCCAGGACCTCCCCGTGGGCCCAGGTGAGAGGACCCTACTCTGTGACGTCGCCACCGACCAGCCCCGTCCGGTCGTCCCCGCAGCCTGGCGGCGACGTGTTTTCGACTCCATTCATAACTTGGCGCATCCCTCCATCCGGACAACTGTCCGGCTGGTTTCCAGCAGGTTCGTTTGGCACGGTCTCCGCAAACAGGTCAGTGAATGGGCCAGAACGTGCATGCACTACCAGACGGCCAAGGTTCAGCGGCACACCAAAGCCCCACCGCAGCAGTTCCATCCCGCCCACCGGCGTTTCGACCACATTCATGTGGATATCGTGGGCCCCCTGCCAGTGTCGCGCGGAGCGCGTTACCTCCTGACTATCGTGGACCGGTTCACAAGATGGCCAGAGGCGGTCCCGCTCACCGACACCACCTCCGAATCTTGCGCCCGAGCCCTGCTCGCCACCTGGATATCCCGCTTTGGTGTACCAGCCCACATTACCTCCGACAGAGGCGCCCAGTTCACCTCCAGCCTGTGGTCAGCTATGGCCAGCCTTTTGGGGACTCAGCTGCACCACACCACTGCCTACCACCCACAGTCGAACGGGCTAGTGGAGCGTTTCCACCGTCACCTGAAGTCGGCCCTCATGGCCCGCCTGCGAGGAGCCAACTGGGCGGACGAGCTTCCCTGGGTCCTTCTCGGCATCCGCACAGCGCCCAAGGACGACCTGCATGCCTCGTCGGCCGAGTTGGTATACGGCGCGCCCCTGGCCGTCCCCGGGGAGTTCCTACCAGCCCCGAGGGGGCAAGAGGAAGAACCCGCTGCAGTCCTGGGCAGACTTCGCGAGAAGCTCGGTAACCTGGCCCCCATACCCACTTCACAGCATGGGCGGCACCCGACCTGCGTACCCAAAGACCTACGGAACTGTAAGTTTGTGTTTGTACGAAGGGGCGGGCATCGGCCACCGCTGCAGCGGCCATACGAGGGGCCGTTTACGGTGCTCCGGAACAACGGGTCCACGTTCGTGCTGGACGTTGGGGGGAAGGAGGAGGTTTTCACGGTGGACCGCCTCAAGCCGGCCCATGTGGACCTGGCGCAACCGGCCGAGTTTCCGGCGCCTCGGCGCAGAGGCCGACCTCCCAAGCAGGTTCTGGCCCAGGCTGTGGACATTGGGGGGTGTATCGCCGGTTCTGGGGGGGGGGGGGGGGTTATGTAGCGCCTCATTTCCTAGCGTATCCGAACCGACTCACAATTAGATAGCCTACGGGGGTTTGCGAGCACAGAGCTTTGGAGCCTCTTCGCCATGGGGGGCCGGTTGACAGAGGCTTAAAAGTGAGGCTGAAGTTTTCGAATAAAGTTTTTCCTTCGACTGCAGTTACCGACTCCGTGTCGTAATTTTAGCGCTGCGTGTAGCACACCGCTACAGTATTCCTGTTAATTCAGAGACATCAGGACCAGTACATTTTGGCACAATTAGCTAAGTATCATGGAGATAATTAAAAAGGTATAAGATATAAACTACCATTTAATTAAGCAACAAGTTGTGTATTTAAATGAAATACAGAAAAAGTAAGAACACTAGCAATACTATAAAACTGAGTATTAGTTCCAAAAATTAATCGTCAGAGGAATTCATCCAGTGTATGCTGCCATTTGATAGACTGGAAAATGGGCAGAATCAATGCAGACATCAATGCACCTAGTGCAGCTCCATTTTGCGATTCATAGCTTTCTTTGAACCTGATAGTATTGCATATTTGTAACCAAAGGAACTGTCCCGCATGGTAGGATTTCTTTTTAAAAAAGCCTGTTTCCTTGGATTTGTAGATATCATCTGCACAAAATCTTTGAAGCAATTCAGGGAGTTTTGAAGATTTTGATGTTTCTGCACTTGCAGTATCAGCACTACCTTTCTTGCTGTGTGCTTACTTGAATTTAATGGACGTTTATCTCAAGAGCAAAAGAATAATTCCAACTGAGGTTAGAGACAGAATTGGACGCATGTCCACTCTGGCAGGGTTTGCAGGAACGGTGATGATGCTTCACTCCCAGATGCTCCCAGAGCTCACTGCCGTTTATGCATGCTTCAAAAGAAAGAATAAAACGACAGCTATAAGGATACGTGCATCATCTGGTAACCCTGGCAGATGTCTTAGAGGCCGATGTGAGAAAGTTTTTCAAAAGGGTGGATCTTTGCAAGATGACCGGCTCCAATGGTGTGCCTGGTAGGGCTCTGAAAACTTATGCCAACGAACTAGCAGATGTGTTCAATGACACTTTCAACATCTCATTGCTATCTGCTTCAAAAGGGCAGCGATCATACCAGTACCCAAGAAGAGCAAGATGAACTGCCTTAAAGACTTCTGAACAGTAGCAGTCACATCTAGGGTGATGAAGTGCTTTGAGAGATTAGTTATGGCTAGTATCAACTCCTGCCTGAGCAAGGACCTGGACCCACTATAATTTGCCTTTCGCTATAATAGATCTACAGTGGATGCAATTTCATTGGCTGTGCATATAGCACCTTGACAGTACTAATACTTATGTCAGACTGCTGTTATTGACTCGGTGATTAACACAATTATTCCAATAGTTCTGATGAAAAAGCTCCAAAACCTGGACCTCTACCTCCCTGTGCAACTGGATCCTCAACAGATGGCCACAGCCTATGTGGATCAGAAATAACATCTCCACATTCTGACAATCAAAACTGACGCGTCGCAAGGAAGGGTGCTTCGCCCACTGTTCCACACTCTACACCCATAACTGCGTGACTAGGCATAGCTCAAATGCCATCTATAAATTTGATATTGTTGGCAGAATTTCAAATGGTGACAAGAAGGCATACAGGAGTGGGGTAGATCAGCTGCTGTAGTTGTGTGGTGTTTCAGTGACTATAAGACCAAAGAATTGATTGTGGACTTTAGAAAAGGTAAGACAAGGGAACACACACCAGTCCTCATTGAGGGATCAGAAGTGGAAAGTGAGCAATTTCAAGATCTTGGGCCTCAATGTCACTGAGGATCTATCCTGAGTCCAATATTATCAGTGCAGTTACAAAGCAGGGACAGCAGAGCTATTTTTTCAACCCGAGTTTGAGAATATGAATCCAAAAACACTCGTGAATTTCCACAGATGTACTATGGAGAACATTCTAACTGGCGTATCACTGTCTAGAATGGGGGGGGGGGGGAAGGGGAGCACTGCACAGGATTCAAATAAACTGCAGAAAGTTGTAAACTCAGTCAACTCCATCATGGGCACTAACCTCCCCAGCATCCAAGACATCTTCAAGGAACGATACCTCAAAAAGGAGTCATTCATCATTAAGGACCCCAATCACCCAGGACATGCCCTCTTCTTATTACTACCATCCAGGAGTAGTTATTGAAGCCTGAATGCACACACTCTACAAACAAGAAACAGCTTCTTCCCCTCTGCCAATAGATTTCTGAATGAACATTGAACTCATGAACACTATCTTATACTTTATTTCCTCTTTCTGCACTAGTTTTTATATTTTTTTTCCCACAGACATTTAATATAATTTACAGCTTTTTTGTGGTTATGTGCTGCAATGTACTGCTGCCACGTAAGAAAAAATTTCGCGAAATATGCCAGTGAAATTAAATCTGATTCTGATCCAATAGTGTAATTTTTTCAGTTAGTATCAAATCTTTTTGTGGTATCTTGGCAAAGGCCTGAAACTTTTTAAATGTCAAAATAAAAAACAAAATTATCAAAAAATCTTTGCTTTTTGAATTGGTATCCATCAGTCCAAACATAATACAATGCATGCAAACACAACTGACACTATTTTAAAAATTGTTCACTCTAAACATATTTTAATGTCTAACTGCCCCACAAGTGCACGCTACTAGAGCTAGTTAAAAACTTCAGCAACAGTTTCCTGTCCCGGTTAAATGGCATGCTGTTCCAAAAGAATGAAGGGAATCCTGGCTATATGCTTGATTAGTTTATTGTTCTTTAAGTGTTTTCCAAAATGAGCAACTGCACCAATAAACCGGTGGCTCATTTAACCAGAGTACTCTACTTAAATAACAGTGATAGTCATTATACAGCATGGCTATTCAGCCCAAATTTTAAAAAAAAACCATTGCATACATGAGAAGCCAACTGCAGCATCTCATAACTTCTTTTTCATGTCATTAAGTCACAGCCTGTGAGTGGGACCGTTACAGCAAAATCCATAACAACTGTTGCTCTGAAGCCATCAACACCGGTAAATTCGTCAGCTGCTGTGCAAGTTGTACAAACCACCACTTCACCGGTAAGACAATCAAGCTATGTTTGGTTGGGGGATCCAGGGGGTTATAGCACAATAGTGTGGATCTCTTCAGAAGCAGATTTATCGTCACTGTCTTGTATTGCTCTTCCCATTTGCCCCTGTTCAGTTTTGCCTATATTTTTCTTGCTATTAACTGATGTTACCTTGTTTACAGCACATTACACTTGACAGAAGTGTATCTGTTTGTGACAGATACATGGGCCATTCAGCCTTTTGTTCCCATGATTTGTCATTGAAAATTTTCCAATTAGACAAAGTCAGAGAAGTACAGGACAGAAACAGGCTCTTGGGTACATGTAGTCTGTGCCAAACTATTTAACCTGCGTCCTCTCATCGATCTGCACCAGGGCCATAGCCCTCCATATCCATGTACTTATCCAAGCTTCTCTTAAACAATGAAACTGAACTCTCATGCACCACTTGCACTGGAAGCTCAATCCACACTCTCAGTGAAGAAGTTTTCCCTTATGTTTGCCTTAAACTTTTCACCTTTCACCCTTAACCCTTGACCTTGAGTTGTAGTCCCACCCAAACTCTGGAAAAATTTTGTTTGCATTTACCTTATTTATATCCCTCATAATTTTGTATACCTCGTTCACATATCCCCTCAATCTTCCACAGTGCTGATAAATAGTACTCACCCCACCCCCTGAAGTTTTCATGTTTTATTGTTTTACATAATTGAATTACAGTGTATTTAATTTGGCTTTTTTGACAGAAAAAGACTAATGTGTCAAAGTGAAAACAGATCTCTTCAAAGTGATCAAAATTATTTACAAATATAAAACACAAAATAATTGCATAAGTATTCACCCCACATTCCAGTCCCCCTCCCCTCCACAGAAGTTGCATAACCTGTTGAATTCCTTTCGCAGATTCTAGCTTCTAGATCTCTTGTCACCATTTATCATTGGCACCCACTCAAATTTATAAATGTAGCATTGTCTTTAACGTGTGTGGGATTAGCATTGTGCTTAGAATTCTACCCCTTTTGTTTGCTGCATCACTTGGGCACTTTGCCCTTTTTCCTAGATCCACAGAGAAGTACTTTAAAATGTGTTGGCGCATGGCCAAGTGGTTAAGGTGTTCATCTAGTGATCTGAAGGCCGCTAGTTCAAGCCTTGGTGGAGGCTGCAAGTGTGTCCTTGAGCAAGTCACTTAACCACATATTGCTCTGCGACAACACCAGTGCCAAGCTGTATGGGTCCTAATGCCCTTCCCTTGACAACATCGGTGGCGTTGTTGGGAGACTTGCAGCTTGGGCAACTGCCGGTCTTCCATATATTAAAAAAACCTTGCTCAGGCTTGCACCCTGGTAACTTTCCAAGGCTCATATCCATGGTCTATCGAGACTAATTGAGACCTACCTACTTTATAATGAAGGGCAATACCATTGCACTCCTAAATGTTTAGATCTTTGCCACTGTAGATGAATGTCGGATAGGAGGTGTAGTGAATAAGTGATTCTCCTCTAAAGGTAGAGATGCTGCTTATATGATACTATGTGCAAGTATGTCAGTATTGCTGCAATTAAGTTTTGCATTGCACCTGCACATAACAGTACCTGTACTTGTCCATACAATAATAAACTCAACTTTAACTTTAATAAATTCTTCTGAGATTTGTAATTGTTTGAAATTCTGTCCCAGAGTCTCAAGCCTAAGCCATTCAAGGCTGAGATTGAATAATTTTGTCTATGGGTTGAGTTGAATTGACTCTCTTACTTACACCCTTCATATACATAGAACATAGAACACTACAGCACAGCACAGGCCCTTCAGCCCTCCACTCATATAATCCAAGTACTAAACCCATACTACCCCATAACCCTCCATTTTTCGTTCATCCATGTGCCTGTCCAAGAGGCTCATAAATATCCCTAATGTTTTAGCCTCCACCACCATCCCTGGTAAGTCATTCCAGGCACTCACAACCCTCTGTGTTTATTTATAAAAAAAAAACCTACCCCTGATGTCTCCCCTAAACTTTCCTCCCTTGATTTTGTACATATGCCTTCTGGTGTTTGCTATTGGTGCCCTGGGAAACAGGTACTGACTATCCACCCTATCTATGCCTCTCATAATCTTGTAGACATCTGTCAAGTCCTCTCTCATTCTTCTACGCTCCAAAGAGAAAAGTCCCAGCTCTGCTAACCTTGCTTCATATGACTTATTCTCTAAACCAGGCAACATCCTGGTAAATCTCCTCTGCACCCTCTCTATAGCTTCCACATCCTTCCTATAATGAGGTGACCAGAAATGAACACAATACTCTAAGTGTGGTCTCACCAGAGATTTGTATAGTTACAACATCACCTCTCTACTCTTGAACTCAATCCTAGCATAGCCTAGCATCCCATAGGCCTTCTTAACCACCCTATCAACCTGTGCAGTGACCTTGAGGGATGTATGGATTTGAACCCCAAGGTCCCTTTGTTCATCAACACTGTTAAGTAACTGACCATTAATCCTGTATTCTGTCTTCTGGTTTGTCCTTCCAAAATGCATCACCTCACACTTGTCCGGCTTGAACGCCACCTGCCATTTTTCTGCCCAACTCTGCAGCCTGTCTATATCTTCTTGTCACCTTCGACCATCTACAGCTCCATCCACAACTCCTCCAATTTTCGTGTCATCTGCAAACTTACTCACCTATCCTTCTGCCTCTACATCCAGGTCATTTATAAAAATCACAAATAGCAGGGTCCCAGGACAGATCCCTGCGGCACTCCACTAGTCACCGACCTCCAGGCAGAATACTTTCCTTCCACAACTACCCTCTGCTTTCTTCCTTTAAGCCAATTTTTTATCCAAGCAGCCAAGGTTCTACTGATCCCATGCCTCATGACTTTCTGGATGAGTCTCTCATGAGGGACTTTGTCAAATGCTTTGCTAAAGTCCATGTAGACCACATCTACTGCTCTACCCTCATCAATTTCTTTTGTTACCTCTTCAAAAAACTCAATCAGTCTCGTGAGGCACGATCTTCCCTTCACAAAGCCACGTTGACTAATCTTGAGTAGACTATACTTCTCCAATGCTCGTAGATCCTAACCTTAAGAATCCTTTCCAGTAGTTTGCATACCACCGACATAAGACTCTCCAGTCTATAGTTCCCAGGTTTCTCCCTATTACCTTCTTTAAACAAGGGAACTACATTTGCCATTCTCCAGTCCTCCGGCACTTCCCCTGCAGCCAAAGAGGATTCAAAGATCATAGCTAATGCTCCTGCGATCTCTTCTCTCAATTCCCACAACAACCTAGGGTGTATCATATCTGGCCCTGGGGATTTATCAATCTTAATGTTTTTAAGAAGATCCAGCACTACTTCTTCCTTAATCCCCACATTGTCCAGCACACAGGCCCGCTCTACTTCGACCTCATCCTCATCCTGATCAAGATCCTTTTCACTTGTAAGTACTGAAGCAAAGTATTCATTTAGGACCTCCACAACCTCCTCCTGCCTCCAAGCACATGTTGCCCTCTTTATCCTTTAGCGGTCCTACCTTCGTTCTCGTCATCCTCCTGTTCTTCACATACGCATAGAACTCCTTGGGGTTCTCCTTAGTCCTACATGCCAAGGCCTTCTCATGCCCCCTTCAAGCTCTCCCAAGTCCTTTCCTGGCTACCCTATATTTCACATAAGCCCCTCCTACTTCCTGGCTACCCTATATTTCACATAAGCCCCTCCTACTTCCTGCTTCTTATATCTAACATATGCTTCCTTTTTCCTCTTGACGAGTTGCCTCACATGTTTCGTCAGCCACGGTTCCCTTTTCCTACCATTATTTCCTTGCCTCAGTGGGACAAACCTATCCTGAACCCAGCTCAAGTGGTCCCTAAACTTCTCCCACATTACTTCTGTGCTTTCCCCTTTGAACATCTGTTTCCAATTTATTCTCGCTAGTTCCTTCTTCATCCCTTCAAAGTTAGCCTTTCCCAGTTAAGCACTTTACCACTTCATCTGATTTTATCCCTTTCCATAGCTATGCTGAAGTTAAGGGAGTTGTGATCACTCTCACCAAAATGCTCCCCCACCAAGAGGTCTGTCACCTGACCAGGTTCACTACCCAGAACTAGATCCTCTCCTCTTGTCGGCCGGTCCACATACTGTGTCAGGAATCCTTCTTGAACACACCTGACAAATTCAGCCCTATCTATCCCCCTTGCACTCAGGAGGTGCCAGTCAATATGAGGGAAGTTGAAATCACCCATAACTACTACCCTGTATTTCCTGCACCATTCTAAAATCTGCCTGCTTATTTGCTTCTCGCTGTCCCGAGGGCTATTTGTGAGCCTATAGACTACTCCCAGCACAGTGATTGATCCCTTCCTATTTCTGACTTCCACCCAGACTGGCTCCAGGACACTCCTTCTGCAGCGTCCTCCTTTTCTATAACCGTGATACTATCCCTGACCAGCAATGTCACTCCCTGCCCCCCCCCCAGTTTTTTACCTCCCATCCTGTTCCTTTTGAAAAACCTGAACCTGAGGACCTGCATCATCCAATCCTGCCCTTCCTCCAACCAAGTTTCAGTTACAGCCATAATATCGTATTTCCATGTACTAATCCATTCACCCTCCTTGTTCCTGAAACTCTAGCATTGAAATAGGCACATTTCAACCCCTTTAACTGGCTACAATTATGTTCTATCCCCTGCCTGTCCTTCCTCATCAACTCAGAACTCTTAGCATCATGACCTTGTCCTTCTACCTTAATCCCTGCACTCACATTCTGATTCCCACCCTACTGCCAAACTAGTTTAAACTCTCCCCAGCAGCTCTATCAAACCTGCCCACCAGGATATTGGTCCCCCTGGGATTCAAGTGCAACCCGTCGTTTTTGTACAGGTCACACCCGCCCCAAAAGAGGTCCCAATGATCCGGAAATCTGAATCCCTGCCCCCGCTCCAATCCCTCAGCCACGCATTTATCCTCCACCTCATTCTATTCCTATTCTCACTGTCGCGTGGCACAGGCAGTAATCCTGAGATTACTACCTTTGAGGTCCTGCTTTTCAACTTCCTTCCTAATTCCCTGTCGTCTTCTTTCAGGATCTCTTCCGTTTTCCTACCTATGTCATTGGTACCAATATGTACCACGACCTCTGGCTGTTCTCCCTCCCACCGCAGGATATCTTGGATGCGATCAAAAACATCCCGGACCCTGGCACCTGACCCTGAACCCCTGATGATAGAATCCCCTATCACTACTGCCTTCCTCTTCCTTTCTCTACCCTTCTGAGCCACAGGGCAAGACTCTGTGCCAGAGGCACAGCAACTGTCGCTTCCCCCAGGTAGGCTGTTTCCCCCCCCCAACAGTACTCAAACAGGAGTACTTATTGTCAAGGGGTACAGCCACAGGGATACTCTCTAGTACCTGACTCTTCCCCTTCCCTCTCCTGACTGTGACCCATTTCTCTGTCCCTCGTGGCCCTGGAGTGACCACCTGTCTATCACCTCCTCACTCTCCCTGACCAGACGAAGGTCATCGAGCTGCAGCTCCAGTTCCCTAACACAGTCCCTTAGGAGTTGCATCTCGATGTACCAGGTGCAAATGTGGCCATCCGGGATGCCGGGAGACCCCAGGACCTCTCACATCTGACACTGACCACAGAAAACTGGCCTCCTTTAACAATCAACAACTGCCTCACCTCATCCCGTTACCGCCGGAGCCCGTGGAGCCAAAGCCCTTTCACTCCGCTGCCCGCTGGATATGGCTGCCTTTTTAATCTGTTTGCGCTCAACTGGCTGACGTCACGCGCCTGCGCAGTCTGGCCTCTCTCTTCCCCCGAGAACTCAAAATGTCTTCCTGCTGGAAATCATAGGTGCTCTCCCACTGCCTTCTTGTTCTGAATCCATGAGGAGTAAAAATCTTTGTTATCTCTCCATCTAAATACGCAAAGTGCAATTTATAGCAATTTGTAATAAGTAGTATGTACAACAATATACAGTGGCATGCAAAAGTTTGGCCACTCCTGGTCAAAATTTCTGTTACTGTGAATAGCTAAGTGAGTAAAAGATGACCTGATTTCCAAAAGGCATAAAGTTAAAGATGACACATTTCTTTAATATTTTAAGCAAGATTACTTTTTTATTTCCATCTTTTACAGTTTCAAAATAACAAAAAAGGAAAAGGGCCCGAAGCAAAAGTTTGGGCACCCTGCATGGTCAGTACATAGTAACACCCACTTTGTCAAGTATAAGCGCTTTCTGTAGCCAGCTAAGAGTCTTTAAATTCTTGTCTGGGGGATTTTCGCCCATTCTTCCTTGCAAAAGGCTTCTAGTTCTGTGAGATTCTTGGGCCGTCTTGCATGCACTGCTCTTTTAAGGTCTATCCACAGATTTTCGATGATGTTTAGGTTGGGCGACTGTGAGGGCCATGGCAAAACCTTCAGCTTGTGCCTCTTGAGGTAGTCCATTGTGGATTTTGAGGTGTGTTTAGGATGATTATCCTGTTGTAGAAGCCATCCACTTTTCATCTTCAGTTTTTTTTTTACAGACAGTGTGATGTTTGCTTCCAGAATTTGCTGGTATTTAATTTATTTCATTCTCCCCTCTACCAGTGAAATGTTCCCCTTGTGACTGGCTGCAACACAAGCCCAAAGCATGATCGATCCTCTCCCGTGCTTAACAGTTGGAGAAGTGTTCTTTTCATGAAATTCTGCACCCTTTTTTCTCCAAACATACCTTTGCTCGTTGTGGCCAAAAAGCTCTATTTTAACTTCATCAGTCCACAGGACTTGTTTCCAAAATGCATCAGGCTTGTTTAGATGTTCCTTTGCAAACTTCTGATGCTAAATTTTGTGGTGAGGATGCAGGAAAGGTTTTCTTCTGATGACTCTTCCAGGAAGGTCATATTTGTGCAGGTGTCGCTGCACAGTCGAACAGTGCACCACCACTCCAGAGTCTGCTAAATCTTCCTGAAGGTCTTTTGCAGTCAAACGGGGGTTTTGATTTGCCTTTCTAGCAATTCTACGAGCAGTTCTCTCGGAAAGTTTTCTTGGTCTTCCAGACCTCAACTTGACCTCCACCATTCCTGTTAACTGCCATTTCTTAATTACATTACAAACTGAGGAAATGGCTACCTGAAAACGCTTTGCTATCTTCTTAAAGCCTTCTCCTGCTTTGTGGGCATCATTTCTTTTAATTTTCAGAGTGCTCGGCAGCTGCTTAGAGGAGGCCGTGACTGCTGATTGTTGACAAGGTTTGAGGAGTCGGTATTTATAAAGCCTTGACATTTGCATCACCTGGCCTTTCCTAATAATGACTGTGAACAAGCCATAGCCCTAACAAGCTAAGTAAGGTTTGAGACCTTATCTGAGAGCTCAAATCTCTTGGGGTCCCCAAACTTTTGCATGGTGTTCCTTTCCTTTATTTCACTCTAAAATTGTATATAACAAAAATAATACACTAATCTTGCTTAAAATGTTGAAAAGAATGTTTCATCTTTAACTTCATGACTTTTGGAGATCAATTCATCTTCTACTCACTTAACTACTCACAGTAACAGAAATTTTGACCGGGGTGCCCAAAATTTTGCATGCCACTGTAACATAGAAATACAGTTGTGCCAGCATTATTTATTAAGTCTCATGGCCTGGTGGAAGAAGCTGTCCTGGAGCCTGTTGATTCTGGCTTTTACACTGCGGAACCGTTTCCCAGATGGGAGCAGCTGGAACAGTTTATAGTTGGGGTGATTCGAATCCCCAATGATCCTTCAGGCCCTTTTTACATACCTGTCTTTGTAAGTGTCCCAAATAGTGGGAAGTTCACATCTACAGAAGCACTGGGCTCTCTACACCAACTTTATGCAGAGTCCTGAGATTGAGGGAAGTACAGTTCCCAGGCAGTGATACAGCCAGTCTAGATGCTCTCAATTGTGCCCCTGTAGAAAGTTCTTAGGATTTGGGGGCCCATACCAAACTTCCTCACCCGTCTGAGGTGAAAGAGGCTCTGTTGTGCCTTTTTCAACACACAGCTCGTATGTACAGACCACGTGAAATCCTCGGTAATGTTATGCCGAGGAACTTAAAGCTGTTCACCCTCTCAACCCCAAATTCGTTGATGTCAATAGGGGTTGGCCTGTTTCCATTCCTCCTTTTCATTTTCAATCTTTTTTATTGATTTTTTAAAAAGAAATTATATGAATAGATACAAATCAGAGAAGTTATATCAAATACATAGTACAATAAATGTACAAAGAAAAGGATATACACTGTCAAAATCATGTATAATATAATATAATATTAAGTGTATATAAACAGAGAACCACGACTCCTCTTGACAATTCATGTAAAAAAAACTGGAAATTTCTATTTTTAGGAAGAAAAAAAGCCCCACTAAACTAACCTAAAACAAAATAAAAAGGGACTGGACAGTCCATTTGAGGATAAATTACAAAGAAAAAGAAAACATCTGGTCTGATCTGAAACTTCGTGGAGGGAGAAAAAAAAATTACCTAAAAAATAGGAAAAAAAATATTAAATCATATGAAAATATTGAATAAAAGGTTTGCTCAAATTTGAAAGATGTATCAAACGTTCGACTTCCAATTTTCTCCAAGCTTAAACACGACATAATGGAGGAGAGCCAGAAACAAACAGTAGGTGGATTAGGATCCTTCTAATGCAACAAAATAGCTCTCCTAGCTAATAAAGTTGAAAAGGCTATCACATGTTGAGTGGAAGCAGGAACATTTCCTGCTTCCTTTAGAGTAATCCCAAAGCTTGCCGTAAGTGAATTAGGTTGTAAGACCATACGTTCTAAAAACATCTCTCCAAAAATTATTTAACTTTATACAAGACCAAAACATATGAGTTAGAGTAGCCACCTCACCGTTGCATCTATTGCAGGTAGGATTTGTATCAGAAAAAATATGCACTAATTTATCTTTTGACATATGTGCCCTGTGCACTACCTTGAACTGAATCAATGAGTGACGGGTGTTAACTAAATAATAAATTTTATTCCATTGATCATCTGAAAGTGAGTCCTGAAGTTCTATTTCCCAAGCACATTTAAGCTTATCATTAGGCATCATATGTGAATTCATTAAGTGTTTATATATAATAGCTATCAATCCTTTTTGAAATGGTTTGAGCTGAAAAATAGCATCTATCATATTTGATAATTGAACAAATGGATAATTTGGTAAGAAATCACATAAAAAATTCCTAACTTGTAAGTATCTAAAAAATTGTGCATTAGATATATCATATTTATCCATTAACTGCGAAAAAGACATTAAACAATCCTCTAAAAAATAAATCTAAAGAAGTTTTTCTTCCCTTAGTCTTCCATGTTAAAAAAGCCTTATCCAGAGCTGATGGCTTAAAAAAAAGTTAAAATAGATATCACTAGAGAGAACAAAGTTATTTAAATCAAAAAATCTGCAAAACTAAAATCAAATTTTTAATGTATGTTTAACAATAGGACTAAGACTTGGAAGAGGAGCCCCCAGTAAAGAAGCCAAAGAAAACCTCCTTACTGTGTTCTCCTCCAATTCTAATCATGAAGGACAGTCCTGATTATCTATACTATGAATCTAAAAGGTGATATTACAAATATTAATTGCCCAATAATAAAATCTAAAGTTTGGTAGCACCAGTCCTCCATCTTTTTTTGATTTTTCCAATAAAGATTTATTCACTCTAGAGCTTTTATTATTCCAAATGTATGACAGGATCATGGAATCTATTCTATCAAAGAACATTTTCGGGACAAAGGATGGAACCGCTTGAAATGTATATAAAAATTTTGATAAAATTACCATTTTTATAGCATTTATTCGACCAATTAATGACATCGTCATAGGTGACCATTTGGAAAAATTTTGTTGTGTATATTCAATTAGAGGAAGGAAATTATACTTATATAAGTCTTTAAAATTTTTAGTAATTTCAATACCAAGGTAAATAAAATAATTTTTAGCAATATTAAAGGGTATTTGATCATAATAATCAGAGTAGTTATTAATGAGAAATAATTCACTTTTATGTATGTTTAGTTTATATCCAGAGAAAATATTAAATTCAGTAAACATGGATAGCATAAAAGGAATAGATTTTCTAGGGTCTGAAATGTAAACTAAATATGTCATTTGCGTATAACGAAACCTTATGTAGTTTATCTCCTCTCTTAGTACCCTGCACAGAATTAGAATCCCTAAGAGCAATGGCAAGTGGTTCTAAAACCAAATTAAATAATAAAGGACTGAGAAGACAACCCTGATGGATTCCTCTGTATGATCTAAAATAAGGAGATTTTTGATTATTAGTTATAACCACCCCCACTGGGGCTTGATAAATCAATTTGATCCAGGAAATAAATCCCAGACCGAAATTAAACCTCTTCAAAACCTGAAACAAATAAGGCCATTCCACCCTATCAAAAGCTTTCTCTGCATCAAGAGAAACACCACATTCAGATTCTTTAACTAAGGGGGAGTAAATAATATTTAACAATCTTCAAATATTAAAGTGTAAATACCTATTTTTAATAAATCCAGTTTGATCATGTCCATTCCTCTTGTAGTCCGCAACCAGCTCTTTTTTTTTTGTAACTTTGAGGGAGAGGTTATGTCAGGGTGTTGGGGTTACATGAAAAATACGTCTGAGTTCTGATTGGCTCTATAACAGAGCAGGCCAGGGAAGGTCTGTAAGGCTGACACTACTTTCTTTGGCTTCTATGTAAACCAGCTGCCATAATCTATCTGTTGTAGTCTATTCAGTTCTGACATTTGTGACAAATGAGAAAGCATGGAGTGGCAGGCAAACTTTTCTTGGTAGAGAATTGTCTCGGTGGTAAGACACAACACAGATGCTGATTAATCTTCTATTATTGGCACCTCAGCCAGCAGATGTTTGAGACTTGGATGAAGGTACAGAGGGCTGTGTAACAATGATAACACCAAGATGACATTGGTAATGGTCTTTGCTGTTTTGAAACAATTGTCCCTTCTCCCACTTGTCCTTGTGTTTGTTCCTAGTAAGTATTTTCTAAAAGTTTCTTTTTCATGGATGCTTTCCTATCTCATAGCTTGGCAGAACATTGTTTCATTGATTTAAAATAAAGATGGAGTGATTTCTGGTCTGCATATTGGAATATATAGTTTCCTTTAATACAGCAGAATAGCAAGAGCTCAAGTTTAGTATTGGTTTATTGTAATATGTACTACAATACAGTGAAAAATTTGTCTTGCATACTGTTTATACAAATTCAAATCATTATAGAATGCATTGAGCTGCAATAGTTAAAACAATAATGCAAAATAAAATGGAAAAGCTACTGAAAGGATGCAATGCATATATGCAATAAAGTGGAAGATCAAGAGTCTCCTATACTAGAAGTCTGTTCAAAGGGTGATAACAGTGAGATAGAAGCTGTCTTGAGCCTGCTGGTACCTGCTTTCAGCCTTTTGAATCTTCTGCCCAATGGAAGAGGGGAGGAGAGAATGTCAGGTTGGGTGGGGTCTTTGATTATGCTTTAATCAAAGCTTTACTGAGGCAGCAAGAAGTTTAGACAGAACACTGATTCCTGTGCTATACTGTGCTGTGTCCACACTCTCTGCAGTTTCTTGTGGTCACGTGCAAGGCAGTTACCATACCAGGCCATGATACATACAGACAGAATGCTTTCTATGGTGTTTCGCTAAAAATTGGTAAGATTCGATGGGAACAAGGCAAATTTCTTTTTTGTCTCTTGAGGAAGAAGAAGTGTTGGTGAGCTTTCTTGGCCGTGACATCAATGTGGTTGAACCAGGATCAGATGATTACACCCAGTTTAGTCTGCAGAAAGGTTATGCTGACTTGTATTCTGTTGTGTGGAATGCAGAAGTTGGTGTTTCAGTTGGTACTTATGATAGGCAGTGTCTGATGGACGGTTACTTCCCACTGATGGGGGAACCAAGACTAGGTATTTTGCTAATGATCTTATTTTTTTCTGTAACTTATGTTAATATTGTTTATAATTCTATTGTAGGAAACTTTGGAAAATGTGAAGAAATGCAAGAACTTCCTTGCAACATTAATTAAACTGGCTTCCAGTGGAACCCAGTCAGTGCAGATGTCCAACAATGTGAAAACCTTGGTGCAAAAGCTACTGGTAAGATTTATTTTCCTTAAACATTGTACATCTTTCAAAGAAATCCTCAAAGCTTTGTGACAAAGTAATTGTATTTGTGCATTGTAAGTTATTTGCTATGTCAAAATTTCAAGGACTATAGATTTAAACTAATGAGCAAGATGGTATGAGTTGAGCAAATAGTTTTCAAAGGCAGCATCTATGGAAAAGAGTAAACAGTTGACGTTTCAGGCAGAGATGGCAGGAGGAGGGGTGGAAGAAGTACGTGGTAGATGATAAGTGAAACCTGGAGAGGTGGAAGGATGAAGTAAAGAGCTTGAAAGTTGGTAGGTGCAAGAGATAAAGGGCTGGAGAAGGGGGAAGCTGATAGAGGGTAGAAGACCATGAAAGAAAAGGAAGGGAGGAGTACTAGAGAGAGGTGATGTGCAGGTAAGGAGATGAAGTGAGAGAGGTGAATGGGAATGATGAAGGTGATGGTGTAATTACCTGAAGTTTGAGAAATCAATGTTCATGCCATCAGATTGGAGACTACCCAGACAGAATATAAGGTGCTGCTCCTCCAGCCAGAGATGTCCTCCTTTTCAAAGAAAGGGGCTTTCTTTCCTCCTCCATCAACGCTACCCTCACCTGCATATCTTCCATTTCATGCACTTCTGTCCTCACCCATCCTCCTGCCACACCACCAGGGATATTGTCCTCGCCTACCACTCCAGTAGCCTCTGTGTCCAGCACATAATTCATCATATCTTTTGTCATCTCCAACATTATCCCACCACCAAGCACATCTTTCCCTTGCCCCCACCCCCACACCTTCCACTTTATAGAGGAATCACTCCCCATGTGACTCCCTTGTCTTTTCATCACTTCCTACTGATGTCCCTCCTGGTACTTATCCTTGCAAGCCGAACAAGTGCCATACCTGTCCCTACACCACCCTCACTACCATTCAGGGCCACCAATCAGTCCTTCCATCTGAGGCCCTTCACCTGTGAGTCTGTTGGGGATTGTCATCTACTGTAACCAATGCTCCCGGTGTGGCCTCCTCTATATCGGTGAGACCCAACCGCTTTGCAGAGCACCTACGCTTCATCTGCCAAAGAAAGCGGGATCTCCCAGTGGCCATGCACTTCAGTTTTACTTTCCATTCCTATTCCCATTCCCATTTCAACATGTCAGTCAATGGCTGCCTCTACTGCTGCGATAAGGCCACACTCAGGTTGAAGGGAAAACGCCTTGTGTTCCGTTTGGGTAGGCTGCAGCCTGTTGGCAAGAACATCGGTTTTTCGAACTTCCGGTAATTGCCCCCCCACCCGCAGCATTCCCATTTACCTCTCTCACCTTATCTCCTTAACTGCCATCACTTACCCCCTTCTCCGGCCCTTGCCCTTTCTCTTTAACCGATCAGCTTTCACCCAGCTCTTTATTTCACTCCTCCCTCTCACCTATCACCTACCATCTTGTACTTTTTCCTCCTCTCTCCCCCCCCCCACCTTTTTTGCTCTTGCATCTCATCTTGTTTTCCAGTCCTGATGAAGGATCTCAGCCTGAAATGTCAACAGTTTACTCTTTTCCATAGATGCTGCATGGCCTGCTGAGTTCCTCCAGCAGTTTTCGTGTGTTACTTGGATTTCCAGCATCCGCAGATTTTCTTGTCTTTGTGCGGTGGATTGTGAACTCAGCCAGCTCCATCATGAGTACAAGCCTCCATACCTTTGAGGACATCTTCAAAAGGTGATGCCTCAAGAAGGTGGGATCAGTCATTAAGAAACCCCACCACTCAGGGCATGCCCAATTTTCATTGCTACCTTCAGAGAAGAGGTATAGGAGGCTGAAGACACTCACTCAATGTTTTAGGAAAAGCCTTTTGCCCTACTAATTTGTTTTTTCAGATAATCTATTAATACAGTTGGCCCTCCTTATCCACGAGTTCCGCATGCACAAATTCAACCAACTGCGAATCAAGAAAACCCAGAAGTGCTCTTCCAGCACTTGTTGTTCGAGCATGTACAGACTTTTTTTCTTGTCATTATTCCCTAAACAATGCAGTATTAACAACCAGTTTACATAGCATTTACATTGTATTAGGTATTATAAGTAATCTAGAGATAATTTAAAGCGGGGGTCGGCAACCCGCGGCTCCGGAGCCGCATGCGCCTCTGGAGCTGCATGCGGCTCTTTCATCTCGGTGCTGCGGCTCCCTGTGGCTTTGGAAAATAAATGGTCAGTATTTAATTAAAATGTATTTTATGCTAGTTTGTTAGTTTTTGAAATGTAATTCTAAATTTGAAGATTATGGTGATCTTGTACAATCTAAATAAAACGTTGTGGCGACCCATTTCCTGGCACATCCGAACCGGCTCACAATTAGCCAGCGTTCAGGCTAAGGGAGATAGCCTACGGGGGTTTGTGAGTACGTGTCTTTTGGAGCATCCGCGCCCATGGGGGGTGGGTTGAGGGAGGCTTAAAAGCAAGGCTGTTTAGTTCGAATAAAGTTATCTTTGACTGCAGTTTACTGACTGCGTGTAGCACACCGCTACAACGTGTTTTTATCGCTGGCTGTCCAGAGGGGAGGTGATGAAACGCTTTGTCGCGTGTCTGGAAGAAGTGAAAACTTTCCTGGGCAGCAAAGGGCTCACCTTTCCTGAGCTGGAACAGCCAAAGTAGCTGGAAAATCTACACTTCATGGTAGACATGACAGTGCACCTGAACACAGCTCTTCAGGGGAAAGGACGTACAGCCCTACACATATTGGAGGATGTTTTGGCATTCGAGCGCAAGTTGACAGTGCCTGCCAGAGATTTACAGAAAGGCACATTGTCTCACTTCCCCAATTTGAGAGAGTTCAAACAAGGTCACGACATGATAAATTCGGAGTATTTACATTCTGCAATCATCGCAATGCAAACATCGTTTGGGAAACGCTTCTGTGAGTTCAGAGAGGAGAAAAACACATTATCCTTCCCGGTCACTCCACTAAGCATCGATCCATCCCTACTGAATACGACTGCATTGGCAGGTGTGAGTCAACCTGATCTTGAGATGGAACTGGCCGACATAGCCGACAAAGACATATGGGTGTCCAAGTTTAGACGCTTGACAGCAGACCTTGAAGATGTTGCCCGTCAGAAGGCCGTTCTTGCTCAGAATCACAAAAGGAGTGATAAAAAGTACGCGCTTGGAGTCCTGTCGATCTTTGGATCCACATATGTATGTGAGCAGGTGTTCTCCAACATGAACTTTATTAAAAACAAACATCGCGCACGCCTCACAGATGATAGCTTGCGATCCTGTGTAAAGATGAAGGTGACGTCATACAGCCCTAATGTGCAGACGCTGTGCGCTGAGGTCCAGGAGCAGAAATCCCATTAACCAAGTATGATAAATATTTTAATTGCCTATTATTTTACGTATATTCATATTTTTTCATTGTTCAGTGAAATAGTCCTTTTATTTTTCAGGTTGACAGCTGGCTGGTGTTATTTTTGGTTTGCTGCTGGCGGAAAATTTAAGTTTGGCGTTTTTCATAAATACAAGAAGGACTCAAATAGACATTGAGTATTTTACTTAAAAGTAACCTTCAACCCAACATCTTTTTTTCGGAGTTCAAAATGTTTTTGTTGCATGCAGAAATGTAATTTCGTTTTCACTGCAGGAGTTCATCGATTTATTAAATGCAACACATTATAGTTTGTTTATACATAGCATAAAGGCAAAAAAAAATGTTGTATGCAGTGTTATTTCATTTTAAATGTCAAACGGGTTTTGTGGCTCCCAGTGTTTTCTTTTCTGTGGGAAACGGGTCCAAATGGCTCTTTCAGTGGTAAACGTTGCTGACCCCTGATTTAAAGTATACGGGAGGATGTGCGTAGGTTACCGTGGATCGGGATCGAAAAAAATCGGAAGTCCTCTTACTATGTAAGTCATATGTAAATAGTACATCCAGTATTATTTAGCGTCAGTTAGTCAAACGTTTGTCTTTGTATATAGTATATATTTTACCTTTCTATGCATATAAGACAATTAAGAACGTACGTTTTAGCTCCGGGCTCGGGAAGTTCCTGAGTTTGATCCAGTGACAGACCACTTCCGAGTGCGGTCTCCTTCCATGCTTGGTTGATGTGGAGGATCAAAAACCCAAAACCCAATAATTAAACCACTGCGTTGCTCAGTAATAATTGTAGCTTTCATCGGAGCAGGGCCTTCCTCACTTTATCCTTTAAAATTGTTTTGATCGTTGACCGACTGTAGCCGAACACTTTTCCAATGACCGATGGCATTTCACCTCTTTCCGATCGCTTTATTATTTCCAATTTATTTTCAATCATGATCATGATTATTTTCATGAACAGAAACACTGCGGATTCAGATCTCGACTGCCGGGTCCTAATGTCCACCGCACTGAGACAGGTTAAATAAGGTCTGGGGTTCCGCTGGATCCTAAGGTCCACTGCATTGTGACAGATTGAATAAGGGACTTGAGCATCTGCATTTTTTGGTATCCGCAAGGGGTCCCGGAACCGATCCCTTGCGGATAAGGAAGGCCGACTGAATAATCTACAGTAATTTTTTATGTATTGTACTGCTGCCATAAAACAATAAATTTCATGACCTGTGAGTGAAATTAAACATGACTGATATTCTGATACTTAACAGACTGCAACTCAGAAGGCTGTGGACCGACCGAGTGGTCAGAATGATTCTTCACGTTGATGGGATGGAGTGTTTTGAGTGGCTTTCATTTGTGCCATAAACTGCGATTCTGTGCTGAAAGCTGTTGGTTTGGAAATTGGTTTATTATTATTGCCACATGTACCAAGAAACAGTAAAAAGCTGTTCACAAAGATCAAACATTGATGTTTCCATACCAGGCTTTGTGCTTTTTGTATCTACTGCCCACCCTATCTTTCTTTCATTCCACTTTATGAGAATTCTGCATCTGTACTACAAAGTCCCTCTACTCTACAGCAGTATCCAGGGCTTTTCCTTTCAATGTAAGTACCCTACCATGATTTGTCCTATTGAATTATAATTTTTTGCACTTATTTGAATTAAATTCAATTTGCCATTCCTCAGCCCACCCTTGCAGCTGATCGAGATCCTGTTGTAATTATTGATACTTCACTACCGATAATACCACCTGTTTTAGTCTGTGAGCTTGATAATTAATCCTTGTATGTTCACATACAAATTGTTGATGTACATGACAAATAACCAATGGGCTTAGCACTGACCCCTGGGGTACACCAATACTTCCTTATCTCCAGTCAGAGAAACATCCTTCCACCATCATTTTCAGTGTCCTGCCTTCCAGCCAACTTTGTATTCAGTTTGCTAGCTCTCCTTGGATGTCAAATGATTTAACTATCCAGAGCAGCTTACCATGTGGAACCATTACTGAAATCCATATATGCTACATCCATTGCCCAACCTTCTTTTAAAAAAAAACTACCAAATTTGTAAAACAAGATCTGCTGTGCCAAAGCCATGCTGGCAACTTCTAATCAACCCTTTCCTTTTCAAATGTAAGTATATATGTTGGAAAGCTTTCCAGCATCTTACCTATTATGGATGTTTGGCTAACAGGTCTAAAATAGATTTTTCACTTTGCTGACATTGGGGGAGAAGTCGTCGTGACATCGCACCAGTATGCTCTCCCCTTCGTTTACTTTGATTTGGTAAAGGAGTAATTTCTTTAGCATTGTTTTCTTGAGCAGTAAGTTAATCTGCCATTTTATTCATAAGGTACATCTGGCTTTCCCCTCTTTGTGCAGTACCATCTTAATTGTTTTTTGAGCAAAAGAAAACCTGTTGTTCAGAGCCTTTTGTGTAAATGTAATTTTAAAATGAATTACAGCAGGTGGTACATCATGGAAACTTGCCTGTTGTTCCAATTAAGGTAGTAGTTGTATTCTATAATAGTCACAACGCCTTTTTTGTCTTTACCTAATAAGGTATCTTACAATTCCCTCCTTGTGTTTATTTAGTTCCCTCCAGAAGTCTCAGTTGTTCTTGACCGATCCTTCAGAGCTTTCAGCATGCTAAGTGCAGTTTGTTGTGTAATTTGTTTTCAAATTTATTGATGACCTTTTATTGGTAGGAGTGAAACATATAGCTGGGTTGATCCTGCACTTCTTTTAGTGATTTTATTAAGTATTTTGGCTTTTAATTCTAGTTTTGAAATACTCCTTTTTCTTCCTTCAGGATGGGAAGTTAGAAGCAGAGGAATTCACAAACCAGCTGTACCAAGAGCTCAAGTCTTCCCCACAGCCTTACCTTGTGCCTTTTCTCAAGGTAACCACTGCATGAGTTTGGAACCATTAGTATATACAAAAACTAGGACTTTTCCACATATGGAGGTGCTTTTTCACTGCAACTACGTTAGTGATTGGGTTGAGAAAATTAATTATTTATATTATAGAATGTAAAAGGTTGGCACCTGATATAATCTACCCTCATAGTTCTTGCTTGGTGAAATTTCTCAGGCAGGATAATTTTGGCTTGCTTTATATATTTTGTCCTTTTATGTGTTCCTTGTGACTGTCAGGTCACTTTTCAGTCAATCCCTTAAAACCCACAGATTTTCTCCAGTAGATCATTTGAACATACACATATATTACAGGTTTTTGGCCTACAATGTTTTGCTAAACTTTTAACCTACTCCACTATTAATCTAACCCTGCCCTCCATAGTGCTTCATTTTTCATTCATCTGTGTGCCTATCCAAGAGTCTCTTAAATGCTCCTAATGTATCTGCCTCTATCAGCACCCCTGGCAATGCGCTCCATGCACTTACCACTCTAAGGAAAAAATACTACCTCTAGCAATCACCCTATACTTAGTCCAATCATCTTAAAATTATGCTCTCTTGTCTTTCTCATTGGCGCCCCTCTGTACACCTCTATGAAGTATCTTCTCATCTTCCTTCACTCCAAAGAGCAAAACTATAGCTTGCTCAGCGTATCCTCATAAGACATGCTCTCTAATCCAGGCAGCACCTTGGTAATCTCTGGAGCATCCACATTCTTTCTAAAATGTAGCGACCTGAAATGAACACAATACTCCAAGTGTGGTCTAACCAGAGTTTTATAGACGGCACTTGAACTCAATCCCCTGTCTAATACACCACATGCTTTCTTAACTGCCCTATCAACGTACACAGCAGCTTTCTGGGATCTATCCACGTGGTCCCTAAGGTCCCACTGTTCTTCAACACTGCTAAGAATCCTGCCATTAACCTGTACTTTACCTTCCAGTTTGATCTTTCAAAGTGTAGCACTTCACACTTCTCTGGATGGAACCCTTATTTGCTGCTTCTCAGCCCAGGTCTGCATCTTCTCAATATCCTGTTGTGACCTAAAATAATTTTCTACATTATCCACAACACTACCAATCTTGTGTTATCTGCAAACTTATTAATCCACCCTTCAATTTCCTCAGCCAAGTCATTAATTAAAATCACAGAGTAGGAGTCCGAGAACAGATCCCTGTGGGACACCACTCATCGCCTACCTCCAGGCAGAATACTCTACATCTACTACCGCCCTCTGCCTTCTGCTCTCCCATTACAGTGATCACTTTCTTCATGTTTCTGACTTCCACCCACACTGACTTAGTAGACAATACTCCACAACATCCGACTGTTCTGCAACTCTGATAAAATCCTTAATAAGCAATGCTGCTCCCCTACCTCTTACCTTCTCTGTCACTTTTGAAACATCTAATCCCCAGAACATCCAGTAACCATTGCTGAACTTGGGACAGCCAAGTGTAAGTAATGGCCACAATGGCATAGTTGCATGTACTGATCCATGTTCTAAGTTCACCTTGTTCCTGATATTTTTTGCATTAAAGTGGGCACATTTCAACCCATCCAACTGACTGCATTTATCAATTACTTGTCCTTCTGTACCAACTCTCTACATTCTCCTGTATACCAACTGCTCAATCCCCTGACCTCAGTTTTTTTGTTTCCATCCCTTGCCAGCCTGGTTTTAACCCCTCCCCACAGCTGTCGCAACCTGTCCGCAAGGATATTGGTCTTTTATGAATTCATGTGTTCCTGTCCATTTTGTACAGGTCATACCTTACCAAGAAGAGATCCAACAATCCACAAATCTGAAGTGCTGTCCCCTGCCTTAGTTCTTCAGCTGCACATTCATCTGCTATATCATTCTATTTATACCCTCGCTGGTGCTTAGCACAAGCAGCAAGCCAAAGATTTTGAAGTCCTGCTTTTTACTTCCACCCTAGCTCCCCATCTTTGTTCTTCATAACCTCATTCCTTTTTGCACCTATGTTGTTGGTACCAGGGTGTACAACTTCTGGCTGCTCACCCTCTCCCTTAAGAATGCCGTTGTCTAAACTTGAGATGTCACTGACCCTGACATCTGGAAGGCAACACAACATCCATGTGTCTCTTTCATGTCCATAGTCTCCTGTCTGTTCCTCTAACTATTGAATCCCCTATCACTATTGCTCTCCTCTTCTCCCCACTCCCTTCTGAGCCAGAGTCAGACCTGGTGCCAGAAATGTGGTTTCTGCAGCTTTCCCCGGTTGGTTGTTCTCCTGCAACAGTGTCCAGAGTGTTATATTTGTTAATAATGCGAATAGCCACGGGTACACTGCACTGTATTTCCTTTCCCTCTCCTGATAGTCAGCCAGCTATCTGTATCCTGCAGCTTAGGGGAGACTGCCTACCTGTGGCTTCTATCTGTCAATTCCTTGTTCTCCTGAATGAGTCATAGTTCTTACAGCTGCGGTTCCCTAACACTATAAGCAGCTGCATTCAAAGGTTCAAGGTACAATTTAATGTCAGAAAAAGGTATGCAATATACATCTTGAAATGCTGTTTCTTTGCAACCAGAGGAGTGCCCCAAGAATGAACAACAGTTAAATGTTAGAACCCCAAAGCCCCCACCCCCCCACAGCTCCTCTCCCTCCCGCTGGAGGTCTCCCAGATTTCCCACATCTTGTAAGAGGAACACACCACTGACCTGGGATCTATTCTCACTGTTCTAGCTCAGTGCCAATAAGGAAAGAAACATACTCCAGATTTCAACATCTGCACTCTGTTGTCTCCAATCCTTACACAAAGGATTTAATCCTTAGTCTAAACCTGTTTTGGAAGATGCAAGTGTTGCTTCGTCCTTAAAGGAGTCAAACACACTAAAACCATTATAATCTGAAATAGTACTTCGGTGCCACGAGAGAGCACTAATGGCATCTACTGAGAACAGTGGTGCAAATCCAATTCTGTAGTATGGTATTGATGAGTACTTATTTATTTAAAGTGCTAGCTGATGTTGAGGCTAAGACTAGTTTATTTCCCTGGTGTAGATGCAAGTTAAGTACTTGAATGCAGTACTGTACATGAGTGATTTTAATTTTAAATAAAAATATATTCTAGCATTTGTGTACCAAATGTGCCTCAAGAGAGACAGCTTAATTCTTGTTGCGGATCACAGTGTTATTGGGGAGGGAGTTCCAGGATTCAGACCCAGTGGTGACTGGTCATTAGTAATTGGTTTAACGTTGTTGCGTGTAATGCGAAAAGCTTTGTTTTGCATGCCATCTGTACAGATCATTTCACAACATCGTTTAAAAGTCTTTTGGACAGATACAGAGAGGGGAGAGGCTAGGAGTGTTTTGGGCTGAATGTGGGCAACTGGGACTACCAGGGAGAATGCTGACAGCATGGATCTGTTGGGCCAAAGGGCCTGTCTCCATGTTGCATTACTCTATATTCTTATGTTTGAGCTGACACTGCAACGAGATTTGAGAGAATACTCTGCTATCTGCTCTGAAAAGGAAGGATTTTGTTGCATCTTGAAGAATGGAGTTAGTGTGTCATTCCAGGTCACGTTATCAATGTAAACCATCACTCATAAATGAAGTCAGGAATCTTGAATATACCAGGTAAAATTAAAGCTTGCCACTATAGTGAGAATTTGAGGTGAACAACATGGATAAATTCTTTGAAAAGCATGATTAAGACCGTAAGTAAGAATCAGCAAATGCATGTAGAGTTGGTAGATGCATGACCCAGGAATCTTGAGAAACTGGATCAGTAACTAATGATGTACCTTATGGATCCTCGGTGGCAACTTTGCTGTATATAAATGATTAGATGAAAATATCTGTGGTCTGAAGTAAGTTTGCTGATGTCACAAAGATTTGTGGAGTTGAGGACAACATAGAAAGTTGCCTAAGGCTACTGAAACTCAAAGATCAGTTGGAAAATTGGGCAGAGTAATGGCAGATGGGAAATGAACCTGGTCAGGTGTCATATCTCTCGGTGGGAGAGCATTTTGGAGATAGTGATCATAATTCTATCTCCTTTACCATAGCATTGGAGAGAGAGGAACAGACAAGTTAGAAAAGTGTTAGAAAATTGGAGTAAGGGGAATTATGAGGCTATCAGGCAGGAAATTGGAAGCTTAAATTGGAAACAGATGTTCTCAAGGAAAAGTATAGTAGAAATGTGGCAAATGTTCAGGGAATATTTGTGTGACGTTCTGCATATGTGCGTTTCAATGAGACGGAAGTTATGGTAGGGTGTAGGAACTGTGGTGTACAAAGGCTGTAATAAATCTGGTCAAGAAGAAAAGAAATGCTTACAGAAGGCTCAGAGAGCTAGGTAATGTTAGAGATTTAGAAGATTATAAGGCTACCAGGAAGAAGCTAAAAGAAGGAAATTAGGAGAGCCAGAAGGATCCATAAGAAGGCCTTGGTGGGCAGGATTAAGGCAAACCCCAAGACATTCTACAAATATGTGATGGAGAATAAGACGTGAAAGAATAAGACCTATCAAATGTGACAGTAGGAAAGTGTGTATGAAATTGGAGGAAATAGCAGAGGTACTTAATGAATACTTCAGTATTCACTATGGAAAAGGCTCTTGTTGATAATAGTGATGACTTGCAGCAGATTGAAAAGCTTGAGCATGTAGATATTAAGAAACAGAGCTTTTGTTAGATATGTCAAGTGGGATAAGTTGCCGGGCCTGTATGAGATGTACCCCAGGCTACTGTGGGAGGTGAGGGAGGAGATTACTGAGCCTCGGGCAGTAATCTTTGTGTCATCAATAGGGACAGGCGAGGTTCTGGAGGATTGGAGGGTTGTGAATGTTGTTCCCTTATTCAAAAAAGGGAGTAGAGATACACCAGGAATTTATAGACCAGTGAGTCTTACCTCAGTGTTTGGTAAGTTGATGGAGAAGATCTTGAGAGGCAGGATTTATGAACATTTGGAGAGGTATAATATGATTAGGAATAGTCAGCACGGCTTTGTCAAAGGCAGGTTGTGCCTTATGAGCCTGATTGAATTTTTTGAGGATGTGACTAAACATTGATGAAGGAAGAGCAGTAGATGTAATGTATATGGATTTCAACAAGGCATTTGATAGGTACCCCATACAAGGCTTATTGAGAAAGTAAGGAGGCATGGGAACCAAAGGGACATTGCTTTGTGGATCCAGAACTGGCTTGCCCACAGAAGGCAAAGAGTGGTTGTAGATGGGTCATATTCTGCATGGAGATCGGTCATAAGTGGTGTGCCTCAGGGATCTTTTCTGGGACCCTTACTCTTCGTGATTTTTATAAATGACCTGGATGAGGAAGTGGTGGGATGGGTTAATAAGTTTGCCAAAGACACTAAGGTTGGAGATGTTGTCAATAGAGTGGAGGGCTGTCAGAGGTTACATCGGGACATTGATAGGATGCAAAACTGGACTGAGAAGTGGCAGATGGAGTTCAACCCAGATAAGTGTGAAGTGGTTCATTTTGGTAGGTCAAATATGATGGCAGAATATAATATTAATGGTAAGACTCTTGGCAGATGGAGGATCAGAGGGATCTTGGGGTCCGAGTCCATAGGATGCTCGAAGCAGCTGCGCACGTTGACTCAGTGGTTAAGAAGGCGTACAGTGTATTGGCCCTCATCAATCGTGGAATTGAATTTAGGAGCCGAGAGATAATGTTGCCTCTATATAGGTCCCTGGTCAGACCCCACTTGGAGTACTGTGTTCAGTTTTGGTTGCCTCACTACAGGAAGGATGTGGAAGCCATAGAAAGGGTGCAGAGGAGATTTCCAAGGATGGTGCCTGGATTGGGGAACATGTCTTATGAGGATAGGTTGAGTGAACTCAGTCTTTTCTCCTTCGAGCAATGGAGGATGAGAGGTGACCTGATAGAGGTGTATAAGATGTTGAGAGGCATTGATCGTGTGGATAGTCAGAGGCGTTTTCCCAGGGCTGACATGGTTGCCACAAAAGGACACAGGTTTAAGGTGCTGAGGAGTAGGTACGGAGGAGATGTCAGGGGTGAGGTTTTTTTTTATTCAGGGAGTGGTGAGTGCGTGGAATGAGCTGCTGGCAAAGGTGGAGGCGGATACGATAGGGTCTTTTAAGAGACTTTTGGATAGGTACATGGAACTTAGAAAAATAGAGGGCTATAGGTAAGTCTAGTAATTTCTAGGGTAGAGACATGTTCAGCACACCCTTGTGGGCTGAAGGGCCTGTATTGTGTTGTAGGTTTTCTATGTTTCTATATTATTCTAAACCTCTGAGGTATTGCATTTTGGGTTCTCTAAAACTACAAAAACATACACAATAAATAGTGGAGTCCTCAGAAATTTTGATGCACGGAGGAAACTTAGGGTGCAAGTACATAGCTCCATGACATGGGTAGATAAGTGAGTGTAGGTATTTAGTTTGATTGCCTTCATAGGCTGAGGCTTTGAGTGCAAGAAATGGGACATCCTATGGTGTGGCCACACTTGGAATATTGTGTTCAGTTGTCACCATACTATAAAAAGGATGTGGTGACACCAGGAGGAGTACAGAAGAGATTGAACAGGACGTTGGCAGGAAAGAAAGATCTTAGTTACAAGGAAAGATTAGTCTCCCCAGAGTGCAGACATTGAGGGAATGAAGGTTTTTTTAAATTAGGGGCTTAGATGGGGTAGGCAGACAGTATTTCTCCCAGGCTACAGTATTTTAAAGCTATAGTGCATAGGTTTGAGATCAGAGGGGAAAAATTTAATGGGACGAAGTTTTTCCAGACGGGGTGGTGGCCAGAGGAAGTGGCAAAGACAAGTGCAACTATAATGATTGAAGGGTTTTTGGGCAGATACTTAGATAAGAAAGGAATTGGGATTTGGTCCAAAATACAGGAAAATGGGGTGGGTGTCACAGTCAGCTTTGGTGAAGGGCCCTTTTCCATGCTGTATTGCTGACCCTTATCCCTTTACACTTGTATCCTCCTGGTAGGAAAACATTACTTGCACTCAGTATTAATTTTGGAAAACAGTTAAATCTTCTTGCTGAACCTCTATAGTCATCAGATTTGTTTCATTGAGATGAACACATGACAGTCTAATCACTCAGTTCCTTAAGTTTTTGCAATCCCTTTTACTTTGATTTCCATTTGGTTGAATGTATTGGATTTCAGGTGACCATTCATTTGTAGTTGGCATTTCAAAGCAATAGTTTGACCATTTTTACTTGACTGCAACATTAATCACCTCAAAGCTTCAGTAGTCCTTGAAGTGTGCTGCCTTGCTCACAAGACTTTCAGTGATCTGAAGAGCATTTGTACTCAGCACAACTGGAGAAAGATTTGTTCTCTTTCTTCTGTTGATTATTTGAAGGATGTTATCAGGAATGTGCTGCCTGAAAAAGTAATGAACACATCTTTAATAGAAGCTTCAAAAGACTTGAATATAGTGTTGAGCTGGGGATGGAACTATTGATTAGCTATTGGGCAATAGCAGGAAGGATTGTTCAAGGAACTGGAGTCACAATAAAATCAAGTCCTGTATGAAAGATCTTGCAAAATAGTAACTCAGAACAGTAATGTTTCTTGAGCTTCTGTTTTCTTTTAATAAGACCATAGCTTCCTTAATTATAGCCTTGTTTATGCAAATTTAGCATTCTCTACCTCTTACCTCTAAATTTCTTGTTTATCAAGTGTTTATCAAGAGTTTATCCACTTCTGCCTCAAAAAAATTATTTTGATGATCACTTTTGGTTTCCTTTGGGGAGATTTCCATGGACTTGCGACCATTCGAGAGAATCAGATTTACTATTACTGACCTCATCATTATTATTATGTGCTGTGTTATATGACTTTGCTGATCATGGTCTTGTGACTGTAATTGTTCTTGGCAAATTTTCTGCAGAAATGGTTTGCCGTTGCCTTCTGGACGGTGTCTTTACCGGACAGGTAATGCCAGCAATTATCAATACACTTCACAGATATTCTGCCTGGCATCAGTGGTCACATAATGAGGACTTGTGAAAGGCAAGTGACCCTGATCAGGGGGCTAAGTAGATGCTACTCCTTACTGCAGGCTAGTGGAGAGAAGGTTAGCCTTGTACCTCCTTTGGTAGCGATGTATCACCACCCAAATTACTGACATGTAATGTGAAGTTTATTGTTTTGCAGCAGCAGTATATTGCAAAGAGATGGATTTATAAATTACAAAAATAATAAGTTCTACAATAAAAAGGAATAATAGGGTAGTGTTCATAGACTTAAGAAATCTGATAGCACAGTAGAAAAAGCTGTTCATAAAACTTATTTACTTCATTTCTCAAATGGTCAGTTCTTTATTTTAAACAGTAACTCCAGTGGATAAGATTCTGCAACCCCTCTACAACAGTAACTTGCTCACTTCAGGTACTGATCTAATAAACCTTGCCCAAACTACACTTAGTGAATTGGTGGAATTATAGTACTATAGATGTGGTCTCGCTGATTCTCCATAAAACTGGTATTATCTTCTACTGTATTCAGTTCTTGTCTCATTAAACAATAACATTTGTAATTGGGCAAGACATGGTAGAGTAGTGGTTAGCCTAATACTATTACAGTGCTAGCAGCCTCAGTTCAATTCTGCCACTGTCTTTATTATAAAGAGTTTGTGCATGCTCTCCATGACCACGTGGGTTTCCCCTGGGTGCAAAGATGTTTGGGTTAGAAGGCTGGTTGGTCACATAGGTGAAGCTGGGTGGTGCAAGCTTTTGGATCGGAAGGGTCTGTTACCATGCTGTATCAATTTTTTGCCTAATTACCTGTATACTAATCTTTCCTGAATAATTGATTCACGCCATGTTCCTTTTCTCAGAGTGCTACAATCACTTGCTATTTGGCTAATTTGCTTTCTTTTTGTGCCAAAAAGAACAATTTTACCTTTTACCTTGCAGTATAGCATTTTCCAGATCTCTTCTCATTCACTTAATGTACCAGTAGTCTCTTCATTCCTATTTGCAACTACCTATATTTGTGTCATTAGCAAATTTAACATCTGTGCTATGGTGTCTTCAAGTGTTTTTATAAACTATGAAGTAATAATGGAGGCTCAGTACTGATTCCTGTGTTGCACACTGATTGTTGCTTTTGCCAAACAGAAAAAGACACATTTCTGCATGTTGTTTCCTGTTAACCAACTAATCATTTCTCCGGCTTAAGTTATCATGTCCTGAAAAATAGTATTTCATTTACCATATCATATTTATTAGCACTTTATCAAATGACCTTTTTTTAAAAAAAGCCTGAATATAGCACCTACACTTCATATTGCAGCTAGAATAAATTTCATTCAGGTCAGACGGAGTACTGTGTTCTCTTCTGGTTACTCCACAGAAAGACATGGAGGCTTGGGAGGACATAACAGGATGCTGCTTGGATTAGAGAACATGAGCTATAAGGAGAGGTTGGACATACACTGGTTGGTTTTTCTGTAGTATTGAGTATCAGATACTGGAGAAGACCTGATAGATAGGTTAGGAAGTCAGATATTTCAAGTATCAGGGCATGCTCTTATACAGGAAACTTTTAAGGGAGATGTGCAGGACAAGCTTTATTTTGGAGTGGTAGCTGTCTGGATCAGTCTGCAAGTATAGTGGTGGAAGCAAATGTGATAATGGTCTTTAAGAAGCTGCTAGGTAGACACATGAATATGCCGAGATAAAGAGATATGGATTGTAACAGCACCACTGGGCTTGTATACAAACTTGGCTTGCTAGCAAACTCTGCTAACAGTCGTGAGAAGCCTACCTTTCTTAAATAATACTCGTCTCGGGTCTGTATGATTTGGGTTCAGTCAAACAGGAAAGTTGTAAATACGGCCATACACAATTATCAGTTGGCAAGAAATAACAGTACACAGCATACAATTATAAAGAAAGTGTATTTACTAATTTCAGCTTTATTGACAGTTATTAAAAGAAAAGTAGGGTCCATTACAGTTAAACCAATCTAAATGCATCGGAGCTCGTATTTTCCGAAAGCTAATTATGACCATTACTCACAGTGCTGAATTCTCACCAATCATTAGCAGAACTTCCTATCTTGGACACCTTGTTCTTGTGGAGCACTGCTTGCAATTGCATCTTCCCATTGGATCAAATCCTTTGGCCGTCTCTTCCGATCTTCTCTCTTCATCTCCTGCCAGAAAAGACCACAAACCTCTCTCTGCCCAGCTCCCTCTAGAACGTTCCTTCAATTCCACCATCCTGATTGGCTGACACAGCATTCCTGAGTCGAACATCATTGCCCTTTATCTTAGCTGAAACCAAAACATTCTACCAGCAGGATTCACTGCTTTTACAGAAAACTACTAAATGAAGTACGTGACAACATTAGCAATAAAAATCTTAACCAGGGCATTAATCAGCAAAATAGTTTCAACTGAATTCAGCACCATGTTTATCACAGACATCATGGGGTATTCTTTGTACATACACTGCCCCTTTATTCATCATAGATATTACTTCAAAGACTTTCAATAAATTGGATAAAGATAACAAATTACACCCACTGGTGTAGCAAAACTTAGTTAGAAATACTGGACAGATTGGACAATATCCCTTGAAAGAAATAAAATTTAACAGGTCAAAGGTCAACTTTTGTTCACTCATTCTAAAGCTGAAAACTGAATAACTGAAGTTGGTGTGTCAACTTAATCTCTGCTGCTTAATCTTGCAGCTAGCAGAGATTTTATAGTTTCAATTTATCTTGAGTTAAGTGGAAACAATCTTGTGTCAAAAGGCCTCATGTTTATTCACACACTGGTTGTGAATACCTTGCAAATCAGGCATTTGCCGCCCATCCTGAATTGTCTTGAGATTTCTGCCAGTACCTTACCTGATATTGTGGTTTGCATGATGGTGAGCTCTGGCTGTGCTCTGCATTTCTGTTGCAACTGGCTGAACCACTTCAGTTCGTATGTCTGAAGTTGCAAGTAGGGCACAGTGCAAAAAGAGCATATTTCCTTCCCTGAAGCTCCATCGATGAACCAGATGCGATTTCTAATAATCTCATAGTTGCATGGTCACATCATTGTTTTTTTTATTACGTTTCAGATTTACTTAATTAACTGAATTTAAAGGATATAAATTTGTTTATTTGGATCATTAGTCTGGACCTCAATTAGCGGTCTAGAAGCTATTTACAGTTTGGAAACAGTAATCTCAATATCTTGTGTAAACTTTTCATTCCACAGCGAAGTTTACCTGCCTTACGCAAGCTGATGCCAAACTCACAGGCCTTCATTCAGCAGTGCCTACAGAAACCTGAAACTCCAGCAACGACGCTTGCAGTTGCATCTGGAGTATCCAAGCCTCCCCACCCAGAGCAGGCTACAAGAACAGTCAAGGCAGCTAGTACTGCACAGCAGGCTAAACCCCTGCAGGCCAGGGCCCAGATGGTAAGAATTTCCCATACCACTATTGCAAATAAGGAATTGTAATCAATGTTATTCATAAAGCACTTATTAAGAAGGATAATATGTGACTGAAATCTCATACCTTTCAAGGTAATTGACTGAAGAAGTGAGGAGAAGGCAGTTTTAATACGTGACCTGGAATGCTTTGCTTAAAGGCCAATCGAAGAGAATGTGATACACACATGGAGAGGAATGACAAGGAAGAGTACAGCTAGTTGGCTTCAAAGAGCAATCATCAAATTACAATTAGATTAGACATATTTGTGGTGAAACTGGCTTGATGGGCCAAGTGGTTGACACTAGCTCTTAATGTATGTGTTCATATTGTAGGCCAAGTGGTCTTGGCTATTCTTCTTTGCAAAATGGTGTTAGTCAGGTCAGTGTTTAAGATTAAAAGTACATACAATTGACCAGGATGATTTGACCTTGCAGCTGCTGCACGTTTGATAAGGCAAACCTTTCATGGCTGGTCTACTTTTTTGCTTGGCCTCCATGTTAGTTTGAAGTGGAATATTCCAGGTATAGTCTCATGACTGCTATATAAACACTGTAAAACATCTTTACAAATGCCCTCCAACTTTTAAAGTTCTTAACCTTTTGTACAGGAGCAACTTGTTGGCTATTTTAACAGACATTTAAGGGTCAACCGTGTTTAAATATGGGTCTGAAGGTGCTTATAGGCACATACGAGGTAAATAAGTCAAATTTGATATCCTTCCCTGACAGATGCAAGTGAATCAATGACAAGTTAATTTGAAGGTCATGGTGACAATGGAAAAGGATTGAGGTCTGAATGTATTAGTCCCATTATGGTATCTGGAGAGTTTAAATTCAGTTAATAGAATAACATGGGAACTCAAAAGTTTATAATAGTATAGGTGACAAGGAAGCTATCAGAATTTTTGTGAAACTTTTGAAACACTCTGGTTCCATCGAATCACGGCCCCGTTCCAGGTCAAATCCTACAGCCTCTTCTCTCTGATGTCTTCTCTCTTCATTCCCTTAACAACAGCCCCAAGCCCAACCTTAGTGTTCCTCACCAGAGAACCCTCCCTCTAATTCAGCCATCCTAATTGAATGGCACACAATTCTGCTATCTCTTATCTTCAACAGTAATCCAAACAAGCAGCCTGCACCGAACACCACAAATTCAAATATTAAATAGCATAACAGTGGAAAAAAAATGAACCAGGGCATTACACTTATCTCATTAATGCCCTTAGAATTCATTTGGCTGGGCTCATGTCTAAGGCTACATTGTTGTACTTCACTCCTAACTGACTTTTGAAATGACCAAGGTAAGGTACTTGATGACAACAAGTTAATACTGATTACCACCCTAATAAAAAAGGTGGTAGCACCTTGAAGAATTTCAGCAACTGAGTCATCCCAAATACAATTGGAGATGGCCATTAAATGATATCCCAATATTAGCTAAATTATAATAATTCTATAATTAATTAGTTGATCTTAATGCTGGATTATTTCACTGAATACTGATTCTCTTGCTCAGTGTTAGGTGCCTGATGTACGCTGCCAGGAGAGGTTGTAGAAATAGATCTAATGGCAACGTTCAAGGCATTTAGACAGATAAGTGAACAAGCAGCGAATAGAGGAACCATATGTAGGCAGATATAACTAGTTTAGATTGGCACCATGGTTGGCACAGATGGTATGCTTGATTGTGCTCTGTGTCACTGAAGTGTTGAATTTAAACTCAGTCTTGGATATTAGTCTAGGCTGTTATGTGTTGTACCCCTAGAATAGTCTGCTGTGAAGTATTCTATTGATCATCAATTTGGATCTGTATTTTTACTTTTAGTACTGGGCAGAATTAAATGTAATCACGTTTCAAGCAACAGGAATTGTGCGAATGTCTGTTGATTAAATAGAAAAATAATTGGAGATAAAATTTTTCTATATAGAAACCAGAGTTTCCAAAATGGTTTTGTCATTCTTCAGAACACACTGCACTTGTTTCACCCCGATTCAATTCATTTTTAGGTAGTCCAACAGTCTGGAACACCTGCCAAAATACAAGAAAGCATACTGCCAAGGACACAAGCAGTGACTTTGCAAAGACCTCTAAACCACATCACTGTGCCTGTATCGCAAATACAGGTCAAAACAGTTCAAGGAGGTATGGATGCATGCAGTTGTTGTTCAGAAATAATTTAACCAAATCACGATGTGTGCCTGTTGGTGATGTCAGAGATCAGGTTGTTCTCTTGAGGCTTTCTGCCTGCTACGTTCTATACTGATAGCTATTTGTGCAAGTTTCTAAAATCTAAGTGTGTGGAGTCGGAATGAAGTGAAATGAAATTGTGGAGAGGTCAGCAGGAGACGTTCGTGGAGTGAGCACTGTTTCAGATTTGCTCCATAACCTTTACTTTTTTTAACCAATGATCACCCTTATTTAACTTACTTTTACCTACACCAAAAGATTCTTGCTACTCTTTTGGACTTATCTTTAAGAATCTATTGTGAATTTTGAAGAAATGAATACAGAAATGGCTCTGAGATCTAAAGGGTGAGAATCTGGGAAAGATTCTAACGGGAACGGGAAGAAGAAAAAGACCGATCCTAAGCGCACTGAATTGACTTATGAAATGTTATTGGAGGTTTTAAATGAAAAATTTGAAGAACAACGACAAATTTTCAAACAAGATATAAAGGCCTTTCAGGATTATATGGATAAGACGGATTCAGTAGTTAACCTGCAGCAAGCTCTAATCGCAACTTTGCAAGAGGATGCTCGGAAGCGAGACTTGATAATCGAAAAATTGGAGCAGAAAGACGATTAAACAGGTGGAAACACTTAAAGCCAAGAGTGTCGACTTTGAGAATCGGTCCAGAAGACAGAACTTGCGCATACTTGGTCTCCCGGAAGTTATTGAACAAGGGGACCCCTCAAAGTACTTTGCTCAACTTTTAAAGGATGCGTTCCCTTCTGTATTCCCTGACAATCCTCCGTTACTCGATCGTGCTCACAGAATTATGCGTCAATCACCAAGTGCTTCAGCTAAACCACCGGTTGTAATTGTCTGATTTCATTATGTGCATGTTAAAGAGCAACTTATTCGTGTGGCTCAGCATGTAGGGATGGTCAAATTCCAAGAAGTCAATTTTCGATTAGTGGAGGATTTTAGTCCAGAAGTAATGAAGGCAAGGCTTCTTTTTAAACCTCTGATGTCCGAATGTTATGAGAAAAATCTAAAACCTGCGCTCTTATACCCTGCGAAGCTCAGAATATTGCCTCCTAATGCATCTCGGCGTGTTTTCTTTTCTATATCTGAAGCGAGAAGCTTTCTGAATGAGAACTTCCCTACTGCTGCAGATTCTCATCTCTAATAAATGAGTGATTTTGATCGTTGCAAGATGGTTTTTGTTTCCAAAACCAGATTCTGTTTCTGGCTATTGGTGTAGGTTTACTCTATATGTTATACTCTAGTTAAAGTTTTTTTTTATGTTACTAATCTTTTTATTTTACTTTAATCACTGTACTTTATCTTTGGTCATTATTATTAATCCTTCAAAGGCAAATTTTTTTTACTAAGATGGCTTCTTCTCTAAAATATTTTTGGCTTTTTTTTATTTCGCTTTTTTTTTCTCTCGTCTTCTTCCTATAATGCATTTCTTATCACAGTTTAAATTTTTTTTTGGTTTGTTTGAGTTTTAACCCGATTTATAAGTTACTAGTGATTATATTTTTGGTTTTTTTTTTACTAGCAATTATATTAGGAAGTTTGATTTTAGTATAGTGATTATTACTTCTTTAGAGCTTTGGTGGATTCTTTTTATCCTTTATATACGGAGTTGCCTTCTGCTGATATGGGGGTAGATTTAGTTTCATTCCTCTTTTTTCCCAGCCTTTTCCTGGCTGGGGAGAACTTTTCTCCTCTTAGCTGGGGGGTGGGGGGTCTTTTTCTAAATCTTATGCTCTTTATACCAGTTTTTTTTTAGTTTTTTCATTTGGGCTGATTTTAAACTACTGAAATGTCCGCGATGTCGTCACTTCCGGGTCCGCCCCTTATTTTCGTTCCTCTTCCGGGTGCATGAGTTCGTAATTTGGTTAACCCTTTATATACCAAAGGGTTGATTTCAGAAATATGGCTCAGACCATTAATTTTGTCTCTTGGAATACTAATGGCTTAAACCATCCGATTAAATGGAAAAAGATTTTCAAAGTATTCCAAAGACTGAATGCACATATTATATTTGCACAAGAAACTCATGTGAGGAAAGAGGACAATTATCGCTTTTTTAGGTTTTGGGGGGGGGGGGGGGGGTCAACAGTACCATTCGAATTCGAATGCTAAAGTAAAGGGAGTTTCAATTTTTATTGACTCCTCTATTGCATTTGTCCAACACGATATTTTTTCAGATTCGAATGGTAGATTTTTGTTAATTACTGGCTCACTTTTTAACAAAAAGGTTGCTATGGTTAATGTTTATGCTCCAAATGTGGATTATCCCGATTTTTTAAGTCCTTATTTACTTCTCTACCTAATCTAAATGAATATAAGTTAATAATGGGTGGTGACTTGTTGTTTAAATCCTTTGTTGGATAGATCTATATCTACTCAGACTTTACCTAATAAGTCGGCTGCTTATATTAACTATTTTTTGACTGATAATGGAATTTTCGATATTTGGAGATTTCGGCATTCTAAGGACAAAGAGATTTCATTTTTCTCACATGTTTATCATTCCTACTCGAGAATTGATTATTTTTTTATTGACTCTTGTTTTATTCCATCGGTAATTGGTTGTAATTATGATATTATAGCCATCTCTGACCATGCTCCATTAAAACTTTCTATTAAATTTACGGATACAGCTTCTAGTGCTAGACAATGGCGATTTGATTCTACCTTATTGCAAGATCCGGATTTTATTAAATTTATGAAGGAACAGATCGATTTCTTCTTTTCAACTAATTCCACGGATGATATTTCTTGCGGAATGCTTTGGGACACTTTTAAAGCATATATACGTGGACAGATGATCTCCTATTCCGTTGGTCCATTAAGAAGGAAACTCTTTTATTGGTTGATAAAATTAAAGAGATTGACAAGAAATATTCGACTATCCCTAGTAAGGAGCTTTACAAACAAAGGGTTGAACTTCAAATGGAACATAGTTACATCTTCGATTGAAAATCAATTAATGAAAACCAGATCTGATTTTTATATACTTAGTGATAAATCGGGTAAACTGTTAGCTAGTCAATTGAAGAATGCTTTGGTTATACGTCAAATTACTAAGATTTGTCAGCAGAATGGGGATCTGACAGTTGACCATGATGAGATAAACAAATCTTTTCAAGATTTTTATACCTCCCTGTATCATTCTGAATTCCCTCATGATTATAATACCATGTATGATTTTCTTGGGAAATTGAATTTTCCAAAATTATCATCAGATGATCTTTCAATATTAGAAACTCCTATTACGGGTGCAGAAATTAAAGGGGTTATTTCCTCTATGAATTCTGGGAAAGCACCAGGTCCAGGTGGGTATACAGTAGAATTTTTTAAATGTTTTTCCGCTACTCTTTCTCCTTGGTTATGCTGGGTTTTCGAAGAAGCAATTAGATTGGGTAATCTGCCGCAATCTTTTTATAGAGCTTCCATTTCTTTACTATTGAAGAAAGATAAAGACCCTACTGACTGTGCATCCTATAGACCAATATCTTTGTTGAATGTAGATTCCAAGATCTTTTCCAAGTTACTGGCATCCAGGCTGGGGAAGGTATTACCTCAAATTATCTTGGAAGATCAAACTGGTTTTATTAAAAATCGCTATTTTTTCAACGCTAGATTATTGAATATTGTTTATACTCCTTCACATAGCACTTCAGAATGTGTCATTTCATTAGATGCGGAGAAAGCATTTGATAGAGTTGAATGGCCATACTTATTTACTGTGCTTGAGAAGTTTAATTTTAGTCCGACATTCATTTCCTGGATTAAACTGATATATCATACTCCAGTAGCCTCAGCGCTTACTAACAATCAAAGATCTCCCTTTTTTCGTTTATTTCGGGGTACTAGACAAGGCTGTTCTCTTAGTCCATTATTATTTGATATTGCTTTAGAACCCTTGGCAATTGCTATCAGAGAATCACAGAACATTTTTGGCATTAATCGTGGGACGGATATACATAAGCTATCATTATATGCAGATTTATTATTATTTATTTGTGATCCTGAGAAATCCATTCCTGCAGTTATATCATTGTTGGCTCAATTTAGTAATTTTTCCGGGTGTAAATTAAATCTTAATAAGAGTGAATTGTTCCCTTTAAATAGACAGGTTCCAATTTATGGAAATTTACCTTTTAAATTAGTTAATGACTCATTTATTTAGGAATTAAAATCACAAAAAACTATAAGGACTTACTTAAGGTTAATTTTTTACCCCTAATCTACCAGATTAAATGTTTGTTTACTAAATGGTCACCAGTATCTTTATCTCTGATAGGTCAGATTAATGCTATTGAGATGGTTATTTTAGCCAAGTTTTTATATATATTTCAAGTGGTACCAATTTTTATTCCGAAATCTTTTTTTGCTAATGTCGATTCAAAAATTTCCTCATATATATGGCAGAATAAAAATCCTAGATTAGGTAAAAAATATTTACAGAAGGCAAGGAAGGAAGGTGGATTGGCATTGCCTAATTTTAGATTTTATTATTGGGCGGTCAATATCCGATATTTGATATGTTGGTTAAAGGATTGGGATTTATCTTTTAGCCCTCATTGGGTGAACCTGGAAATTAAATCTGTACAAGGATTTTCATTGGGTTCTATTTTCGGGTCTTCTCTTCCCTTTGCTCTTTCTAAACTGCAAAAACGAATTGACAATCCGATAGTTAAACATACTTTACGTATGTGGTTTCAATTTTGGAAATTTTTTGGGTTAACTCAGTTTGTTTTAAATATTCCTATTGTATCCAATTGCTTTTTTTTATCCTATTATAGACCAAGCTTATTCAGCTTGGAAGACTAAAGGATTACTACAATTTTCCAATTTATTTTTGGATAATTATTTTATGTCTTTTGAACAATTATCTAATAAATATAATTTACCTAGATTTCATTTCTTTAGATATTTACAGATTAGGAATTTCTTAAATACTGTACTTCCTACCTTTCCAAATCTTGTGTCTTCAGGTATTTTGGAGAATTTGTTTGAACTAAATCCTTCTCAGACAGGGCTAATATCAAAACTCTATAATACAATTATGAAGATACGTTCAGAACCCTTCTATAAGATTAAAAATGATTGGGAAAGAGAACTTAACCTTACTATCCCTATTGAGAATTGGGATAAAATTCTTCAATTAGTTAATACATCATCTATATGTGCTAAACACTCATTAATACAGTTTAAGTTTGTGCATAGGGCTCATATGTCCAAGGATAAATTGGCTCATTTTTATTCCTATATAAATCCTATTTGTGACAGATGTCATTCTGAGATAGCGTCTTTAACTCGTATGTTCTGGTCTTGTCCGCTTTTGAAAAAATATTGGAAAGACATTTTTGATATTATTTCCACAGTGTTGAACATTGATTTACAACCTCATCCTATTACTGCAATTTTTGGTTTACCAATGATGGACTCACTCTATTTATCCTCTTCTGCTTGTCGAATGATTGCATTTCTTACATTAATGGCTAGAAGATCTATTTTGTTGAATTGGAAAGAAATTAATCCTCCTACTGTATTTCATTGGTTTTCTCAAACTATGTTATGTTTAAATTTAGAAAAAATTATAAATGTTGTATTTGATACTTCTATTAAATTTGAAAAGATATGGAGACCATTTATTCAATATTTTCATATGATGTAATATGACCCTGTTCCAAGCCTATTTGTTTTTCCAGTTTTGATTTTACATATGTTGAGAGGATCGGAGTTGACGACACTGATGATTTTGTATTTTTGTTAGATATTATAAACAGCCCTTTTTTTTCATTTTTTCTTTTTTTGTTTTTTTTCTTATTAGTTATTAGATTGTTAGATTAGTTTTTTTGCATAATTTTTTTTCTCTTTTTTTCTTTTTTTTTAAATATATATTATGATATACCTAGGTTTGCCTTGTTTATTGGTTACTTGTATCGTCCATGATTTGGGAAGACTCATTTATACTGTAACAATTGCTTATGTATTCCTTCATGTTTAGTTGAAATGTGTATGTTTGTAATCCCATTATCTATGTATCAATTTTATTATGTTGATAATAATAATAATAATAATAATAATATAATATTGAAAAGGAAAAAGAAATGAAATTGTGATTGGATCTTCTTTTATTCTATACTGTGCTCCGATATTGTCTTAGTGTCCAGTATTGACTCTCAACTTACTGACCAGAGGTTAGTCAGTTGTAGGCATGCTTTGTTGATGCCAGTAGCATGGCAACACTTGTGGACTTCCCAAGCACATACTTGAACTATGTTGGTTGCTGATGCAAACAACACATTTCACTGTATGCTTTAATGTATGTATGGCAAAACTAATCTAATTTTGTTTGCTAAAATCCTCTACTAGTCAATCTAGTGTAATTGGTGAGTATTTGCTCCTCGGTGTGTGTGCTGTCCCACGCGCCCAGTAGTTGTTGACATTGCCACTGGCTGCACCTCTGTCCTGTCTTTTCTGTATGACCAGAATAAATGCTGTCCATGATGTGCTTTGTTGGTATTAATGTTGTTTGAATGAACTGGGGTTTAAAAGAAAACTTTGCTTTCTTCATTCAGCTCCTGTGACTTCAGTGGTAAAAGTCCCAGCTGTACAAGGAACTGGGAATTCAACTGTTCTTCTACATGCCTCAACTGATGAAAGATTCAAACGGGAGGTCACAGGGACGACCTTCAGGTAAAAGCTGTTAACACAACTGCTGCAGAAATGATCTCTGTATGGAATCCAGCATCTTTTTGATTTCGTTTCTGATTTGTAACTCACATTTCTAATTTTACTTACTTGAATAAACATCAGGACAGATGGCATTAAAACATGGTCACCCTAGACCAGGGGTTTCCAACCCCTACTATTAACCAAGGGGTCCATGGACCCCAGGTTGGAGCCCCTTCTCTAGACTGAGAAGAAGCAAGGCATGAGCAACCTTTGAGAACCCAGTGAAAATGGTGCATTGCAGTCCTGTAAGCCATTTCGCTTTCCTTTTCCACATCGAGCTTCTTGTCATTAGCACGGGTACATGTATACACTGGTCCAGTGAACACCTCAGATGCAGCAGCATAACAGATACAGAGTATTAGTTGGTAAATTGGTTTATTATTGTCACGTCTACAGAAGTGCAGTGAAAAACTTGTCTTGAGTACCGATCATACAGTTCAATTTATAACCATGGTGTATTGAGGTAATATAAGGGAAAACAATAAGAGTGCAGAATACTGTGACACAATTACAGAGAAAGTGCAGTTCAGGTGGTCAATAAGATTCAAGATCATGATGAGGTAGATCTGAGGTCAAGAATCCATCTTGTCATTTAGTAGTCCTATATCAACGAGATAGAAGCTGTGCTTGAGTATGGTTTGATATCATGCTTTTGTATTTTCTGCCCATTGGGAGTGGAGAAAAGAGAGAATGTCATCGTGAGTGGGGTCTTTGATTATGCTGGCTGCTTGATTGAGGAATGAGAAGTGTTGTCAGAGTCCATGGAAGTGAGACTTGGTTTCCGTGATATACTGAGCTATGCCCACAACTCTGCTGTTCCTTGCAGTCATGGGCAGAGCCGTTGACATACTAAGCCATGATACATCCAGATAGGATACTTTCTGAGCTGCATCGTTTAAAAAAGAACAGTGACGGTCAAAGGGGACGTGCCCATTTGCTTTAGCCTCCTGAGGAAGTGAATGTCTTGCTGAGTTTTCCAGGTTGTGGCACTACGTAGAGCCAATGCATACAGAAGAAAAGCCAATTATATAAGTAAGAATACAGTTAGAACAACAGTATGAAGTCCTTTGTAGAGAAAAGTGATCATAGTGTTGCTGTACTGAGGTAGTATATGTTGGATGTTGCATCCATGTTGTGTATGTTGGATCAGGAATTGAATGGTTGAAGCTGTTCTTGAACATGGTGCAAGATTCCAGTCTTCTGTATCTCCTGCTTATGATGATAACGACAACAAGTCTTACCAGGCAGACTTGATTGAGCAACACACACGAAATGCTGGGGGAGCTCAGCAGGTCAGGCAGCACCTACGGAGGAGAATAAACAGTCAATGTTTTGGGCCGAGCCTCTTCATCACGACTGAAAAAGAAGTGGGAAAAAGGCAGAATAAAATGGTGGGGAGAGGGCAAGGTGTACAAGCTGGCAGGTGAGGGGGAAGATAGGTAGATGAGAGGCTGGGAGGTGATAAGTGGGAAAGGTCAAAGGCTGAAGAAGGAATCTAATAGGAATAGAGAGTGGACCTTAGGAGGAAAGGAAGGAAGAGGAACACCAGAAAGAGGTGATAGGCAGATGAGAAAAGAATGGGTAAGAGGGGGAACCAGAATGAGGAATAAAGAGATTGAAGAGGAGGGGAGAGAAATTACTGCAAGTTAGAGAAATCGATGTTCATGCTGTCAGGTTGGAGACTACCTGGAAGGAATAAGACTAGGGTGAATTGGCTTGACAGGAAGAAAATGGCAGTTAGACCTTGTAATCAATGGAGCCTACAGTCTTAGTTGTTTTTGGATTGACTTTGACCTTATTTGCTTATTCAAGGGCTGGAAACCAGTGAAATGTATGTGAAGACCAAACTGCTTTTGTAATTAATTTGCATTACCAGTAATGCTCATAATCCCAGTATTTAATCTTCTCTGGGAAGGTGATGGTTCCTCAAGTTGAAATACTGTAGTCCTTGTGGTGCATGTGCTCCCATATTGCCATTGTATAGCAAGTTGCTATCTTTTAACCTGGCTATAGGAATACAGTGGTTGTGTTCTCCCAGGTCTGGGCAGTGTCTGAACTGGAGGGGAGGATTGGAAAGTTCAAAGTTCAATTCCATAAACCTTGGGAGTTCATTAGCAACATGCATTAATATAATGAAAGTAAAAACAAAACTGTAGAAGCTGGAATTCAAGAGTGCATGGGGTATTACTAAGAAAAAGGTGGTTGGGAAGATGAAACATTTGAAGGTAGATAAATTACCCTAGGCCAAATGGACTACACCCCAAGGTTCTGAAGGAGTTAGCTGAAGAGATTGTAGAGGCATTAGTAATGATCTTTCAGGAATCACTAGATTCTGACATGGTTCTGGAAGAATGGAAAATTACAAATGTCACTCCACTCTTCAAGAAGGAAGGGAGGCATAAGAAAGGAAATTATAAGCCATTTAGCCTGATTTCAGTGGTTGGGGAAATGGTGGTGTCCATTATTTAGGAGTACTTGGGGGCACTTGACAAAATAGGCCAAAGTCAGCATGGTTTCCTTAAGGGGAAATCTTGCCTGGCAAATCTGTTGAGGAATTGCAACCTGACTATGGTAATACAATGGTTGTGTTCCCAAGTCTGGGCAGTGTCTGAACCTGGAACTTGGAGGAAATAACAGGCAGGAGAGTCATTGGATGAAGTTTACTTGGATTTTCAGAAAGCCTTTGACAAGTTGCACACATGAGACTGATTAACAAGATAAGGGACCATGGTATTACAGGAAAGATACTGTCGTGGATTGAAGAGTGACTGACTGGCAGGAGACTAAGCATGGAAATAAAGGGTCTTTTCTGATAGGCTGCTGGTGACTTCTTTTCACGTTATATGTGAATGATTTGATTGAGACAATTGATGGCTTTATGGCCAAATTTGTGGACAACACAAAGATAGGTGGAGAGGCAGGTGGTGTTCAGGAATCAGAGTGTCTGCAGAAGAACTTGGACTCAATATGAGAATCGGCAAGGAAGTGGCAGATGGAATACAATGTAAGGAAGTAAATGGTTCTACACTTCAGTAGAAGGAATAAAAGTTTTCTACATGGGGGAAACAAATTAAAAATTAGAGGTGCAAAGGGACTTGATTGTTAGCTTTCCTTTCAAGAGGACTGGAATATAAGGATGTAATGCTGAGGTTGTAGGTACTGGTCAAACTGCACTTAGAGTATTGTGAGCAGTTTTGGGCCCTTAATCTGAGATATGCTGGCATAGGAGAGGATCTGAGGAGCTTCATGAGAATGAATTTAGGAAAGAATAGGTTAACATGTGATTATCTTTTTCTGGTTCTGTGTCTGTACTTGTTGGAGTTCAGAGGATTGAATGGGAATATCATTGAAACCTATTGAATATTGAATGGTCTGGATAGAGTGGGGAAAGATGAGTCAAATGCTGCTGTAACAGTCGGTAGTTGAGAAAGCAACACACACACAAAATGCTGGAGGAACCTAGTCCTAGGGAGAGTGCATATTCTCAATGCAGAGGAGAAAGGTCAGAACCCATATTCCTGATGTTGTCAGTGGTTCTCACAAACTATACCATTGTAAGCAGCACATTTACAAAAATTATTTATATAATCAGTAGCCACTTCTGGAGACCACTTATAAAACTTAAAGTGTGACTATCTCCAAGTTTTACAAATTGAATTCCAAATCACATTACTGATGGTCATTATTAACTTAATAACAATATTCATGCAAATTAAGAATTCTGTCAATAATTGTTCAGTTGTTTCAAGCTTTGAAAAATACATTGTGATACCACATTTAGTGAGATTCAAAGAGGCTTAATTCAAATGAAATAGAAGTCACAGAAAGACTCCGTATGGACTCCGTATGGAAAAGGCATTTCATTTTGACTTATTACTGATGTAGGAAAAAAATTTGTATACAAACTGCCTAAGAAAGAATTGTAATAATGAACTGAAGAATTCTTGGGTACGACACTTGATAGAGCTGTCCTGCTCTTGTTTGAATCCAAGCGACACACAAAACTCAGCAGGCCAAGCAGCATCTAAGGGAAAAAAAGTACTGTCAACATTTCGGGCTGAGATCCTTTGACAGGACTGGAGGAAAAAATAGATGTAGATTTAAAAGTTGGGGGGTGGAGAGACGAACACAAGGTGATGAGTGAAACTAGGAGGGGGAGTGATGATGTAAAAAGCTGGGAGGTTGATTTGTGAAAGAGATACAGGGCTGGAGAAGGAGGGAGTCTAATAGGAGAGGACAGAAGGCCATGGAAGAAAGAGGAGGAGGGAGGAGATGGGCAGGTGACAGAGGGAAAAGGAATGGGGAATAGTGAGAGGGGGCCATGGCCAGAGATTCGAGAGGTCAATGTTCATGGCATCAGGTTGGAGGTTACCCAGAGGGAATATAAGGTGTTGTGCCTCCAACTTGAGTGTAGCCTCGTCGCAACAGTAGAGGCAACCATGGATTGACATACGGGAATGGGAAGTTGAATTAAAATGGGTGACCACTGGGAGATCCCACTTCTTCTGGCAGATGGAGCATAGGTGCTCAGCAAAGCAGTCTCCCAATCTACGTTGTGTCTCACTGATGTACAGGAGGTCACACTGGGAACACTGGACACAGTATATGACCCCAGCAGACTCACAGGTGAAGTGTCGCCTCACCTGGAAGATCTACTTGGGGCTCTGAATGGTAGAGCGGAGATGTAGGGGCAGGTGTGGCACTTGGTCCACTTGCAAGGAAAAGTGCCAGGAGGGAGAACAGTGGGGAGGGACAAATAGATAAGGAAGCGGTGTAGGGAGCAATCCCTGCAGAAAGTGGGGGGAAGGGAAAGGTGGGATCCTGTTGGGAATGTCGGAAGTTCCAGAGAATTATGTGGTGGATGTGAGGCTGATTGCAAGATTCCTTTAACAGTCAGACAAAAGCTGTCTGTAAGCCTGTTTTACAGGCTTTTGTATCGTCTACCAAATGGTGGGGAGAGAAGGGAGAATGTCTGGAGTGAGTGAAATCATTGATAATGCTGGCTGCTTTCATGAGACATTAAGAAGTGTAAACATTTGGTAGAAGGCAGACTGGTTTCTGTGATGTGTTGAGCTACATAACAACTGCTGTTTCTTGCCATCTTGGGCAGTGCAATTGCTATACCAAGCTGTGATGCAAATGTGTGTGTTTGTGTCTGTGATTACTATGGTGCATCTACATTTTTAAAAATGTTCAATGTAAATTTATTATTGAAGTACATAAATGTCACCATATACAACCCTGAGATTAATTTCCTGCAGGGACACACAATAAACTCAAGAAATATAATAGTATCAATGAAAGACAGTTCCCAACAGGACAGACGAACAACCAATTTGCAAAAAACAACAAACTGCAAATACAAAAGAAGGGGAAGGAAATATAATAAATAAACAATAAATAACGAGAATATGAGATGAGTCCTGAAAGTGAGTCTATAGGTTGAGGGAACAGTTCAGTGATGGGGCGAGTGAAGTTATCCCCTCTGGTACAAGAGCTTGATGGTTAAGGGGTAATAACTGTTCCTGAACCTGGTGCTGTGAGTCATGAGGCTTTTGTACCACCTTCCTAATTTCAACCGCGAAACAAGAGCATGTCCTGGGTTGTGGGGATCCTTAAAGATGGATGTTGCTTTCCAGCAAGAGCATACCGTGTACATGTGCACAGTGGTGGGGAGGACTTTACCCATGATTGGGCCATATCCACTACCTCTTGTAGGATTTTCTGGGCAGTCGTGTTTCCATCTCAGCCGATGCAACCAGTCAATTTCCTCTCACTACTCATCTATAGAAGTTTGTCAAAGTTTTATGCCAAATCTTCACAAATTTCTAAGGAAATAGAGGCACTGCCGTGCTTTCTTCATAATTGCATCCGTGTTGGGCCCAGGACAGATCCTCCAAAATGACAATAATTTGGCATCATTGGCAGTATGCTGAACTTCCTTAGGGCTTCTGGTGAAGCAGAGTTGGTGTACTTGGCTGTATTGTCTATGTGGTTGGACCAAGGCAAAGTGATGTTTACTTATTGGAACCTGAAGCTCTCAACCATCTCAGCCTTAACATCATTGATACATATAGTAATGTGTGCATGACCCATCTTTCTAAACTCTATGACCAACTATTTTGTTTTTCTGATGTTAAAGGAAAAGTTATTGCCTTGACAGGATGCCATTAGACTCTCGATTTCCCTTGTGTAATCCATTTCATTGTTATTTGAAATCTGGCCCACCATAATGGTATAACTTGTGTTCTTGTAGCTGAAATTAGTGTAGAATCTGGCCAGCAGTCGTGAGTGTAGGGAGTAAAGTAAGGTGACAAGGACGTAGCTTTGCAGGGCATCAGTGACAAGGATAATTGTGGTGGACATGTGCTTTTTATCACTGCCGATTGTAGGCTATTGGACAGAAAGTCAAGGGTTTTAGTTGCATATGGAATACCAAGTCCAACTTCTAGAAGATGGGAGATGGAATTGTGGTATTGCAGGCAGAGCTACACCAAGTCAATCAGTCTGATATTGTCTTTACTATCTAGATGATCCAGAGATGTCGGGCAAGAGAGATGGCATCCACTAATTTTTCAGCAGTAGGTGAATTGCAGTAGGCCAAGGTTGTATGGGATGCTGGAGTTGATGTGTGCCATAATTTGCTTCTTGAAGAACTTCATGATAGTGGATGTCATGACCATTGCTTCGTAGACAGGTTACCTTTTCTTTGACACTGAGCTGATAGTGATTTTAATGGGAAAGCTCACTGAAGTAGGGAAAGTTTAAAATGTATAGATATGTTAGGGGGCTTTTGGTGTGAGTGTGTCATTTCATTGACCTGCTGTTCCAAACAGAAAATGAATTTTTCTCATTGGGCATGGATGTGTTGTTGATAGTGATGCTGCCCAACTTTGTTTTGCAACCTGTTGGAGCATACAAGCCTTTGCACAACTGACGGCTGGCATGGCACTCAGATGTGGTAGTGTTAAGTATGTAGAATGCTTCCCATATATGAAAAATAGGGGTAATTGACTGTTTAAAAAAAACACTTGGGGTCAGACGATTCAGAAATTATAGCTCAATATCCAACAGTGAAGAACTCTGCTAAACCTTGATAAATCACTGGTTGTGTTTCGTTTAGATACTATTCCTTTAAAAGAGTTGGTATTGCTTTTGACAAAGTTACAAAGCAGATGTTACAAAATGGAACCAAGGTTCTGGTATGTTAAAAGGAAAATTGAAAATGAATTGAGGTTTTGTATCCTTTAAACTAGAAAAAATAAATAAAGGGCTTCAAAGATGTGTAGGGTGTGGATAAATTTAAGTTTTACTTCTATTGGCAAAATAATCAATGATGGTAATATGCCAATTAATGCTTATCAACAAAAGATTGGGGCAACGTAAAACATTATTTTCTTCAACATGCTGAATTATGAAATGTGGTATTCTGCTTCAAGTTGGGAGAGGCAGGGAATTAAAAATGACAGACTGTAAAATGCGATGAAAGAGATGAACAACTAATAGGACAGTTTCTCATGAAGTGGGCCAAGGCTCAATAGGCAGAGTGGTTCTCCTGTCTTGATTGATGCCATTTTTCTAACAAATAAAAATAAACTGATTGACTATAGACCATGCAATTGTAGTTTTTCTTCTTGTGACACAACATGAACTGAATACACCTTTAAACCATCTTAACTAGTTAATGAACACTGTATTACTTGATTGTTTGGTTTGGTTTTGCACAGTCTTGGCTTTTAGGGGTATACACCATAGGAAACACTTCTCTGCCATTGCAAGATGGTACCTCACTGAATATTGATCTATTGTGTTGTATTTTGGAATGTATTCCAGTGAAATGCATTGTTGGAGTTAACAACCAACAAATCTAAGGATGAGCTGGGAAAGTCCACACATTCCAGTGCTAACATAGCATGTCCACGTTGTTAAGCAGGAGCTACTGCTATACTTGCACATCCTTTATTTCCCACAGAACATTAAACTATGTGCATGGATAATTAGCAGAATGCAAAAGGAGACAATATACTAGCACCCACTAATTCTATCTCATTGAGGTATGGTAAATGCATTTATTGTATATTTTCTGCTTTTGCATTCTAATTATCCATGCACATAGTTCAATGTTCTGTGGGAAATAAGGGTGTACAGGTATAGCAGTAGCTCCTGCTTTCGAGTAATGTTTTACCATAATAATCCAGCAAGGGGTGCCACAGCATGCAGTACTGATAAAGCATTGGCTTTTGCATATAACTGCAGCTGTGAAACAAGAGGCCACTTCGACTTTGAGAAGCAATGCTTTTGGTCTGTTCAGAGCCACAGGGCGAGCGTGTTCTTTGAAAGTACTGAACTACAATTTGTAATGCAGTGCCTGAGAATATCAAAATGAACATTCAATAATAATGCTCAAAGGATACTTGAGGACAGTTTTTTTTCCCCCCTGAGTGACTGGAAGTGAAAGCTCATTTCAGGATATAACAAGGCATCTTTCTCAGAATTGCGACAGACTTGGGTGGTTTCCTGTGCTGCATTATTAAACTTCAGACTCTTGTGTAGTCTTAGACTTATTCCCCGCAACATTGGAGATCGAGGGGCAACTCGATAGATGTATACAAGATCATGAATGATGTGGACAGGGTGAAAGCACATCATCCTTTTCCCAGAGAAGGAATGGTAAAATCAGGAGGGCATTGATTTAAGATCTGAGGTTGAAAATTAAAGGATATCGAGGCAGCTTCTTCACACAAAGGGTGGTGTGTATTTGGAATGAGCTGCCAGAAATAGTGGTTGAGGTGATACTTCAGCAATATTTAACATCCTTCTATGGATGAGGGAGGTTTAGAAAGCCGTTGGTCAAACAGGTGCACGTGAGACTAGCTCACTGGGCGGCCCACAGTTGGAAAGGACAAGTTGAGCTGAAGGGCCTGTTGCCTTCCTGTATAACCCTATGATTCTTCTGTCGATCCTCAAATACACAACAATAGTACAATCGATATTTTTATTTTGAATATTTCATGTCTAACAGTTCAATCTTTCCAATCATTTGTAAGTGGCATTTTAATGATGTGCTATGTACCCAGATGGAGGTATGAGGATAGACAACTGTCATGGAGACTTTCATCGGTCATGTAATGGGCTCCCTGTTGGAAAACATTAAAACTTCAATGTATTATCAAAGTACATGTGTGTCACCATATGCAACCCTGAAATTCATTTCCTTGCAGGCATACACAGTAAATCCAAAAAACACAATAGAATCAATGAGAGACCCATCCAACAGGACAGGCAAAAAACCAATCTGCAAAAGACAAACTCTGCAAATACAAAAGAAGAAAAATTAATAATAGACAAGCAATAAATATTGAGACTTGAGATGAGTCCTTGAAAGTGAGTCCATAGGTTGTGGGAACAGTACAGTGATGGTGAGGGTGAAGTGTAATAACTGATCATGAGCCTGGAGTTGTAGGTCCTAAGGCTCCTGTACTACCTTCCCTATGGCAACAGTGAGAAGAGAACATAGCGTGGATGGTGTGTGTCCTCTATGATAGATACTGCTTTCCTGCAGCAGCACTCCATGTAGATGTGCGCAGTGGTGGGAAAGCTTTACCTGTGATGGACTGGGCCACATTTACTACTTTTTGTAGAATTTTCTGTTCAAGGGCATTGGTGTCTCCATACCAGGCTGTGATGCAGACAGTTAATACCAGGCCATGCTCTTTTCTCACTGCTGCCATCAGATGGAAGGTACAAGTGCCTCAGGACTCGCACTACCAGATTCAAGAACAGTTACTACCCTTCAACCATCAGGCCCTTAAACAAAAGGAGATAACTACACATTCTATTTCTGGTGTTCCCACAACTGCTGGTCTCATTTTATCTTGTTATTTCATGCTCTTTCATTTCATGTTAATTCATACTCATTATTTATTGCTCTGCCATTTCATCATGGCTGATGCATTTCCCCCTCAACTCCATTGTCCTGCCCTCTCCCCATAACCTTTCATGTCTGACCAATCAAAAATCTGTCAACCTCATCCTTAAATACACTCAATGACCTGGCTTCCATAGCCACCTGTGGTAATGAATTCACAGATTCGCCATCCTCTGCAGAAAGAAATTCCTCCTCATTTCCATTCTAAGTGGACGTCCCTCTGTTCTCAGGTGGCGTCCTCTGGTCCTGGACTCCCCCACTGTAGGTCTCCACATCTACAAGGCCTTTCAACATTTGATAGTTTTCTGTGAGATCCCCACTCATTCTTCTAAATTCCACCAAGTAAGCCCCAGAGCCATCAGTTGCTCCTCGTATAATAAGGCTTTCAATCCTGAATCATTCTCTGAGCGTCCTTCTCTCCAATGTCAGAACCATCCTTTCTTAAATGAGGAGTTCAAAGCTGCTCACAATAATCCATAATAATACAGGTTTCCCCGCAATCTGAAGGTAGAGAGCATTCCTATGAAACTATTTGTAAGCTGAAATGTCGTAAAGTGAAGAAGCAATTACCATTAATTTATATGGGAAAAATTTTTGATCGTTCCCAGACCCCAAAAAAGAACCTACCAAATCAAACCAAATAACACATAAAACCTAAAATAACACTAACGTATAGTAAAAGCAAGAATGATGTGATATATAAAATATAGAAATAGTGTATCTACAGTGTAGTTTCACTTATCAAACTCAGGAAGACAGCGAGCCAAAATTGATTTGGAGAAAAAATATTGGCTCGTACACGCATGTGCAAACAACTGCCCGCACAAGGCTTCACAGTCACTGTAGTCTTTCTCGGGGTAAACACATGTATAAAGCGGGTGTCTTTTTTTCATAAAAGCGAAAATCCTCTCTGGTTAGTGAAAACAGGTACTAATGTAGGTCTTCCGTAACAGTGAGCTGTCATAAAGCGAACGTTTGAAAAATGGGGGCCACCTGTACTCCATATACTTTACAGAATAAACAAATAGGATTGCATGTTCCTTACTAAAATGTAACTCCATCCTGAGCAATAAGAGGATTTGCAGCTATGGTATCCAAGACTTCTTCAGAGAGCGGTGCTTCAGAAAGGTGATGTCTATTATTAAGGAGCCCCATTACACAGGACATACCCTCTTCTCATTTTTGCCATCAAGAAGGAGGTAAAGAAGCCTGAAGACACACGCTTGGCAATTCAGGAACAGCTTCTTCCCCTCTGCTATCGAATTTGCTAAATGGACATTGAACCTATGAACACTAACTCACTTTTTTAAAAATGTTTTATTTTTGTTTTGCACTATTTTTAATCTAGTTATGTAATATACATATACTTCTGTGGATGCAGGAAAGAAACACGCTTGGTAGTTTGCCTCCCGGTTGCCAGGGTCCAGGATGTTTTTGACTACGTCCGTGATATCCTAAAGTGGGAAGGTAAACAGCCAGAGGTTGTAGTGCATAATGGTACCAACGACATAGATAGGAAAAGGGAGGAGGTCCTGAAAACAGGCTACAGAGAGTTAGGAAAAAAGCTGAGAAGCAAGCCCACAAGGGTAGTAAGTTCAGGATTACTGACTGTGCCATGTGACAGCAAGTTTAGGAATAGAGTGAGGTGGAGAATAAATGCGTGGCTGAGAGATTGGAGCAAAGGGCAGGGATTCAGATTTCTGAATCATTGGGACCTCTTTTGGGGCAGGCATGACTTGTACAATAAGGATGGGTTGCACTTGAATCCAAGGGAGACTAATATCCTGGCAGGGAGGTTTGCTAAGGCTACTGGGGAGAGTTTAAGCTAGAAGTGCTGGACTGTGGGAACCAAACTGAAGAGATGGAGGAAGGAGTGGTTTGTTCACAAATAGAGAAAGCTTGTAGGTAGTTTGAGAAGAGAGGGGATGTGCTCAGACTGATGGTTTGAGATGTGTCTATTTTAATGCAAGGAGTATCATGAACAAAACGGATGAGCTTAGAGCACAGATCAGTACTTGGAGCTATGATATTGTGGCCAATACAGAGACTTGGATAGCTCAGGGGCAGGAATGGCAACTTTAGATGTTTCAGAAAGGACAGGGAGGGGGAGCAAAAGAGGGAGGGGCATGGCACTGCTGATCAGAGATCAGCTGCAGAAAAGGAGGAAGTCATGAGGGATCGTCTACTTAGTTTCTGTGGGTGGAAGTTAGGAACAGGAAGGGGTCAGTAACTCTACTGGGAGTATTTATAAGCTACCCAATAGTAACAGAGACATTGAGGAGCAGATAAGGAGACGGTGTAATATTAACAGGGTTGTCGTGATGGGAGGTTTTAATTTCGCCAATATTGATTGGCATCTCCCTAGAACAAGAGGTTTAGATGGGGTAGAATTTGTTAGATGTGTTCAGGAAGGTTTCCTGACACAATACGTACATAAGCCTACAAGAGGAGAGGCTGTACTTGATCTGGTATTGGGAAATGAACCTGGTCAGGTGTCAGGTCTCTCTGTGGGAGAGCATTTTGGAGATGGTAATCACAATGAACATTGGAGAGGGTTAGGAGCTGACGAGTTAGGAAGATGTTTAATTGGAGTAAGGGGAAATATGAAGCTATCATGCAGGAACTTGGAAGTATAAATTGGGAACAGATATTCTTGGAAATGTACGGCATAAATGTGGCAAATGTTCAGGGGATATTTGCGTGGCGTTCTGCATAGGTATATTCCAATGAAACAGGGAAAGGATGGTAGGATACAGGAACCATAGTGTACAAATGCTGTTGAAAATCTAGTCAAGTAGAAAAGGAATGATTATGAAAGGCTCAAGAAACTGGGGAATGATAGGGAGCTAGAAAATAAAAGGCTAGCAGGAAGGAGCTTAAGAATGAAATTAGGAGAGACAGAAAGGGCAATGAGAAAGCCTTGGTGACCAGGATTAAGGAAAACCCCAAGGCATTCTACATGTGAAGAGTAAGAGAATCAGATGTGACCAATCAAGTGGAACAGTAGAAAAATGGGTATGAAACTGGAGGAGGTAGCGGAGGTACGTAATGAATACTTCAGTACTCACTACGGAAAAGGACCTTGGTGATTGTAGGGATGACTTGCAGCAGACTGAAAAGCTTGAGCATATAGACATTAAGAAAGAGGATGTCCTGGAGATTTTGGAAAGCATTGGGACCGGACATGATATACCCCAGGCTACTGTGGGAGGTGAGGGAGGAGATTGCTGAGCCTTTGGCGATGATCTTTGCATCATCAATGGGGATGGGAGAGTTTCTGGTGGATTGGAGGTTGCAGATGTTGTTCCCTTATTCAAGAAAGGGAGTAAAGATAGCTCAGGAAATTATAGACCAGTGAGCCTGCCTTCAGTGGTTGATGGAGAAGATCCTGAGAGGCAGAATTTATGAACATTTGGAGAGGCATAATATGATTAGGAATAGTCAGCATGGCTTTTTCAGAGGCAGGTTGTGCCTTATGAGCCTGACTGAATTTTTTGAGGATGTGACTAAACACATTGAAATAGATGTAGTGTATATGGATTTCAGCAAGGCATTTGATAAGGTTTATTGGGAAAGCAAGGAGGCATGGAATCCAAGGGGACATTGCTTTGTGGGTCCAGAAGTGACTTGCCCACAGAAGGCAAAGAGTGGTTGTAGACAGGTCATATTCTGAATGGGATCTGTTCTGGGACCCCTTCTCTTTGTGATTTTTATAAATGACTTGGATGAGGAAGTTGAGGGATGGGTTAGTAAATTTACTGATGACACAAATGTTGGGAGTGTTGTGGATAGTGTGCAGGGCTGTCAGAGGTTACAGTGGGACATCGATAGGATGCAAAACTGAGCTGAGAAGTGGCAGATAGAGTTCAGCCCAGATAAGTGTGAGCTGGTTCATTTTGGTAGGTCAAATATGATGGCAGTATACAGTATTAATGTAAGACTCTTGGCAGTGTGAAGGGGTCAGAGTCCATAGGACACTCAAAAGCTGCTGTGCAGGATGACTGTGATTAAGAAGGCATGCAGTGTATTGGCCTTCATCAACTGGGATCGAGTTCAAGAAGTAATATTACAGCTATGTAGGACCCTGGTCAGACCCCACTTGGAGTACTGTGCTCAGTTCTGGTCACCTCACTACCAGAAAGATGTGGAAACTATAGGAAGGGTGTAGAGGAGGTTTACAAGGTTGTTGCCTGGATTGGGGAGCATGCCCTATGAAAATAGGTTGAGTGAACTTGACCTTTTCTCCTTCGAGTGACAGGATGAGAAGCGACCTGATAGAGACGTAAAAGATGATGAGAGGCATTGATGGTGTGGATAGTCAGAGGCTTTTTTTCCAGTGCTGAAATGGCTAACACAAGAGGGCACAGTTTTAAGGTGCTTGGAAGTAAATGTCAGGGGTAAATTTTTTACACAGAAGATAGGGAGTGCATGGAATGGACTGCTGGCGACGGTGGTGGAGGTAGATACAATAGGGTCTTTTGAGAGACTCTTGGGATAGGTACATGGAGCTCTGAAAAATAGAGGGCTATGTGTAACCCTAGGTAATTTCTAAATTAAGTATATGTTCGGCACAGCATTGTGGGCCAAAAGGCCTGTATTGTGCTGTTTTCTATATTCTACTTACTGTAATTGATTTTTTTCCTATATTATGTATTGCATTGTACTGCTGCTGATCCTGATTCTGTATATACCTGTCTTTCCGGGACTGATGATTTGGCAATGGGCAGGGACCACAAGATCAAGTGGGTACCATTCTGAGCTCCACTACTCTTGGGACTCTGAACAGTCTTGGTGTGTGTCAGTTGCTACATTTAAAATGTGACATTTTCTTGAAGGAACTGTCAGATTAGTGGGGGAAAGTTAAGCTGTCACCTAATCTGGAAGCACTCAGTGCAACATGAAGAGCAGAAATATCTTAAACCTCCTGTATAGGTATGACTTTGTGGTCTGTCCTGGTCAAAACTTAAGAGTGTTGTCTTGGGTGAAAAACAAAATGTATATTAACTCTAAGTACAAGATTGTTACTATTAAATAGAGAAATAACAAGTTGTCTTTACTCATTGTGAATATGTGGCACATACTATCCCGGTAGATGACAACTGGTTTTGTAATATAGCATAGTAACGGGCTTTTTTGGTCCAATAAGTTTGCACCTTCCAATCACATCCGTGACCAATTAAGCTACTAACCCATATGTCTTTGGAATGTGGAGGGAAGCAGAAGCATTCAGAGGGCAGCACGTGATCATGGGGAAAATGTACAAACTGCTTACAAACAATAACAGGAACTGAACCCTGGGGCGCTGGCACTGTAAAGCGATGTGTTAACTATTACTCTGCTGCCCTGATATTGAGGTTGCTTTAACAACAAGGCTAATTATAATTGGCATGTGTATATTACTGGTATTAATTATCTATCCCTTACTACTCTTGGAACACTGGTTTGCTGGGTCTCTTCAAACAGCCTCTTAATTGATCACGGTGGAGAATCCAGGATATCACACAAAATGCTAGAGGAACTCAGCAGATCAGACAGCTTCAGTGGAAATAAACAATTGACGTTTCAGGCCAAGACCCTTCATCAGAGCCTGATCTGCTGAGTTCCTCCATCATTTTGTGTATGTTGCTTTGGATTTCCATCATCTGCAGAATATTGTGTTGGTGAGTCTAGGATTGTATTTTACAGACTAGTAGATTTCCTTTGTTGAAGGAAATTAATAATCCATCCATGATTCTGCGATGGTCTCATGCTTTTCTAATCGCCATCACTGAGACTAGCCTTCAGTTCCAAATTTGCTTAATTTCCTGATTGAAAATGGGATTCAAACCACGGACCACAACTTTGTGGTTTGGAGTCTGTGTGTCTCAATGACCCAGAGAGCTATTCTGGCTGGATTCAGGGCCACCTGTGCCAACAGGTCAAAGGGTATCGGCCAGATTAACAGTGGTCTGCTGGTTTTCTAGGTTTGAGGGGGTCAGCTCAGGACAAATGCCTTTACTAGTCAGACAGAACTGTTACGGATGCAGTTGTGAAGAATCTGTAGTTTTCCTCTCTCCAACTAGGACCTGCATGGTTCACTGGATTCCTGGAGGGCAGAGGAAATGCAAGACACCAAAGGCAACTTGGTGGTGTACTGTAGAGGCAGAATGAGCCACATGGGGAAACAATAGGGAAGGTGGCTGCTGCTTTAAACGCCAGCAGGCGTAACAGGCAGTAGGTAAGTAAGTTACTGGGGTAGAAAAATGTACTGAAAGACTAAAATGGGGTGATAGGGTGAGACATGACTGCATAATCTCCAATACAGACTAGATGTGCAGAATGGCCTTCAGTTTTTCAAATTGATTTAATTTTATTTTCACTGCTAAGTTCAAAATTGTTCTGATGTCTACTACGTGCTTAGTAAATTGTGTTCCCCCTTCACTACTAAATGGTTATTCTGATTCTCTAGGGTTGAGAACAACATCAGTGATGTGGCCTCTATGGCTGGGGTCAGCTTCAATGAAGAGAATACCCGCATCCTTGCTACAAATTCGGAGTTGGTGGGTGATGTAATCCGGTCTTGTAATGAAGAAACATTCCTGTCCTCTGTATCCCTACAGAAAAAAACTTTAGAAATAGGTAGGTGTCAAGTCCCAGTGTACACAGTTTAATTTTTAAAGGAAAGTTCTAGTCTGGTAGATTGAGAGGAGTTCCAACCTTACTGCCTTCATCAGAAATGAGGTGGTCCAACAAATTCATTTACTGTGGATAAACTTCATTTTCCATGCTCTGCAAATCAGCGTGGCAAAGAGATGTGAATAAATCAGCTGCAAGTTCTTTGGATCATGCTGATTCTTATCCTCCTGCTGTCACAAAAAATGTACAAAATTACCTGGACAATGTTGTGTTGTGATTTAAAGAAAATCAAAGTGTTCAAATTGGCAGCTGCACTTCATACATCGTGAGAGAGTGCTCTCAGGAGTTTGGTGTTGACCACAAAGAATGCTGGCAACATAATCTCTGGTTCTTGTAAATCTCTTCAGCACCTTCCCTTGTACCTCTTTGCTGCTTAGGTTTTCCTCCACTCATATCAAATTTCCAAAGATTGTGATGTTTCCAAAGGTATAGAATTTGTTGTGCACATTGAGTACACTCTGAAATGCTAGTGCAGAGCCTTCAGTCAGTAGTATAGTGAGCTACAGTGTGTATCATCAAACTGACATTGATTAATACCCAAGGGTGTGAGTGTAGCATCTCTGCGTTCTTTCCAAGCTTCATGTTAGTGCTTTGAAAGTGATCTTGTAATGGAAGCTAATTTACTTTAAACTGAACTCTTCCAATGAACAATCTGTTCATAAAATCTAATAGTGCTTTTTAAAAACACTAATTTTAAAATGTTTGAGTATTTATGTTTTCTTCACTTTAAAACTGTTCTCGCTTCATTTTTTTTTCCTCTGTAAATGGTTAGTTTGATTTGCTGCAATCATTTGTCTCCTGTTTTTGAATTATCCAAAAGTAGGTCTCTTTAAAGGACAGTTGTAGACAGAAGTTAAATTGACACTGACTTTTTTATTTCTTTTTCATCAGACATGGAAGGTCATAAAGTGTACTGAGTTTTAAACTCGTATTGTTGGATTTGGCAAAGGAAATAACAGAGTAGAAAGATCTGATTTCATCTGGTATATTCTGTGACTTTTTTTCTATGACTCTAGCTTGATCTTTCTTTCTCCCCTTGAGCAAGTTTCTGGAGACTGGAAAAACAGCAAAATGCCTGAGGTGCTTGATTAATGAGTCGCATTTCTCTCCCCTTTACCATGACTCCCTCCTGTCTACTGTTCTCATTTTCACACCATTTCTCAAGTAATTGCAAAGCCATGTAACTGATTTGGAAAAGAAAAGTAAACTTTCTAGTATTAGCCTATTTTCAGTATACTTTGAAATCTAATTTGCATTAGTTGTTTGAATAATATTTGCAATACAAAGTGATTACAATTTATTTGCAGCGCTTTGTATTCTTTTCTATCTTTGTCACAATGTTCCTTCTGACCCATTCAGATCAACAGATTTGGTCCTGTATAGTTCGTAAGCATCTGCAAAATTTTTGAGCTATTGAACATTGGTTGGAGGTACATACCCTCACAAATTTGTATGACGGCATCTTGAACCATGTGCAAAGAACAAATATTACGTGTGCTTTTCAATTTAAAGGCAATCTTAACAGTCTTTTTCCATTTTGATTGATAAAGAAGTTTGGACCTTTTCTATAACAATAAGATATAGGTGCAGAAACAGGCCATTCAGCCCATTGAGACTGCTCTACCATTCAATCATGGCTGATTTATTGCCTCTCTCCTGCCTTGCATGGATTCCAGATACACTGGTTCCTCAATTTTAATATTCTTGCCTTTGTTTTAGACGACTTAAATGGCTTCTTGGTCTCTTTGCTGTCAGGTAACCATCCAAGATCCCTTTTGATCTCCTCATTCTGGCTTGCAACATTGTTCCTCCCAAATTTAATTGACCACTATTGGTTTCTAATGTTTTAGCAACTAGGGTCTGAAGATCTCCCCCTCTCTTCCTTTTAATTGTTAGTACTTTTACACCTTTAAAAAATCAGTCTTGACAGTAGTAAATGAAACTAGGATTTAATAAAACATCCTATTGATAGTTAAATGCATACTATAATATTATGATGTTGTCATGATATTGCAAATGTCACTCCACTCTTTAAGAAGGGAGAGAGGCAAAAGATAGGTAATTGTAAGCCAGTTAATCTGACTTAAGAGGTTGGTAAGACATTGGAATCCATTATTAAGAATAAAGTTTCAGCGTACTTGGAGGTGCCTGATATAATAGGCCGAAGTCAGCATGGTTTTCTAAAAGGAAAATCTTGCCTCACAAATCTGTTGGAATTATTTGAGGATATAACAAAGGATAGACAACGGAGCTTTGGGTAGATGTTGTTTCTATGTACTTCCAGAAGGCCTTTGAAAAGGTGCTGCCCATGAGGCTGCTGAACAAAAACCCACGGTATTACAGGAAAGATACTAGCATGGATAGAAGATTGACTGACTGGCAGAAGGCAAAAAGTTGGATTAAAGGAGGTTTTTTCACCATCTTCTAGCTAAGGAAATTCCTCCTCATCTTTGTTCTAAAGGGACATCCTCTATTCTGAGGCTGTGCCCTCTCGTCCTAGACTTCCCCCCCCCCCCCCACTATTGAAAACATTTTCTCCATGTCCACTTGAAATGAATGCTAACATTGCATTTACCTTCCTTCTCAACCTACTCAACCTACAGTTAAGCTTAAGGAAATTCTGCACAAGGATTCCTAATTTTCCTAGCACCAAGAATTTCTGAATTTGCTTCCCAATTAGAAAATTGTTTACACCTTGCATCATCTACACTAGCTAGTGACCAGTGGTGTTCCTCCGGGGTCGGCGTTGGAACCACTTATTTTCACGCTATGTTGTCAGTGATTTGGATGATGGAATTGATGACTTTGTGCCCAAATTTGCAGATGATACAAAAATGGGTGGAGGGACACATGGTGTTGCAAAAGCAGAGTCTGCAGAATGACATAGATTGGGAGAATGGGTGGAGGTGGCATATAGAATACAATGTCGTTAAGTAAATGGTTATGTATCTTGGTAGAAGGAATAAAGGTATAGGTTGAGTTGGCAGTAAGGAAAATAAATGCAATGTTAGCATTCATTTCGAGTGGTCATGGAGAGGGTGTTTTCAATAGTGAGGGGGGGAGTCTAGGACCAGAGGGCACGGCCTCAGCATAGAGGATGTCCCTTTAGAACAAAGGTGAGGAATTTCTTTAGCCAGAGGATGGTAAGTCTGTGCAATTCATGTCCATGGAAAGCTGTGGAATGCAAGGCATTGAGTATATTTAAAGCTAAGTCGATAGGTTCTTTTTTAGTCAGGGCATCAAAGGTGGCAGGTAGAAGGTAGGAGAATGGGTTTGAAAGGGATAATAAATCAGCCAGGATGGAGTAGCCTTGATGGGCCAAATGGCCTATTTCTGCTTTTATGCCTTGTGGTCTTATGGCTGTTAATTTATAAAATTTTTGTTTACTCAAAAACTGACTTTTTTTTTGCATTTCCAAATTAGATTTTGTTGGCTCTGCTTTAAAATTTACCTTGCAATTCATGTCTTGACAGTAACAAGTTAAGTGTTCTGTGGTGTAAAAAAATAACTCTTGTAAATAGCACTTCTGCTGAATAGGTGCTGCTTTTCTGCACCAACCTGTATTTTGCTGTCTGTCATGTCCACTTGCCTTTCTGTGATCACAATAGTGAGTGCCCTTGTGTCCTGCTCCTTGGCTTTGCCAGATTTTTATTTGAAGCTGTACCAAAAAATCCCTAACCTCTGCCTGTATGATCATTGCAATACGATGTGATTTAGACAAATTATCATCTGAGTTTTAGCCACTAGCTGTGCCTTGCTAGACTCAGATTTTTAAGGTTTAGTATCTTGTTTCTTTAAACTCACTGGTTTTAGGCCAATCTATGACTAACTTTTGTCTTATCTCCTGTTATTACTTTGGAGCAGTGTCACATTTTCTCTAACAATGTTCCTGGCAAGAGTTTTTGCGTATTTTAAATGTACTATCTATTTTAGGTGGGGTTCAACTTGGAATATTAATAGAGGTATTAGGCATTTGTACAGTTATTATAGATCTGTGGTTGTTAAAACTGCATTAAAAGTATTTGAACTAAAATGGCATTGCAGCCTGGAGGCACAAGGCTGCAAAATGCTGGAGAAATTTGATGATTCGGGAAACGTCGATGGAGGGAAGTGTAGTCGGTGTTTCACCTGGACTAGGGGTCAACTGTCCAGATGTTGCTCAACTTATTGAGTACACCTAGTTTTTGTGTGTTGCTACTTAATTTATAGCATCTTGGATTAGAGCCTGAACTTGGTTTTAATCACAGCATAATGGCATTGATGAAACAAATGTCACTTAACAGAATCTCACATCTGTGGCACATAGCAAATGATTCAACCAGAGGTTAGCCACCCAACTTTCATTGTACGTGAAGCTTGGGAGGCTACAGCATATTAACGTGCTGAAACTATTGGGGCTGTTTGGAATTGTGCAGGGTCAGTGATAAATTAATCATTGCTTCTTTTCTGCAGGTAAGAAACATGGTGTGACGGAGGTAAATTCTGATGTGTTGAGCACCATATCACGTGCGACACAAGAACACTTGCGGGAACTTGTGGAAAAGCTGACTGTGATTGCACAGCATCGAATGATGATGTACAAGGTTTGTCATGTTATCTAAAGTTGAATTTGAGGAATGCAAATAATATGATATTAGAAGGTGATTGGGGGAGAAAAGGAAACCCATGAAGAGACTGAATGACATTAAAATCATAAAGAGGCTGGGGTAGGCTGAGCTAAAATTAATTTACCGAAATTAATTTGGTGTAGGTGGCTTTTGGGTAATTTGGTGCCAGTGCAGGCTTCTCAGAATGGTTTTCACTTGTCTCTGAAATGGTGGTTCACTTTCGGGATGCCCCTTGTTTATGCCTGTAATTTCAACATGTTTTCTTCATGGGAATTCTTATTGGTATATTGCTGAAGATTTATTAAGCATTGGTCAGACTGCATTCAGAGTATTTTGAGCAGTTTTGGCCCCATGTCTAAGAAAAGGTGTGTTGCCATTGGAAAGGGCCTAGAGGAGGTATATGAGAATAACCTCAGGAATGAAAGAGTTTAATTTATGAGGGGCTTTTGATGTTTCTAGGCCCATGCTCATTGGAGTTTAGAGGGGGGTCGGGGTGGGGGTGGGAGTCGGTGGAATCGATCTCATTGAAACTTTCCAAATACTGAAAGGCCTGGTTAGGGTGGACATGGAGAGGATGTTTGCATTAATGGGAGAGTCTAGAACAAGAAGGCACAGTCTCAGAATATAACGATATTCTTTTAAAACGGAGATGAGAAATATCTTCAGCCAGAGGGTGGTGAATCTGTGGAATTCATTGCCACGGATGGTTGTGGAGGCCAAATCATTAGATATATTTAAGGCGGAGGTTGATTAGTTCTTGATGAATAAAGGCGCCAGAGATTATAGGGAGGAGGAGGGAGAATGCATTTGAGAGAGACAATATATCAGTCATGATGGAATGGGGGTAGACGATGGGCTGAATGGCCTAATTCTGTTCCTATGTCTTGTTGCCTTATGATTGTTAACTTGTATAGTTTTTGTTACCTCAAAAGTTGGCTTTTTTACATTTCCAAATTGCAGCTCAAATTAGATTTTTGTCTTTTTGTTTTAAACTTTATCTTGCATTTCATTTCTTACCAGTAGCAGTGGTATAAAAATATTAACTGGTGTAGTTAGCACTTCTGATCTGTACTTGCTACTTTACTGCACCAGCCTGTATTTTGATGCCTATGATGTCCTATTTGCCTTTCTGTGACCACAATAGCGAAGGCCCTTGCAGCAAAATATGATGTGTACATCTCCTAGTACTTGTATCCAGCTCTTTGGCTTTGCCAAATGTTTATTTGAAGCTGTATCATAAATATCCCTATCATCTACTTGTTTGATCATTGCCAATACTATGTGTTTTAGGCAAGTATCTCAATTTACCCTATTGAACTTCATAATCTTTTTGACAAATTAGTGTCATGCTGTGTAGTAAGAGGAAAAATAAATCAGCCATGATTGAATTACAGAGCAGAATCAATGGGCCGAATGATCAAATTCTGCTCCTGTGTTTTATGGTCTTGTCACATTATTGTTGCACGTATCAAGGTGCTTGTTTTGCAAACCCTCTAGAGAGATTGTGACATGGAGTTAGTAATAAGGAAGTAGAATGTTGCAATTAGAGAGAGTGTAGAACAGATAGATAAAGTGTGAGGTAGATTAGGAGGTCAGAAGCCCTTCTTTAGCTTGTGGGAGACACTTAAGATAGAGTACTCAAGCTGCGGCTCTTAGTCTTGCAAGGGCTGTTGTGTTATTAGATAAGTACTTTATGAAGGTTTGGTTAATTTTTTTTTGTACAGAAATTGGAACAATGTTTCACTAAACAGTTTTTGAGCAATGTGGTAAATGAGAAAGGAGATGAAAAGAGCTGTTTCCTGAGTATGAAGTGCCAACAGCTGAGGACGTGGCTTTCCCCACTGAGGAAGTGTAAATTGTGGTTCAGGAAGCCCGAGGTGTTGATACAAGGTGTAGAACAATGATTCTTGTTTAATTGGGGGCTGAATTAGCAGATGAATTCAGTTTAGGCCAGCTATGGATACAATGGGCTTGGCTGGACGATCCCTTTCCTACACTGTAAACTTCTGATTCTATGAAGCATCTTACTAGCATTTACAGCTATAAATGGAAAGACTGGAATTCATTTGATATTCATATTCCAAGTTTCTCAGCTTGTCTTTAAAGCCTATATTTCTTTGATGTTTCAGAGTAATGTATTATTTCCGTCACCAATCTAGATCTCAAATTCAAAACTAATTTGCATTAAGTTTAACTGTCTAACTCTAAAGTGACAATGATAGCCTGCTGAAATAATTTACAAAGAGGAAAGGATCACTAAAATTTAAGAAAAGGAGCTATTTATTTCAAGTGCCTTTAAATACTGCCACGTGTCACCAGGGCTGGTCATGCATTTGTTTTTGTCTCCTGTGCAGACTGACCTTCCCAGGAAAAGGATAAATAAATATGAGCTCTTGTTTATAATGGAATGACACTAATTTGTCAAAATGATTGTGAAGTTCAATAGGGTACATGTAGAGATGATATATCCATTTTGTGAGGGATAGCAGCACTTGGGGCCATATATATATAAGACACACTAATTAATCCAATTGGGAATTCAGGAGGAGCTTTAGTTGGGGAGATTATGCATCCTGCTCCCACAGGAATGCATTTAAGGAGAAGCTGGATAAATACAAGAGAAAGTACAGGAAGATCTGTCAATGGCATCAGATTAAATTGGGTGAAGAGAAAGGCTGGTTCTGTGCTATGAAATTCATCATCAATGATATGTTTGATCATGAGGCGCCTGAATAATTAGCAGCTGATCTGGCCTCACTTCCCCAATCTGATTGGAACTCTCAGCCCACACAGGGTGTGAAGCACAAATGGTGTGCGATTTATGCTCACTTTTCTGTAGAGTGAAGTGAAATTAGTGTGTGCAAGACCTGTGGTTAAATATTAAGTTACCTGAGTTGGGGGAGTTTATCAGCCTGCCTTAAAGGCAAATGGAGTGGAATGGAGCAAGTATTGGTAATGAAGGCCATAGAGACAATGAATGTAAGGGAAGAGGAGAGAAATTTGGAGTTAATGGCATTTGCTTCCAATGATGACCTGAAGCAAAGCTGTCAATATTCAGGACTAATTGCTTGGATGCAAACCAATGACTGGACTGTATGGAGAGGGGACCTGTAACCCTTAGCAACAAGATTGAGGAATAGCCTTGTGCACAGTATGTGACTGTTCACGATGTTGTTTTTGCCACCACTTTGAGGGCATTTAGAGATGTGTTTTTTTTTAATGCATTAAATTAGGACCCACGACATTGACAATTCCTTTCCTTCCGTAAATGTTCTTGACCTGCTGAGTTCTTCTACCAGATTTTGTTGCTCCACTTTATTGTTGGGTTTGATTTTCAAAGTCCTGACCATTAATGGAATTGATTTTGATTTTTAAATCTGAAGCCATCTTGTTTAGTAGAACAATAAAGAAAAACATAGAATTGTTTTTTCTATAAATGGTGAGAATTAAGAACAGTGATACCCTCGTACGCAAAGGTAACAGTGAGGCAAACAGTAAGTTGGTATATATTGCACAACTTAAGTACAATAGTAGAGGTAAAGTTCTAATTGTATAATACCTTGGTAAAACTGTATCCTTGACATTGTGCACAGGGGTGGCCTTCCTGTATGAAGAAGGATCTATGTACTAAAGAGTGAGGACAGCAAATGACAAAGTCATGAGTGTAGCTTGTAGCAGTTGGTCATACTGCACTAAAACAGTCCATTCAGCTCACCACCCATACCATGAACCAAATATTTACACCAACTAATTCTGCATTTGTCTTCGTTTTTCCCACTTACTCATAAACTTCCCCCCAGGTTCTCTTACTCTCTTGTACACAATGCACAGTGGTCAATTAACTGAGGACCCTCAGTCTTTTAGAATGTAGCAGGAAACCATGTGTTGCTGAGAAAATGAATAAATTAGGCTTTATTTTATGATTAGAAGAATGAGGTGGCAAAATATTAATGGGTGCAGTGGTGCTTTATTAGTTGTCCAAAGCGAACTCTTGCAGTGGCAAACAAGAAAAAATCTGCAGATGCTGGAAATCCACGCAACACACAGAAAATGCTGGAAGAATTCAGCAGGCCAGGCAGCAACTATGGGGGGGTGGGGGAAATAGAGTCGAAATTTCAGGCCGAAACCCTTTGGCAGGGCAGGAGAAGAAAAGCTGGGGAGTAGATTTAAAAGATGGGGGGATGGGAGAGAGAACCACCAGGTAATAGGTGAAACCTGGAGGGGGAGGGATGAAGTAAAGAGCTAGGAAATTGATTGGTGAGATGAGGTGAGAGTGGGAAAAGAGGATGGGTAATGGAGAAGGGGTGGGGGGTGTGGTTGGAGGGCATTACCAGAAGTTTGAAGAATCGATGTTCAGGCTATCAAGTTGGAGGCTACCCAGACAGAATATAAGGTGTTGTTTCTCCAACCTAAATGTGGCCTCATCACGACAGTGAAGGAGGCCATGGATGGACACAATGGAATGGGAAGAGGAATTAAAATGGATGATCCCGCTTGTTCTAGCAGACGGAGTGTAGATGCTCAGTGAACTGGTCTCCCAATCTATGTTGGGTCTCACTGATGTACAGGAGGCCACACCAGGAGCACCAAAACTACTAAATGACCTCAACAGACTCACGGGTGAAGTGCTGCTCAACCTGGAAGGACTGTTTGAGGCCCAGAATGGTAGTGAGGGAGGTGGTTCCGCTTGTTCCACTTGCAAGGAGAAGTGCCAGGAGGGAGATCATTGGAGAGGGACGAATGGGCAAGGGAGCTGAGTAGGGAGCGATCCCTTTGGAAATTAGAATGTGGGGGTAGGGAAAGATGTGCTTGGTGGCGGGATCCCGTTGGAGGTGGTGGAAGTTTCAGAGAGTTATGTCTGGGCGTGGAGGCTCCACTGATGACTGTCCCGCACTCTTCTTGCACTACATTGACGACTGCATTGGTGCTGCTTCCTGCATCCGTGCTGAACTCGTCAACTTCATCCACTTTACTTCCAACTTCTGCCCTGCCCTCAAATTCACTTGGTCCATTTCTGACACCTCCCATTTCTCAATTTCACTATCTCAATCTCTGGAGACAGCTTATCCACCAATGTCTATTACAAACCCACAGACTCTCACAGCTACCTAGACTACATCTCATTCCACCCTACTACTTGTAAAACACCATCCCCTTTACTCAATTCCTCCGTCTCTGCCGCATCTGCTCTCAGGCTGAGACTTTTCATTCTGAAGCGAAAGAGATGCTCTTGTCCTCACCTACCACACCACCAGCCTCCCCTCCAGGTTTCACCTATTACCTGGTGGTTCTTTCTCCTCTCCCCCCACCTTTTAAATCTACTCCTCAGCTTTGTTTCTCCAGTCCTTCCGGCCGGAAACGTTGACGGTACTTTTTTCCATAGATGCTGCCTAGCCTGCTGAGTTCCTCCAGCATTTTGTGTAAGTTACAGTCACAAAATATTTGGACAAAAATCTAAAGATTTCTTTTACACCCAGTGATCAGTCTTTGGAGTTCTTCATCCAAGAGGTGTTTAGAGGCTAAATAGCGCACTCTCAAAATTTATACCAAATGTATAAATTCTGAATGTATAACTCCTGAAATTGCTGCATGTATTCAAGGCAAAGGTAGGTGGACTTTTAGATTTGTGATGGGAATCAAGAGGTATGATATGCAGGCAAGGGGATCCAATGCTGTCATCTGCCTCTGTGCTTATATTGTTTATAAGTTTAGAGAACAGCAACAGGATCTTGTATAGTGAGTCATTTGGACTCTGCTGTATGAGACTGGCACTTTGAAGATTATACAAAAGTCATTACGCTTTGAAAGTAATTTTGTTGTTTGTTGAACTACCTGAACAGTCAAGTTTTCCTACTTCTACATTGTAGATTAAAATTAAAAATGAAGAGCGTTGCACTGGAATTAAATAATTCTGTGTAGTGATAGTTTAAAATTAAATCTCAAACAAGACAAAATCTGCAGATGCTGAAAATCCAAGGAACAGATACAAAATTCCAAGGAACTCAGCAGGCCAGGCAGCATCAATGGAAAAGAGTACAGTCGATGTTCCTGTTGAAAGGTCTCGGCCCAAAACTTCAGTACTCTTTTCCATAGATGCTGCCTGGCCTTCTGCATTCCTCCAGCATTTTGTGTGTGTTGCTTATAATTAAATCTCCAGTATAATCAGTTTTGAAGAAAGCAACCACACACAAACTAGTTGCAAGACATTGCCAAGGAAGAAACGTCAATTGATAATAAATAGTTAGTTCACAGGTTGAGTTCTGGATCAGTGGTCCAGGTACTAGTGTGCAAATCTTCTCATGGCAAATGGGAAATGCAAATTTAAGTAATTAATCTGGAATTTTTTTTAAAAAGTACTTGATAATGTTATCCATGAATATTGAGTTTTTTGTCTAAGATTGTCTGGTTCACTAATGCCATTCCAAGAATGAAATTTGCTGAACTTGCCCACTCTGCACAGTAGCACTTGTGGTCAAGCAATAGTCTTGACTCTTAAATACCTGGTCTGTTCGGTGATAACTGTTGAATAATAAATGTTGTCTTTACCAGTGACACTCACATCCTGGGAAGAACTGGTTGAGAAATAATGAATGGGAATTGTTAAAAACTTTCAAGTCATAGGTGAGAGAACATAAAAGCAGGTTGTCTTACGTGGAAAGGCTCAATAATGTAGGATTGTGTTGCATGCATTTCTGGTCATAAAAAGAGCTAGCACATTGGCCTTCATATCAAGCCATTGAGTACAGGAGATGGAATGTAATGTTCAAGTTGTACAAGACTTGGGGAGGCTGAATTTGGAGTATTATGTGCAGTTCCCGTCACCTCCCAATAGGAAATGTATCAATAAGCTTGAAAGAGTGCATAGGGAATTTACAGCGATGTTGCTAGGACATGAGGACCCAAAATACAGAAAAAAGATCGGATAGCTTAGCACTTCATTCCCTGGAACAAATGCATGAAAATGAGGAGAGATACAAAATTGTAGGTTATAGATAGTGTGAATGCATGCAGCTTTTTCTCCTTTGGTTGGGTGAAAGTAGAACTGGAGCCATAGGTTTAGGGTGAAAAGTGAAGCATTTAAGGAGAATCTAACGGAAAACTTCTTCAAAGAAGGTGGTGCAAGTGTGGAATGAGCTACTAGAGGAAGTTGGAGGTACTGGTTTAATTATTCCGTCATTTAACAGCAGACAGGAGGGGTTTGGAGTAATATAGCTTGGGTGTAGGTAGATGGGACTAGGGAAATGATTAGGTTGGCATGGACTAAGTGGGCTGAAGGCCCTGTTTCTGTGCAGTGGCGTCCAATGACTCGCTGGTCACCTCGCTTTGGGAGGGATGCCATTAATCTGGAAAGGGTGCAGGAAAGATTCACGAGATTGTTACTGAATGGCTTGAGTTATGAGGAGAGACTGGATAAGTTGGGACTTTTTTCACAGAATTGTAAGAGGCAGCCTTTATAACTACTGTATGCATAAAATCACAAGGATGATAGTGTTATTTTTCCCAATGTAGGAAAGTCTAATATTCGAAGGCATAGATTAAGGTGAGAGGGAAATTGGAACTGAGGAGTACAGTGTGGTGGATATAAGCCAGAGAGTGATAGAGGTGCAATATTAAAAGACATTTGGACAGGTACAGGAAAAGTTGAGGCCTCAGGGTATACAGGCAAACACTTGCAAATGGGACTAACTCAAAAAGTGGTCATCCTGGCCAGCATGGATGAGTTGGGCCAGAAATCCTGTGTTTGTGCTGTGTAATTCCATGACTTTATTAGATCTGAGAATAGAATCTTAAGGTGATGTTATAGAATATTGAAATGAGCTTCTGGGATAGATGGAGGGGGGTACTATTGTTGGTGGAATCTAGGGCAAGGAAATATTACCTAAAATTATCTGAAAGTCAGAGCCAGGACATTTTGTATTTGGAAACCCATCCACTCCATGGTTGCTAATTCTGTGTGGGGCCTTTTTGATAGCTAGCTGAAGAATTTTAAAATGGGATTGATTTATGCTTTTACTTCCCTTTGTGTAGATCCAAAATTGGTAGGATAATTTGCATTTCAACCATAACCTTCAAAACACTTGAGCTGGTTTGGGAATAAATGATGTTCCCTTTCCCAAATTTCTGAATGAATAGCAATCTGGTTTTTCAAAAACTTCCCTTCACATTATTGATAAGACTTGTGGAATCAAAATTAGTGTCATAAGCAAGAGTCTGTGAGTCTGAAATGAAGTTATTGTACAATGCATTAGATATAGAACATGTTCCAAAAACAATATCCAATTAAGCCCAGTTCATTAGTAAAAAAACAGTTGGGTAAATTCAGTGTGGTGGGCAGCTGTTAAATCAATTGCCACTTAATTCTGGAAACTTATTAAAACATTTTGGTGGAATTCGTTGGTGAAGTGTTTGACGTAGGCAGTTTTGACCAGGGCTGCATTTTCCAGCTTGGCTCTCAGTCTGTTCATTCCCATTCTACAGGACAATGACCAATACAGCTTATTAAGCGACACCCGATCACAGCTGAAGTTCTTTGAGCAGTTGGATCGGCTGGAGAAGCAGCGGAAAGATGAGGATGAGAGAGAAACAATGCTGCGATTGGCAAAGGTAAGGATTTTTAGAAATTCAGATGTTTTCAAGAAGCTTAATGGTGCCATGAAGCATCCGTACCCATTCTACATCCTGTGTTGTCTGCCTTCGCCATGAGTTTAGAAATGCTAAAAACTGCTGGAGAAACTTGGCAAGTCAGGCAGCATCTGTGGGAGCAGAGGGGTAGTTAATGTTTCAAGCAGAGAACCTGCATCAGGACTAAAGGGTCTTTATTCTGGCTTCTGTACCCCCCCCCCCACTTCCTTTCCAGTCCTGACAAGGGGCCCCACTCTTGAAATGTGTGCTTACTTGTTGACTATGCTGGCCACATATGTTGCTTTCCACTGAAGCAATTAAACCATGGGCCCAGCTGAACACAGAATCAAATGCCAGTAATTAATTAGAGCTTTGGCCATGGTTATAAAGCATGAAATGGACTTTTCAGCTCAACTCATCCAAATACCTTGCCCTGCAAGCTATTCCTATCTGCCCAGAACCTTCTAAACATCTCCTTTCCATGTTCTTATCTAGGAACTCTGTCCAATGCTTGAGTGTTAATCTATATCACAAATATGGATGATCTCATCTTTAACGTAGTTTGTGGGATATTGCTGTGTGAAAATTGGCTGCCTTGTTTCTTGGATCTCTGCACTGGTTGCACTTCAGAAGTATGTGAAGTGCTTTAAGATCAGCTGAACCAGATGCAAATCTATCTTTATACACAGCTCTGAAACAAAATTAATGCAGACTCATGGTCACAACCCAGGAGCCTTAAGGGGTTTGTAATAACTTTGTAGACCAATGGACTGAAGGCAGAATCTCAGAGGATGGACCTGGCCAGAAGTCTCTGTTCTCGTGTAATGTGATGGCAGTAGATGAAAGAAAATAACTGGAGGACTGATTGCTGAAGTTGGGAATAAAAAATGCAGTGCACTGGTAAAAATGGTGTTGAGCTGTAATATGACAATAGATCTGGTAATTGCTGTAGGTATCTATTTTGAAAATGACAGGTAAACATTGTGGGGACCATTTTTGAACTACTTTCAAAACCTTTGATTTGCTGTTAACGTACAGATGTCGGCTAATAAATATCACTACGTGATAAGGAATTTTTTCTGTCTTTCTTTCTTTACCAAACAGCTTCAGTCTTGGGTGTGGGTTTAGATTTTTTTATAATAAAATTATTACAAATCAAGTTACAGTTTAATGTACGTGTTTGATTATGAATATAGGGTACTGCGATTGCAAGTGTGATTTAAATATAATGTATTCAGTACTAGTCTATCTTTTTTTGATTCATAATATAACCTCACGTACTCTGTATTCTTCTATGTGAAAGTTAATAAAAATGTTGAAAAAGAAAATGACAGGATTTTTAAACAGTGAAATCAAGATATCAATAAGCTTGAAAGAGTGCGGAGAAAATTTACAAGGATATTGCTGGGACTTAACACCTGAGTTACAGGGAAGAATGAGCATAAAAGAAAGAGTGGAAATCTTATTAAGGTATACAAGATTATGAGGGACATACCGTGAATGTTTTAATGTTTTTTCCACTTAGATTCCTGTAAATGTGTCACCTTTCCCTTTAAACTTATAGGTATAGGTTTAAAGTAAAAGGTGAGATATTTGAGGGATAACTTCACTCTGAGGGGGTTGTGTGTGGAGCAAGTTGCCAGCAGAGGTGGTAAATGTGATTTCAATCGTTACACAAAAGAATTTTAGATAGGGACACGATGAGAGAGATATGGAGGGATATGGTGCAGATAGATGGAACTAGGCAGAAGTCCAGTCTTGCGCAGACTAGATGAGCCTGTTTCTGTGCTGCATTACTCTAGATATGATTCAAATATTCAAGTTGTGGATCACTGTGTGTGCGCAATATTTTATTCCAACCTATCATTCTTGCATGTTGCCATTTAAGGTTATAATAAACTGTTAGCTTGAATCACAGCCATCAACATGAAGGTTCTTCTACAATGCTGTAAAGATTTGGGCAATAGATTCCCAAGCCACAAGATGTTTGTGTGATTTTGAGAATGGCAGTATTCTAGAGTGAGCAAAGGTAACCCTTGGATTACCCCAGTTATGGCCTGTGCAGAATTGGACAGCTGTGTTTTCTACACCATTACCTAATGTTGACTGAAGTGGTTTGGAACAGGTGCTACCAGTCATTGTGATGCATACTTGGTCTCTGAAGGCACATACCTTCCAGAGTGAATGTACATTGATCCTTGTGCATCTCAAATATTTTTCCCCCAAAAGGTTTGCCTCACTAGCATCATCGATTTTTGCCAGAGCCTGAGAAGAGGGGTTAGAGATCAATGTTCCAAACTACACAATGCTCACTGTAGTCTTAAAAACAAACTTACAGGCATGACCCTAGATAAAAAGATTAAACTCTGCATATTCTCCTCACATGATGTGGGAACTAAAACATGGCACTTCATTGCTGGGTTTAAATCCTGGAAAACAGGTCGTGACAGATCTCACGGCAAACTACTTCAACTGAAGTAGTTCACCTTACCTGACTTTTGAATTCTGCATCAGTCTGATTTCTGTAACTTTAATCCTTTTTCTAGTGCAGGAGAAGATACGTGCGCGTGCGCGCACACACACAATGGCAACATGGTTGACTCTGTGTGTGTGTGTGTGTGTGTGCACCTTTCAAAATAACTTGTGTTCAAGAAGCCATTAGTACTAGGGCAGAAACAGTGAGCAATTTTAAAGCATCTAACTATTTGATTCTAATTGCAGTATCTGCATGTCTAGATAATGTCCTGATGTGGTTTGGCATATCTCAGTAGTGGAGTTCCATGGGCTCTGTGCCTCATTACTAGTGCTTCTTGCCGCCGTAGCGCTGGACTGTTTGTTGTCTTTGTTCAATGTGAATCCAAAATGCATCTGTAGTTTTTGTTCCTCTTCCTGCCTTGAGGCTAGTGAGTAAAAGCCAATTCTATTATTTTTGAACAAAAATAACTGCTGACTATCTTGAAAGAGCTGCAGTGGTTTTAAAATCTGGCTGCAAGGTATTATTTAATTCTTGCAAATTCCTTTTGTTTCTGTTTCTACTTCCTGCATATAGCATTTTTAAGTATGTTGAAGACAGTATTAGGAACAGATTAGAACTAGGAGTGTATGAGTGAACTAGGTTACCTTTGGGGGAGCTGATGGCACCATTCTCCAAATGGGAGCCACAGTAGCGTAGTGGTTAGCGAAAATCTGTTACAGCTTGGGCTTGGAAGTTTAGAGTTCAATACCAAAATCCTCTTAAGGTGTCTCTACGGTACCCTTGTGAAATGTGTAAGTTTTCCCTGACTGCTCCAGTTTCCTCCCACAGCCTAAAGATCTACCTGGTAGGTTAATTGGTCATTGTAAATGGTCCCATGATTAGGTTTGGGTTAAACTGGGGTTATTGAGTGTTGCTGGGGTGTCACTGCTTGAAGGACTGGAACGGTCTACTTTGTGCTGTATCACTAAATAAAATAAAATATGCATGAGGCGTTTAACAGAGCTGGCAATTCACAGGAACTCAACGTAGTCAGCAGCTGACTGGGCAATCATATTTTTCAGCTTTGAATTCAATATGGTTCAGCTAATCAGCACTTTCAGTGTTTTCTGTTTTTTAGAATCCCAACAATTCCATTCTTATGTCTGATAATGCTGCTGGTCCTATTGTGCTTCTTAGGCCTTTTATATGCTTGTTCCACCCTCTCTTGGTGTTGCTCTCCCCTCTCCTTCACCAATTGCCGACCTTTTTGTTCACTCCTCTTCCCTCCTCATTTCAAGCTACTTGTATAACTTATCCCAGATTTTCAGTCTCCCACCTATATGCTGATTCATCACCACCTTTGATTCAGCCTACAACAGTGGTGTCATCAGCAGACTTGAATATGGCATTGGAGTTGTGCTTAGCCCCACGGTAATAAGCATAAAGCAAGTAGAGCGGGGGCTAAGCACACAACCTTGTGGTGTACCTGTGCTGATGGAGATTTGTGCCATGTGCAGCCAGAAGGGATTAGTTTAGTTAAGTATCATTAGCTTAATTAGTTTGCCACAACTTGGTGTGCTGTAGGGCTCGTTCTTGTGCTCTGTTGTTTTATGGTTTTGCAGCAAGGTAAAGAATAAGGTCAATGTGTGTTTGGAATTCCGTAGTACCCTTAATGAAATCTAGCTGTCTACAGTTCTGCTAACCAATGAAATACTTTTGAAACATTGCTTTTTTGACTTAATGAAGGAAATACAACAGCCAAGTTGAATCCAACAATTTTCTACAGGTAATTTATTCCTACTAATATTGTTCAAGGGATAACTATTGACCAGGAGGGATAAAATGTTACAATAGGAACTCTTATTGCAACTACAGGGAAGACAACCATCAATAACATAGAATAGAGCTGCCCTGGAATTTCTTTGCAGTTTCTTGCACCAAGATCACTAAAGTAGACTTGTAACTTCCATTCTTAATCCACAACTTTTGCCTTGTCCTACTAACTGAGCAATCACAAATACACATAATGTTTATTTGTACTTATCAACATGCAAGCTTGTTCTTGATCTGTTTTCTTTCCATGCTGATGTGGTCAAAATTGAGGGGCATAAGAGACAAGTTATTTAGTAATTGTGTGTCATCGTGTATGTCAGAAGACATGGGTTTAGGGTGAGGGAAAAGTTTAAAGGGAATTGTTTTTCATTTAGCAGTTGCTTTCAATCTGGAACTCTATACCTGAGGAAGTAGTGGAGACAGGTACTCTCAACATCTCAACGTCTTGTCAAATACTTGAATTGTCAGGGCATTGAATGTTATAAACGAAGAACAGGCAAATTGCAGTGGTGTAAATGGAACATTTATGGTCAGCATGGATTATGGTGGGCCAAAAATATCTATTTCTGAGTTATGACACTGATTCTAAAAAATGAAGTTGTTTATTTAAAAAAAAAGAAAAAATATTCTTTAACTGTCAGTTTTAATTTTCTTGCCTTACTGCTCTAAATATTTAGTCTTGGTTCCTAATGACTTGCATGCAATCCAAGACAAGTTAGCAGCTCTACACGAAAGAATTGGAAGCTGCTTGTTTTAAACATCTGTATTGGTGGAATGAATGGTATATTACTAGGTTAAACAACGGGAAATATACTTGTTTAAAATGGTATTGTTTCTAACCTCTTCAATGGCAAGCTCATAAATTTGAGTTATTTAATGTTGTCGATAATTTGATTGACTTCAGTCCACATTCTCTTATTGTTTTTCCATGTTCTACCTCAATGCACTATTAATTAATTACTCTGTATGAACAGTATGCAAGACAATCTTTACACTACCTTATACATGTGATAATAAACTAATTCCAAAGTTGTCCAGGTTTTCTTCATTGTGTAGAATTAGAATAGATGAATTACTCTTGCTGGTGGTCTCTTCCATGTTTCTACCATTGCAGAATAAAAGAAAAAAATCTCCTTGTTTGGACTATTGCTTTGGACAATGATCAGTTGCATGAAATTGCTTAAAATAACTGCATCTTAATTTTTCAACTTGTGGATCAATCTCATTACCCTGTTCTGCTTGAAATCCTGGAGTTTACATTACTGGTAAAATTGAACCAGATGAGCATCAGGGAAAAATCTTGGATTGTAACCTCCTCTAAGAAAGATGGTTGTGGTTGGTCAATCATCTTACTTTCAAGACATCACTGTAGGAGATCCTCGGGAACATCCATGGACCAACCACCTTCAGCAGCTTCAGTAATCTTCCATTGTTAGTCCAAAGTGATCCTCAAAAATAAAGTAACTCATTCTTGTATACAGCATGATTATGGAGCATTTGACGGTGGACTGCAAGTAACAAAGTGCCTGGCTTTTCTTATTTTCATGTGAGAGAATCTAGCCACTTACCCTGGACATTTAGTGGCATTGCCATTGTCATCAAATCCTGATGGTCACCAGTGACCAGAAATCTAGCTGGACGTATCTTAGAGATACAGTGGCTATAACAACAGCTTAGAGGCTGTTGGTGACTTAAAACTGTAAGACTCCGGTACAGGAAAGCCTGTCAACCTATCAGTGCTAGTAAACATACCATCTTCTACATACTCTGAGCTATTTGTACCCATTTTGCACAAATGCCAGCACATCTGACCATTGCCAGACTTGGGGAAAAGAGATTTTCTAAGTTATTTCTAAATCATGAAAGGTTTTGAACTAAGTAAGATACTCTACTATCATTTCAGGGCAGAAGCTAGTGACCCAAGATAAGGATTCATGGTCCTGTGTGGAAGAACCAGATAGGTGATTGGAATTTTTTTCCCCCCAAATATGCAAGAAACTACAGAGTTGTAGATACAACTCAGCACATCATGGAAACCACACTTCCCTCCATAGATTCTGTCAATACTTAAAGCTACCTTAGTAAGGCAGCCAGCATAACCAAAGAGCCTACCTATCCTGGACATTTTTCTTTTTTCCCTCTCCCATCAGGCAGAAGATAAAAAAGCTGAAAGCACATACCACTTAGCCCAAGGACGTATGAGTCTATTGAATGCTTCCTTTATGATAAAATGAACTCCTGACCTTCCAATCTCCCTCATTTTGGCTCTAGGACCTTACTATATACCTGCACTTCAGTTTTGCAATAAATGTAACACTTTATTCTTCATTCTGTTATTGTTTTACCCTGTCCTAACTCAATGTCCTGTTGTAATAAATTGATCTGTGTGAATGGTATGTAAGGCAAGTTTTTCACTGCGTCTCAATACATACGGCAATAATAAACCAATTTACCCATTTTAAGATCTGGAATGCTCTGCCTGAAGGGACAGTGGAAACAGATTCGTGAATTTTCAGAAGGGAATCTAGATCCCAAAAGAAAAGCTTTGAACAAGCCTTTATAGCCTTAATGGTCAAATTGTGGGCACTAATGCTGCATTTCAAATAACTACAAGATCAGTAAGAGTCTGTGCTGTCAGTGTAATTATGAACTATAGTGAAAATTTAATTTATCCTTTGTTATTGTTTAACTTCAATTTTTGTGTGAATGTGTATAGATTCATAAAGTTATACAGCATGGAGATGGGCCCTTCAGCCCAACTTGTCTATGCCAAGGAAGATGCCTATCTCAACTAATCGCATTTGGCTTATTTCCTTGTAACTTGTTCTATCCGTGTACTGTTGGAATCTCTTTTAAACATTGTAATTGTACCCTCCTCTGCCACTTCCACTGGCAGATTGTTCCATATACTCAGCATTCTGTGTGTGTGTGTTAAGAAGGGAATGTGTGGTAGAAAACGCACCCCTTTGAGTCCACTCTAGTTTTAGACTCTCCTACCCTGGGGAGAAAGATGTGACTATCCACCTGTTTGTGTCCCTTATGGTTTTATATATACGTCCCCCTAAACTCCATGGGAAGAAAGGTAGCAGCGGAATCGGTCTTTCCTTGGAACATGAGTCCATGCAAAATCCTTCTGAATCTTGTGAAGAATACTTGTTAATATGTAACTTTCTCGTTGAATCTTGCCTTGATGTTAGTGGTCACACTACCATCATGGTAGCATAGCAGCTAGTGCTATGCTATTACAGCTCGGGGTGTCTGAGTTCAATTCTGACACATTCTGCAAGAAGTTTGTACATCCTTCCCATGAAGCACATAGGTTTCCTCCAGATGCTCGGGGTATCCTCCCATATTACACTTACAGGTTAGCAGGTAAATCAGGTACCTGATTGTCCTGTGATTAGGCTAGGGTTAAATTGGTGTGTTGCTGGGCAGTGTAGCTTGCTGGGCTGGAAGAACCTATTCTGTGCTGTATCCCTAATTAAAATTTGTTGCTGAAGGACAGCTTCTCTCTTGATTTTATAAGACTATTGAACTGACCTCTTGTACAATAAAATAGTCTCCTGACCACCCAATCTACCTCATTGTAGTCTTGTATCTTATTGTCTACCTGTACTGCACTTTCTCTGTGACACTTTATTCTGTGTTATGTTATTGTTTTCCTCAATATGCTACTGTAATGAAATGATGCGTATGGATGGTATGCAAGACAAGCTTTTCACTATACATGTGATAAAAATAAGTTTCAGTCTACCAATCTATTTTACTTTGCAGTCTGAAGGTACTAAATGTTAATGGTTAATATTGAGGTGATACATTGAATATAAGGAGAAAATTACCTGCTTATCTGATTCATCTTCCCTCTCCTTTCAATCACCAGAGTCGAGCCAAGCATGAAGATCCAGAACAACTTCGATTGAAACAAAGAGCCAAAGAGGTGAATTTTAGTGCAACTATCCTCTTCACTTTTTCTTTTCCTTTTGTTTTTGCACATGGAACTTTCTTTGCAGGGTGGGACCATCAATCTCCTGGTATTTAGGTCATGATTTGTATAGTCATTGTGTGCCTTTTTCTGTGTGGAGGTCATAGGCCTTGGGCAAGGACAGGAACTGCTGAAGGCAAGGGCGACTCAGGAAGTAAGGTCACATCAAGCAGGAGGGAGTGGGAATTTCTTTGCAGCCCCAGGGTTGCTTGGTTTTGTCTTTTTTAAAAAGTTATCTTAAGAATTCCAGCTGCATGTATAATTGAGAGATGAATTTATTTCTTGCATTAAAGTTTAGGATTTGTTATTTGGGAATATCACAATGGGTTACATATTTTTGGATAAATACTCATTTTGTAAATCTGTTGCTGTTTATAATTCGTTCGCTTAGAGGTGGAACTGGGATTTAGTTGTAAATGGAAAACGCCTCTGGCTTTTAATTTTCTAAGCCCAGCAGTTTCTTTTTCTGTTCTGTGATGGAGCCCTTGTTTCACACAGTTCATGTTTAGCTCCAGGGCTTTTTATTTTATAGCTTAGACTGGTTTAAGCTTTTACTCCCAGAGGGTCCTGCACGGCAACTGAAGAAACCAACAAATAAGTTCATTTCATGTCTGCTGTTGCTGATGCACAGTAGCCCACTTTTACTTTTTCCCAATATCCATTTCCTGGCACTGGTTGCCGGGAGGAAAACCTCCACTAATTGGACCCAATTTTAATTGAGCCTTAATATTAGAGCTCACTTGTGTTTGCTTCTGGCAGTCAGGGAATGGAAACAAATGAAAGTACCCAACATTCATGCTGTGTGTGAAATTTTTCACTTGACCTACAGATTCTTTTCCCTGCTGAATAAATCATCAAGCCTATTCGCGTTTCATGATTAAAGATTTGACGACAGATGCTAATAAAGACAATACAAGTGTTTGATGAAAGCCAAGGAACTGAAAAAATTAGTTTCCATGGACACCACCTCCATCACTAACACCAGCCCTGCAGCTAATAAAGCAACTTTTTAAGTAGCTGTTTCTGTTTTGATATTCTCCATGGGAAGTGCATGTCTCAGTTGAAGAGGTTTCTTTTTTTTTAAACGGATTCTTCATTTGAGTAGCTCAGACATTTGTCTCTTTATTCAAGGGCTGCTTGCTCTCTCTGCATGTTTCTGAGAATCATCTCCCACAAAACCATCGGCACATCTGGAAGGCTGGTCATTTTATCTCCACACTAATTGGATGTTGTCCAGTTTTCCTCCAAAGCTTGTGACTCTGACAAATGGAAAGAAGGGGAAGTTAGGACTATACTTTCAGGGATGCTGAAGGTCAAGTGATGACTTTGATGCCTTCAAGGTGTGGACTACTCTTTTTGTATCCAAACCTGTAACACCAGTGGTTACAGATTTGCAAAGGCCTTTTCTGCCCCACATTGTCCAAGTATCTTGAGCACTCCTGAGAAGTTAATTGCATAAGTCTTTTAAAAAAAACATTTGCATATATCACGGAAGATTTGCTGTGGAGATATGTATAAATAATTAGATTAGCACATGTACATTGAAACATACACCAAAATGTGTTGTTTGTTCAGCGACCAACACTGTCCAAGGATGTGCTGGCGGCAACCTGCAAGTGTCAGCATGTTTCCAGTGCCCACAACTTACTACCTGTACATCTTTGGAATGTATGTGGGAGGAAACCAGAGTACAAACTCCTTAGACAGAGGAGGGAATTGAACCCCAATTACTGGCGCTGTAAAATATTACTCTACCATGCCACCCCTGCTGTAGGACTAACCTTGCTACTGTTTCAAGGATAGAGTATAGACATGAGTGGCATCCTGATATGCTGTGATTTTTATTACTCCAATATTGTTTCTCTCAGTTCTCTCAAAATTTGAGTAATTCAGTCCATCAAACCTGTGAAAGTTCTTGGAATAATCCCAGTCCCCACCTTTCCTATTCAGCCCATTCTCTCTCTTGTATCCACTGACTTTTTCTGATTCTACCACCAACTAACATGCAGCAATTTAAGGTAGCCTATAAACCTTTTAGGATGCAGGAGGGAAATGAAGCACCTGTTAGAAACCTACTTTACCCAACAGAACATACAAACTCCACATAGACAGAACCACAGGTCAGGGTTGAGCTCAGGTCGCTGGATCTGAGACAATATCAATTAGTTGCACTACTGCTCTCCTTTCAATCTTCCTTGTCTTTTTTTGTTGCAGGCTGCACACTGGAAGGACTGAACTAGACCGCTTTCCCATTAAAATGGGGGCAGTATAATTCCATTTCCATAAATCAGAATTACCACAGCTCCTGAAGCAGTTGTTCACTCAATCAAATATGGTACCAGCTCAGAGTAAAGCAATTGCATTTTCACACTTTTCCAACAACCTTCCAAATAATTCTATAGACCAATTACCTTCTGAGGTAGTAATTGTATCTCACTGCTGTGAGCAGTGAAATGTAGATGATGAAAAGTATTTCTGACCTCAAAAGTTAATTGCTTTTATTTTCCATGGATGTTGCCTGAATGAGTTGTCCCAGCATTTTCAGTTTTTATTTCAGATTTCTGTGTCTGCAGTTAGTATTTCAGATTTTTTTTAACCTCTTCGTATCCCTTCATACCAATCTCCTTAATCTCAAACTCCTAACGAAGTTGAACAACTGGTATGTCTTTTTCATAGTCGCATCAAGGTGTTGAGCCCAAGACAGATTGTCACCCTTTCCACCACTGACCCCTCACTGAGGATTGGTGTATGTTCTCCCAACTTCACCTTCCTGAAGTCTACAATCAATTCCTTGGTCTTTTTGACTTTGAATATGAGGTTGTTGTGAAAGCAAACCATTCAACCAGCCAGTCTATCTCACTCCTATACAAAACGTCTTTGGTATCTGAGATTTTACGAGCAGCATTGGTAATATGTGCAAATTTTTAAATGGTATCTGAGCTGAGCAGCTTTGAGTGTAGAGAGAGTTGAGTGGTGGGTTAAGCACACATCCTTGTGTTACGCATTTTTTTTATTGTCAGCAAGAAGGAGATGTTATCACTGATCTGAACTGACTATGGTCTTCCAATCAAGAACTCAGGAATCCAGTTGCAGCAGGAGATAGAAGCCCAAGTTTAGAAGCTTGGTGATTAGTACAGCGGGGATGATGGTGTTGAATGCCAAACATTTAACTACCTGATTAGAAATGGCATTAACTAACATTGAAACCTGTGGTGACTTGGAATCGCAAGAAACAGCTGTGTATACTGAGGCTGCCCTCTGTTAGAAAGGTGCAGAACAGGAAACGGCCTGGCTCAACTTGTTGGGAAATGGGCTGCTGTATTTATACAGACAGTGATTGTCTCCTCGATGTGAAAGTATACTTGTATTTTTCTTGGGGGGAGAATTGTGACCTTAGGCTGACCTTGCAAGTACAAGGATCTATGCACAACATTCTCCAAAGCAGGTTATTTCCCTGTCACATTGTCAACTGTTTGGGAGGTGCAGAGGAGTGTTATTCTGTTATTCATGAGAGGGACTGAAGAAGGTGGAGCTCCAAAGCTTGAGGTAATGTGAGTGACCTTTAATATCAAGAGGACTGATGTGGCATGTTGGTGACATTTTCACATTAGGGGAAAGGACTTAGTAAAACTAGGGACCATAAAAGGTCATAAATAAATCTAACGGAGAATTCAGAAACAGACTGAGAGAATGTAACGCACACTTCTGCAGTTTATCATTCCAGGTTAGTAGCAAAGTTCAAAGAGGATAAACTCGAAGGAGAGAGTGAAGTGAGAATGCCATTGGATAAAGGAGGCTAGGAGATATCCTTGGAGCATTAAGATGATATGGATCATTTTGCCAAAAGAGCTAATTCTGTGTTGCATTTTAAAAAACTGACAGTTTCTGATGTTAAATCAATTCTTGCCTTTTGACTAGATGCAACAATTGGAACTTGCACAGTTGGCACAGCGGGAAGCAAATCTCGCAGCACTTGCAGCCATCGGACCAAGGAAAAGGAAAACCCCAGATTCACCAAGTCTCGGAACAGGAAATGAGGTACAGAATAGAATTTGTCACCATTTTTCCACTGGGATACATCCCTTGTGATCAGAATCACGTACAATATGGTACAGGGCCTTCAGCTACTATTTCCGAGGCTTACCTCGTTTAGTTCACTGGGATGCAGATTATTGGGCACAGGGGTCTTATCAGCTTTTAATCCCATTCATTTCACCAGCGCTCTTTCTCCCCCCTCCATACTAATTTCCTTTAATTCCTTTTACTCATTAAGTTCTTGGTTTACTACTGTTTCTGGGTTCTATTATATTATTTTTCCTCTAGTCAAAAACTGCATTTCTTTAATTGTTCAGTTATTTCTTTTTACCCCATTATTATTTTCCTGACTGCAAGGGACCTATATTTGTCTTCATTAATCTTTGAAGGCAGAATATAATATGGAGGAGGTAAATGGTAAAATGTGGAGGATCTGAGAGATCTTGGGATCCGTGTCGATAGGACACTCAAAGCTGCTACGCAGGTTGACAGTGTTGTTAAGAAGGCGTATGGTGTATTGGCATTCTTCAACCATGGGATTGAGTTCAAGAGCCATGAGGTAATGGTTACAGCTGTACAAGACCTTGGTCAGACCCCACTTGGAGTACTGTGTCATTTCTGGTCACCTCACTACAGGAAGGATGTAGATACTATACACAGAGTGCAGAGAAGATTTACAAGGATGTTGCCTGGATTGAAGGGTGTACCTTATTAGAATAGGTTGAGTGTACTTGGCCTTCTTGGAGCGACAGAGAATGAGAGGTGACCTGATAGGGGTGTATAAGATGATGATGATGGGCATTGATCATGTGGATAGTCAGAAACTTTTTCCCAGGGCTTAAACGGCTAACATGAAGGGGAATAGTTTTAAGGTGCTTGGAAATAGGTACCGAGGGGATGTCAGGGGTAAGGTTTTCATACAGAGTGGTGGGTGCATGGAATGTACTGCCAGTGGTAGTGATGGAAGCAGATACAATAGGGTTGTTTAAGAGCCTCTAAGGTAGGTGCATAGGTATGTGGTAGGGAAGTTCTAGGCAGTCTCTAGAGGAGGTTACATGGTTGGCAAAACATTGTGGGCTGAAGTGCCTGTAAAGTGTTGTAAATTTCTATGTTTGAAGTTCTGTTTTTCTTTTCACATGTACAATTTTTTACAATACACTTTTATGGTCAGTGCAAATTTACTCTGGTCTGTTTCCCCTCTCAAACATGTACCTTTTAGGTGAATTCTAAAAGATGTATGGAACCTTCTTATCCAGTAACCTTGCAATACTTCATCTTTGGATCTGATTTAGATAGACAGCACTGTAATGGGTCCTTTGGCCCACAAAGTTTGCATCAACCACCCATTTGCACTAACACTACCAAATCCCATTTTATTTTGTCCACCTTATCCACTATTTCCTCCCACCCATATTCTGCTACTTGCCCTCACTTTTAGGGGCAATTTGAAGCAACTAATTAACCCTCCTACCTGCACATCTTTGGGACATGGGAAGAAACCCATTCAGGATAACCATGCAGATTTTTTGCACAGTGTGCCTGAGATTTGAATTAAACCCAAGTCTTTGGCGATTGGTCTACTTGCAATTCCACGCTTATTTTTCTGCATCCTTTCCAATAACACAGCCCTTAACTTTTTTGAAAGCTAAAATTGGGTGGTTGTTCCTTTTATATTTTCACTTCAGCAAATAATTCTGTCCTTAATTGTTAGCAATTGTCATAATGCCTTTTCAGTGAAGCTCTCCAGCCTGCCATAGATAACATGGTCTTGGTTCCTTCAGCTTCTTTTCTTTAAATCCACAGACCTCAGTCTTGGATCAAACAGCGTTATGCCAAGTTAAACTAGTTCCATCTGTCTGTGTGTGATCCATATCCCTCCATTCCCTGCTTGTGGTGTACCTATCTATTGTTTTTTGCTCCAGGCATCTTCTACTGTATGTATGTATTTTTTTAGAATCACTCATCTCTAAAGCAACCTGCACAAGAAGTTTATTAATTAATCCCTTTGCATTGTATAGCTCTCAATCTAGGCACTAGCTTGTTCTGTTGTTGGCTTCTCAACAGACTGGTCTTGCAGTGTACACCATACGCCTCAGATAGGAATAAAATTGGAGTTGATGTGGCATTTAGAAATCAATTCCTCTTCCAGTTTTTTCAGTGGCTTACCTCATGTAAGGTTTTCCTGAAGGAATAATGGCAGTAGAAATGCTTCAGAAATGAATTGTTCATGTTGGGTGTCATTAGTTATTAATTTACATTATAGACCTCTCTGAGAATATAGCTCGTTCACTGCCCTAAATATTTGACAACTTGCAGTTATTCAAATGTGATCTTCCTCAACAGTGTTATTTGCGAAAATGCATCTTAGACCATAAGACATGGGAGCAGAATTAGGCCATTGAGCCCATCGAGTCTGCTCCACCATTCCATCATGGCGGATCCCAGATCCCACTCAACCCCATGCACCTCCCTGGCCTGCAGTACAGTCTGTGGCAGAACATTCCACAGATTCACTACTCTCTGGCTAAAAAAAAAATCCTCCTCATCTCTGTTCTAAATGTTGCCCCTCAATTTTGAGTCTGTGCCCTTTAATTCTGGATAACCCCACCATAGGAAACATCCTCTCCACATTCAGTAAGTTTCAGTGCGATCCCCCCCCCCCCCCCGCATTCTTCTAAGTTCCTGCGAGTACAGGCCCAAAGCTGCCAAACACTTCTCATATGTTAACCCCTTCATTCCCAGAATCATCCCGATGAATCTCTTCTGGACACTCTGTAATGACAACACATCCTTTCTGAGATATGGGGCCCAAAACTGTTGACAGTACTCCAGGTGTGGCCTGACTAGTGTCTTGTGAAACCTCAGCAGTATCCCCTTGCTTTTATGTTCTGTTCCCTTTGAAATGAATGCCAACTGTGTATCTGCTTTCTTTACCACAGAGTCAACCTGTAAATTAACCTTCTGGGAGTCTTGCATGAGGACTCCTAAATCTCCCCCTGGACCTTTAGTGTTTGAACCTTCTCCCCATTTAAATAATAGTCCACACTATTGATCCTTTTACCAAATGCATTATCATACATTTTCCAACACTGTATTCCATCTGCCACTTTTTTTGCCCATTCTTCCAATTTGTCTATGTCCTACTGCAATCACATTGCTTCCTCAGCACTACCTACCCCTCCACCTATCTTTGTAACATCTGCAAACTTTGGCACTACGCCATCAATTCCATTATCCAAATCATTGACAAATAATTTAAAAAGTAGTGGTCCCAGTACTGACCCCTGAGGAACACCACAGGCACTGGCAGCCAACCAGAGAGGGACCCCTTTATTCCCACTCACTGCCTCCTGCTTGTCAGCCATTCCTCTATCCATGTCAGTATCTTTCATGCAACACCATAGGCTTTGATCTCGTTAAGCAGCCTCATGTGGCACATGATCAAATGTCTTGGCATCCACTGACTCTCCTCTGTCCATTCTGCTTGTTACTTCCTCGAAGAACTCTAACAGGTTTGTCAGGCAAGATTTCCCTTTACAAAAACCATGCTGACTTTGACTTATTTTATCATTGGTCTCCAAGTGCCCCAAAACCTCATCCTTAATAATAGACTCCAACAGTTTCCCAACCACTGAGGTTAGGCTAACTGGCCTATAATTTCCCTTCTTTTGTCTTCCTCTCTTCTGAAAGAGTGGAGTGACATTTGCAATCCTCTCAACCTCCAGGACCATGTCAGAATCAAGTGATTCTTGAAAGATCATGACCAGATGCATCCGTTATCTCTTCAGCTACCTCTCTCAGGACTCTGGGATATAGTCCATCTGGTCCAGGTGACTTATCCACCTTAAGACCTCTGAGTTTGCCTAGCACTTTTTCCTTTGTAGTAGCAATGGCACTCACGCCTGCTCCCTGACGCTCACAGACCACTGGCACACTGCTGGTGTCCTCCACAGAGAAGACAGATGTAAAGTACCCATCAAGTTCATCTGCCATTTCTTTGTCCCCGATTGCTACCTCACCAGCATCATTTTCCAGTAGTCCAATATTAACCTTTACCTCCCTTTTAGTCTTTATATAACTGAAAAAACTTATAGTATTCTGCTTTATATTATTGGCTAGCTTGCCCTCATATTTCATCTTTTCTCTTCTTATGGCTTTTTTTTAGTTGCCTTTTGTTGGATTTGAAAAGCTTCCCAATCATCCAACTTCCCACACTCTTTTGCTACGTTATATGCCCTTTACATGGCTTTAATGCAGTCCTCAATTTCCCTTGTCAGCTACGATTGCCTTCTTCTGCCATTTGAGAACAACTTCTTCTGTGGGACATACCTATCTTGTGCCTTGTGAACTATTCCCAGAAACTTCAGCTATCTCTGCTCTGCCGTCATCCCTGCCAGTATCCTCCTCCAACCTACCTGGGCAAACTCCTCTCTCGTGCCTTTGTAATTCCTTTTATTCCATTGCGATACAGATACTTGTGACTTGTGCTTCTCCCTCTCAAATTGCAGTCTGAATTCAATCATGTGTTCACTGCCTCCTGAGGGTTCCTTTACATTAAGCTCCCTAATAAGATCTGGGTTATTACACAACACCCAATCTTAGATAGCCTTTCCCTAAGTAGGCTCAAGTGCAAGCTGCTCTTAAAAAGCCATCTTGTAGATATTCAAGAAACTCCCTCTCTTGCAATCTGACACCAACCTGATTTTCCCAATCCTCTTGTATATTGAAGTCCTCCTTTAGAATTGTGTCATTACCCTTATTACTTGTTTTTCCAGCTCCCTTTGCAATCTCAACCCCACATCTTGGCTTCTATTTGATTCCCATAATCTTTTTTTACCTCCACCCAAAAAAATTCAACATTCTTGACCTTATGTCACTTCTTTCTAAAGGTGTAATTCCATCTTTTACCAACAGAGGCACACTGTTGGCCTTCTATGGCCTTCTTTCAACCACATTTCAGTCATACCAACCAATCTCTAATTGCACCATGAGTTCATCCACCTTATTCCAAATGCTACGCATATATAAATAAAGCACCTTCAGTCCTGCATTATTTGCCCTTCTGAATGTTCCCTCTGTGGTACAGTTTTACTCTTTGCTCTGTCTGTATTTGTACTCAATCTATGGCTTGTCCTTCCTTACATTCATGTTACATCTATCATCTATTCGTAAACCTGCTAACTCAGCTCCACCATATTAGCTTAAACCACTCCCAACAACTGTAGTAAACCTGCCCGCAAGTATATTGGTCCCCTTTGGATTCCAGTGCAACTCATCCCGTTTGTATTGGTCACACCTGTCCCAATTATCCAGAAATCTGAATCCCTATCCTCACTCCAATTCTTCAGCCACGCATTTATCTTGCCACCTCACTCTATCCTCACTGCCACATGGCACAGGCAGTAATCCTGAGATTTCTACCCTTCAGGTCCTGCTTTTCAGCTTCCTTCCTCACCCCCCATGGTCTTTTTTCAAGACCTCCTCTGCTTTTCTACATATGTTGTTGGTATCCATATGTACCATGATTTCTTGCTGTTCACCCTCCCTTTTCAGGATATTGTATATATTGTGTTTATTTTATATGTCTATGTTTTCATGGCTAGGTCCTTCTTAGAATCTCTTAAAACAGCGCTTTGAAATAGTCAAGCTAATTTCAAGTTAAAACACCTTAACCAAAACTTAATAGATTGGCCAACAAAATTAAAGAAAGTTTCTTTCTGTGATTGAAATCTTTCATTTTACACTTGACCTTTTGTGAATTTTTTTTAGGCTTTTGTTCCAATTCCCACTCTATTTCTGACCAGTTTTGAACAGCATTTTGCTAAAAATAACTAAATTGGTATACCTTGTTCTCTATTTTGAAGAAAGACTTATGCTAACATGGTAACTGGATTTGTGTGACCTGATTTCTTTTGCTCATGTTCTCAGTGTGTTTATCTCCTTCCTTGGTTGTTTAAAGAACTCCCAAAGATTCATTTTAAATAATTTTGCCTTCTGCTGTGGTAAATTCTACACCAGTTGCTGCTTCACATGAAGGATAGATCATAGAAGTAATTCAGTCAGTACCTTCCACAATATTTGACACATCATGGGTCGTACCCAACATAATGGCTTTTTCCCAATGACCTATTTGTTTAATACCTGCTTCCTTCTCTGGGTCAGGTAACTGAATAGTAGTCATTTGAAAACATTCATCGCTGTTGTAACTTGGGACAACTCATATTCTTCTTACTGGGCTCAGTAAAGTCATTACCAGCTCCTTACTGCTACCTCATGCAGAGAGACACCAGTCACCTTAGATGTTGCCTTGCTCTCTGAGATTAACCTAGCTGCTTACTTCGTAGCTTTTTAATCAGAGTTCTCTCATGCACTCTTGCCTGCTGATTTATTTACAGATGTTCCTGTTTCAATTTCCATATAAATTACCATTATCTAATGTTTCATCTAAAAAGCACTCTTTGCATTTCAGCTTTTGATTCTCTTGGATGCCTATGCCCTGTGATAGCTCTTTAGAGTCTTGGGACTAGTTTACATGGATTTAGTCTTCCTTTTGCTCTTCTGGTCATTGATTAGTTCAACAATGACAGTTAAGTTCTTTATCTTCTGCTCCATGGCCAGTAAATATTCAAATGTCAGAATATTAATCTGAATCTAAATGTCTGCCAACTCTCATTGGACCACCACCTAAAACTTTCATCATGTGAGTGATCATATGACTACATGGAATACGGAACAGTACAGCACCGAAACAGGGCCTTTGACCTGCGACGTTGTGCAGAGCTAAGTAACTACCTAACTCAATGAATGCTTTCTGTCTCTATTCTCTATGCATTCATGTGCCTATCTAAGAGCAATGTCTCCCTTCATAGTTTACATAATGGACAAAGTTGTTTATTGAAAATGAAAAATGCAATCTTTAGTTCAATGTCAGTCTTAAGATTCTTGGAGATTTGGCAACTCTACTGATTACAAACTGAAAGCTGTCCTTTCTATGATCTACCTGCTAGTGTCACTCTTTATCTAGCCTTAGAAATGAAATAATTGTGAAATATGAAGCATTATTACTGAATGGATAGCATACTGCAGGGAAATCTTGTTTGAATTTTCAACATTTAAAATAGTGTTGCTTCCAGTATCATAATTCTTGGATGCATCATAAATTTAGGAGCATCTGCACAGCGCTGATCATTTGCTCCCCTCTCAAGTTCGAGTCAGTACTGAACCATGTGCAAATTCTCTTCATTGTGAAAGAGTTAATCGAGAAACCATTAACTGCTTTAGCCAGAGGTCTGTTCCACATTTCCACTGCTCTGTGGGAAAAATATATTTTTTTCTAATCTCTTCGCTTGCCCAAGGCCAACTAATTTTATATTCGTCCTCTAGTTCTGTGTGCTCAGTCCAAATGAAATAACCTGCTTACATCTACATTATCCATGCCCCTCAGCATTTAAAAGACCTCGATCATCTTCTCTTTCTCCCACCCCCACCAGCTTTTTTTTCCAAAATCTAAAGGGAAAACCATTAGTTCCAACAGTCTATTTCCTTACCATGAAATGGGACCAAAATCTTGGAATTATTTTTATCCTGATTGGCAGATGGATGGTTGGTGTTGTGGGAACAGAGAGCTTTTAAAAGCAAGGTTGCTACAAAGTAAGTATCATTACCTTTAGCAGAGATGACAAAGGATAGAATAACTTGCTTTAGCGTGACCTCTTATCCCAGTTAGCTTTCCTACTGGGATTGTGTTGAAGAGAATGCTTTTGAGGATCATAATTCAATCGCTGCCTCTTTTTTTTTACTGCCTTTTGCAAACAGGATCTAAATCTTGTATTCTGAGAACAAATAGTGTGTTTGTTCTACATCTTTCACTATTCATTAGTGACTGGTATTTGTCTGACCTTATATTAGATTTACTTTCAAAGGAATATTCGTTTGGAAGTTAATTGGTTACTGTAAATTGCCCCTTGTGTGTAGTGCATGGTAGAAGGCTTGGATGTTAATGGGCAGGAAAAAGAACAGATTGTTCTGAGGGTAACATTGGCATGTTGAGCTGAATGGCCTTCTGTGTCATAATAGATTAAATGAATAAGTTGCCCTCTTCCAGAATAAGCTTTGCCAGCTCGCTACTGTTCATTCACTTGGTTTAAAAGCACCTAGCTACCTAAAAGTCAGTCAAGTTTGTCTGTGCACAAGTACATGCATCAAAATCAGGATATTATCACTAACATATGTCATGAAATTTATTGTTTTGTGGAAGCAGTACAGTGCAAGTCACGAAAATTGCTCTAAGTTACAAAAATGATTAAATACTGCGAAATGAGGTAATGTTCATGGACTGTTCAGAAATCTGATGAAGGGCTTAAAGCTGCTCTTAAAGTGTTGTGTGTGGGTCTTCAAACTCCTGTACTGATGGTAGTAACACAGGATGAAAAGCTTACAGCAACATCATATAGAACAATATAACACTGCACACTTTCCACAGCTTTCACATTTCGCTCTAACCCTCACTCGTCCATGTGCCTATCCAAGTGTTTCTTTAATGATTAATAATGTACTTGCCTCACCCACTTCTTCAGCAGCTGTTTCCATTTACGCACCACATTCTGCATGGAAAAAAAATTGCTTCTCAGATCCTCTTTAAATCATCCCCTTCTAAATCTGTACCCCCTTGTTTTAGATCTTCTTATCTTGGGGGAAAGCTTTATTGCCCACCTTATACTTCTCATGATTTTATAAAGCTCTATAGAGTTATCCCTCATTCTTCTATCCCAGGCACATATGATTAGAGACGCAACATTCACAAGAAAAACATTAATACAAATTATACAAGAAAAAACACAGAATAAAAAGAAGTTCATTATAGTAATAAAAAAAAAGTTCGGGAAATTATAGGCCAGTGAGTCTTACTTCAGTGGTTGGTAAGTCAATGGAGAAGATCCTGAGAGGCAGGATTTATGAACATTTGGAGAGGTATAATATGATTAGGAATAATCAGCATGGCTTTGTCGGTGACTAGTGGTGTGCGTCAGGGATCTGATCGTGATTTTTATAAATGATCTGGATGAGGAAGTGGAGGGATAGGTTAGTAAGTTTGCTGATGACACAAAGGTTGGAGGCATTGTGGATAGTGTGGAGGGCTGTCAGAGGATACAGCGGGACATTGATAGGATGCAAAACCGGGCTGAGAAGTGGCAGATGGAGTTCAACCCAATTAAGTGTGAAGTGGTTCATTTTGGTAGGTCAAATATGATGACAGAATATAGTATTAATGGTAAGACTCTTGGCAGTGTGGAGGATCAGAGGGATCTTGGGGTCCAAGTCCATAGGATGCTCAAAGCAGCTGCGCAGGTTGACTCTGTGGTTAAGAAGGCATACGGTGTATTGGTCTTCATTAATAGTGGAATTGAATTTAGGAGCCGAGAGGTAATGTTGCAGCTGTAGAGGACCCTGGTCAGACCCCAGTTGGAGTACTTTCTCAGTTCAGGTCGTCTCATTACAGGAAGGATGTGAAAGCTGTGGAAAGTGTGCAGAGGAGATTTACAGGGATGTTGTCTGGATTGGGGAGCATGCCTTATGAGAATAGGTTGAGTGAACTTGGCCTTTTCTCCTTGGAGCAGTGGAGAATGAGAGGTGACCTGATAGAGGTGTACAAGATGAATGGAGGCATTGATCGTGTGGATAGTCAGAGGCTTTTTCCCAGGGTTGAAATGATTGCCACAAGAGGACACGTTTAAGGTGCTGAGGAGTAGGTACGGAGGAGATGTCAGGGGTGAGTTTTTTATGCAGAGAGCGGTGAGTGCGTGGAATTGGTTGCCGGCAACAGTGGTGGAGGCGGATACGATAGGGTCTTTTAAGAGACTTTTGGATAGGTACATGAAGCTTAGAAAATTAGAGGGCTATGGGTAAGCCCAGTAATTTCTAAGTTAGGGACAAGTTTGGCACAACTTTGTGGGTGGAAGGGCCTGTATTGTGCTGTAGGTTTTCTGTGTTTCTATAATTGTGACAGAGAGCACTCAGTAACACTCTCGTTATACACCACACATTGCCTTGTCATTCTGCTGTCGCCGCGCTGAGTATACACACTTCAATGTCTTCTCGCTGGTATATTCTAATAAACTTTCTATTCTAATCTTTATGGTGCCTTTCCCGCCATACACTTCAGAATATCTCATTTCTTTGTAACAGAGATGTGTATATGTTTGTATACTGTATTCAAGGTAAATACTTCTGTTTGTTTTGTAATATGATTGTAACTACATTTTGGGGTGCATCATGTTCTAATTTCACGTGTAGTGTTAAGTTAACTTTGTGGGTAATTTAAGATGGTATGACCTGGTGCCTGGTATAAACAGAGTTGATCACTCTCAATAGCAGAGAGAGATCAGGACTGCTAGGAGTTCAAACTGGTCAAAATAGTACAGAGTTATTATTGTGTTTTTTGAAAGAGATCTTTTGTAAATATTGCCAGGTTTCTTTTTGCTATTTTTGCTAGTTTGATCTTTGACACATCTAATAAGCACTGTTGTACTAAAGTGCTAAGTGACTTCAGCTATTTTTTGTTCTTTGGTCATAACCTAGGTACCCAACAGTCTTGCAAAATGGTCATAATAATGAGGTAGTGGTTAGGCTTGTGTACACTGATTCAAGAACCAAATGATTGAAAGGAAGTAACTGTTCTTGAACCTGGTGGTGTGTATCTCTGCTAATAGTGGTTAGTGTGTTCACTGATATTTTTAACCTCTCACTTTGGCGGTTTGAGGTACCAACATGCTTCAAACAGGATTTAATTATACTAGCGCCCAAGCAGGACATGCTAATCTAACTTGATGACTGTAATCCAGTAGCACTTAGATCCAGAGTGATGAGGTGTTTTCAGAGGTTGGTGATGAAGCACATCAACTCCTGCTTGAGAAGTGACTTAAATCTGCTCCAGTTTGTTTACTGGAGCAACAGGTCCAGAGCATATGCCATCTCATTGGCTCTCCACTCAACCCTTGAATATCTGGGCAGCAAAGATGCATATATCAGAATGCTCTTTATCGACTACAGCTGAACATTCAATGCCATCATCCCCTCAAAACTTGTCAATTAGCTCCAAGACCTTGGCCTCTATACCTCCTTGTGCAGTTAGATCCTGGATTTCCTCATTTGCAGGTCCCAGTCAGTTTGGATTTGAAACAACATCCCCTCCACAATCTCTATCAGTGCTAGTGCACCACAAAGCTGTGTGCTTAGTCCCCTGCTCTTCTCACTTTAAACTTATGACTTTGTGTCTAAGTACAGCTGCAATCCCATATTAAAGTTTAATGGCACCACTGTTGTTGGCCCAATCAAAGGTGGTGATGAATCAGCATATAGGAGGGAGCTTGAAAATTGGGCTGAGTGGTGTCATAACAACAAACTCTTACTCAGTGTCAGCAAGGCCAAGGAGCTGATTATTCACTTTAGGAGGAGGAAACCTGAGGTTCATGAGCCAGTCCTCATCGGAGGATCATAGGTGGAGAGGTTAGCAACTTTAAATTCTTAAGTTATTATTTTGGAGGACCTGACTTGGCCCAGAACACAAGTGAAATTATGAAGAAAGCACAGCAGCGCCTCTAGTTAGGAGTTAATGAAGATTTGGCATGACATCTAAAACTTTGACAACCCTCTGTGGATGTGAACTGGAGAATATATTAAACACCAATGCCCTTGAACAGAAAATCCTACAAAAAGTAGTGGCCCAGTTACCATGGGTAAAGCCCTCCCAACCATTGATCACGCCTACATGGAATGCTGTTGAAGTAATCAGGGACAGCCACAACCAGGACATGCTCTCCTCTCACTGCTGCCACCAGGAAGAAAGTACTGGAGCTGCGGGACTCACCACCGTGTTCAGGAAGGGTTACTGCCCCTCAATCATCAGGCTCTTGAATCAAAGGGGATAACTTCATTCAGCTTCACTTGCCCCATCATTGAAATGTTCCCACAACCAATGGACTCAATTTCAAGGAATCTTCATCTCCTGTTCTTGATTTTTATTACTTATTTATTTTTTTATCCTGATTATTTTCTCTTTTCTGTTTGTATTTGCATAGTTAGTTGCCTTTTGCACATTGGTTGTTCGTCCATCTCTTTTGTGTGAGGTTTTTCATTGATTCTGTTGTGTTTCTTCATATTTACTGTGAATGTCTGCAAGAAAATGAATCTCATGATAGTATATGGTGACATATATGTACTTTGATAATAACTTTACTTTGAACTTGGAGTAAATCACAAACCAAAAAATCCTGTTAAGGATGGAACTGTGAAATAACAGAAGATGCAGGGAACACCCAGCATTCACTGCTTTTATTCCAGCAAAGAAGTTCTGTATCATCAGTCCCTCGGACAGTTATGTAATCCAAGATGTCCAGTGGCAGTGGTTACCTGAATGAGGCTCCACACATAAAATCTCTCCTTTCCATGGAACTTCAACTGTCATTACTACCTTCTGTGTTCTGTTTGTAATCAACTTTATATTCATTTGTTATTGGTTCCCTGATTCTATTTTTTGAGCCTTGTCATGAATCTGTGACTTAATGCCATGTCCAGGGCCTAATAGTAATCTTCTAATGTCTCATCCTTGATCCCTTTTCGAAGAATGTGCTGATACTGACCAAGTGTGACTTTCCCTTTGAAATCTATATGACTACTTTATGTTTCCTGCTACTAGTTTTTTTTTCCATCTTTAAGGGTTCCATTCAATGATCCACACTACTATTTGATGAAGATTTTAATTTCTTGGTGTGATAAATGACTTTGGGAAGTTTGTAAAGCACTTAGCAGCCAATCAGGTACTTTTGAAACACAGCTACTGTTCTAATGCAAGAAAATGAACAGGGACGTTTCCCTTTGTTGCACACAATAACCAGTTTTTCCTTCGCTGCTGTCTGTTTGACTTTGCTGTGTGCACATTGCTGTATGTTAGTGATAATGTTGTTTGCTTTTAGAAACATCGTGCCACAGCTGTAATAGCTATAGTTTATTTTTTCCCCTCTTTTTAAGCTTGCACTCCTGTCGTAGCATTCTGCTGTTACCTAATTGCATACATTCTAATTTTACACTTTAGCATTTAAAAGAAAGGCCAGTTCGCTACTCCGCACCACTGCCTCTTTCTTACTGCAGTACAGAAGGAAGCCGTGCATCCCACCTGATCCATGCTGGTTCCCACCAAAACAGTCCCTATTGCTGCTCATTCCCTGTGTCACTGATACTAATTCTTTCACATAGCCATCAACTTTACTTGGATTATTTCCTATTAAAGCACTAGTTTTCAGTGACCAATTACCTTTCTAGCACTATCCTTACATTGTGGAAAGAAACCTGAATACAGAAGAGAAACCCCACACAGCTGCAAGGAGAACAAGCAAACTATGCAGATGGCATGAGAGGTTGCAATTGAAGCAATGTTGTTGCTGTTGTGGTGTGAGGCAATAGTTCTTTTATAGTTCTCTTATGATAATAGTTCCTTGAATGTAATACTGATTCCAAAAATGTTTTTCCATATGTAGAAGACCTATTATCATAACTGCTGACATTCATACTAGCACCCCTACGAAAGTTTGAATCTTCCCCATAATTTGTTCTTACCACTGTCCCAAGTTCATCAAAGCCAACTTCCGACCCAAGTTTTGGTCCTTCTTGCGTCTTCCCTGCCCTCCTGGGCATATTTTTGTGCTTAAAAATGCAGGTAAAAGTTAATGGCATGCTGATATTTGGTGTTTAGTTTGCTGTAGCGTCCTTATTCTTACTGAGTTTTCTATGTCATGGCGTGACAGTGTGTCCAGTGGTATAACTGCACGAGCAAGCTGGGCTTATTAGCCTTGGTTGGCAACCAGCTGAGGAGAACAACAACTCTGATTCCAGGCCCAGGTAGATGGAAGTCATGGCCTTGCTAGGCCGTCTGTCTAGATGAAGGAAAACTACGATGCTCAACCTAAAGTTGGCACAGTTTGTTGTGCCATTGTGGAACATCCCTAGGCCTAAAGAGTGGAATCTGTCCATGCGCACTGATCCTCACTATAAACCCATGCAGTGCAGGTGAAAAGAAAAAAAACCTACAGCAATGGAGAAGGCGAAGCAATCTTCCCTCTGGATCTCTGCAAGCGAAGATGCAGCCAACCATCCAGTTTACTGTACAAAGCAATTTACCTCAGATAGTGTGATAGATTATGATTATGCGACTAAGAATCCTGTAGTTAGGTGTGGATGCAATATTTACACTTAAAGAGATTTCTTTGTCAATTTACCAGACTATGTTTGTTAAGCATTTATCAAATGTTCAGCTACTTCTAGCGTCTAGTTGTTCATAATTCTGGAAAAACTTGTTTACCAACCATAGAGATTACAGATGCTTGATGAAGTGTCTTGGCCAAGAAATGTAGTGTTCATTTTCCTCCATAGACACTACTTGATCCACTAAGTTCTTCCAGCATTGTGTGTGTATGTGTGTGTGTTGCTCCAACATATCGTGATTGATTCCAGTTTGATTTGTTGCTGGAGCTTGACACATTTCTGATTTAATATGCCAAAAGAAAAGAAGTATAAAATACCGTCGTCCCTCAGTGTCCACGGGGGATTGGTTCCAGGACCCTCCACAGAAACCAAACTCCGTGGATACTCAAGACCCTTATACAAAATGGCGTAGTGTTTGCATATAACCTACGTACATGCTCCCATATACTTTAAATCATCTTTAGATTACTTATAATACCTAATACAATGTAAATGCTATGTAAATAGTTGTTATACTGTATTGTTTAGGGAATAATGATAAAAAATGTCTGTACATGTTCAATACAGACGCAACCATCGTAGCTCTTCTGGGAATGCCGATGCTACCTCGGCATCAGCGGATGCCAATTCTCCTGTCATCTTTTAAGTTCTTGAGGCTTTAGCGCTTTACATAGCTAGCCAGCCGTCCCTTACTAGCCTTAAACTCCTTCCTCTTGCTCACAGCACAAGTAGCAAACAAATGAGACACAAGGCGAACAATGCTTAAACAACAAGTGCTGGAAAGAGACTGAGGATATGTGAAATGGTGGGAGGCTACAACAGGGTATGCCTACAGATCACTTCATTCGCGTGGATTCAGCATAGTGCGCGGCCGTTAAAATAAAATTACAAACGAAGCCATTTTGAAATGGACTCTGGACATGTTGCCTTTAATTCTTTCGCACTAAGTATGGTGATACTGCACAGAGGTGATATTATTTACTTAATTTGCCTATGATTAGTGCATGGATAGTCTAAATGTAAATTGACATCATAATTTTAATTAATCTGCAAGAGATTCTGCAGATGGTGGAAATTTTGAATAATAAATAAAATGCTGGAGGAACTCAGCTGGTCAGGCAGGGACCATGGAGGGAATAAATAGTCAACATTTCTGGCTGAGACCCATCATCAGGACTGGAAAGGAAGGGGGCAGAAGACAGAATAAGATGATGAGGGGGAGGGATGAGGAGCGCAAGTTGGCAGGTGAAAGGTGAGACCAGATGAGGGGGATGGTGGATGGGGCTAATGTGAGAAGCTGGGAGGGGATGGTTGATGAGGTAAAGGGCTGAAGGAAAAATATCTAATACAAGACAATGGGCCGTAGAATAAAGAATGGAAACACAGCAGCCATTTTAAATTAAATTGTTTTCCATTCTTCTTGGCAATTGTACTTGGTTTATAGATGTTGCGCTACAAAATATATTGAAATCATACTTTGACCAACCAGATGCTGTTTCTTCAAGCCCATTTTAGTATTTCATAAATCCTTAATTCCATCCCATTAAGATGGAGAATTACTGACTGCATTTATGGATCATTTCCATCCAGCATTCATAACTAGTGCTCATCTTTTTAATGATTAAATTCCTTGATGGTTTTCCAGAACAGCAATTTAACAGCACATAACTTGACACTGATAACTCTCTCAGTATTTTAAGATTGACTCAAATATCCAGCTGCCTGTTTCATTATTGCAAGCTATGATACAGCGATCAAGGATACATTCCACTAGATAGTACTACCTTTGATGTTCAATAGGAATAAATTACTGCAGCTTCCCCTGCAGTGTAATAACATTTTTTTAATAAAATTACGAGCAATCAGAGCTTGGTGATACCATGTACTTAACAACCAATAGGTGAACATTAACAAAAAAAAATCTTAAGTATTTGACTCCTTTGTTCTTTGACTCCTTGTGGGACATATATATGTTTCACTCACCCGTAACATGATAATAAAATCTATTAGATTGTATTTATACGACTAGGTTTACTATGCACTATAATTTTTTTTTTCTTTCTACTCAAGTTTGTCAAATAGTAAAGGTTTGATTCCCACCATTAACAGGAGAAAAATTTTAAATTCAAATGCTAAGATTTTTCTTTTAAAAAAAGATTCTTGAGCTGTAATTGGTATCTGGAATTTACTGCCTAAAGTGGCGAAAGAAGAGAGTACATTCATAATCTCTACCACCTAAGGCATCTGGACAATCCCTTGAATAGCCAAGCAATGGGAAGTAACAGACCTAATGTCCTACATTTTATGGTTTTGTGGTCCAATGTAGGCAAATAGGGTTAATATAAATGGTTATAAAGTCATACATCATGGAATCAGACTCTAGCCCAACTTGTCCATGTCAACTGTGTTGCCAAGTGAGGTAGTACCATCTGCCTATTTGAGTCAAAGCCCTCTAAACCTCTCATCGACATACTGGCCTAGATGGCTTTTAAATATGTTAATGTGCCCACCTCAGTCACTGATTTTGGTAGATGATTCCAAATACGCATCCTCCTTTGTGTGAAGCTGCCTTGATGTCCTTTTTTAAAATTCCACGCCTTTGTAGAAGTCCCTGTGTTCCTGTTCCATCCCTGTGGGAAAAAGTCTGTCTGCTTTCACCCTGTTTATGCCTCTCATGATCTTGTATATCTCTATCAGGTCACCATTCAATCTACATTCAAGGCAATAAAGTCGTAGACTACATATTCTTCTTGTAATTCAGACCAAGTCCAAGCAATATCCCGGAATATCTTGTCTGGACTCTTTCTAATTTACTACATCTTTCCTCTAGCAGGGTGACCAAAACTCTACACAATAGTCTATGTGCAGCCTCAGCAATATTTTGTGTGACTGCAACATAACTTCCTCGCTCCTATATTCATTGCCATGATTGATGAAGGCTAGCATGCCAGACACCTTTTTCACCGCCCTATCTACCTGTGACAACACTTCAATAAGCTATGCACGTGCACTTCAAGATTACCCTAGTTTGATCTTCCAAAGTGTAATACTTTACATTTATCTGGATTGAAAGCCAGTTGCCAATCCTCGGCCCACATACCCAGCTGATCAAGGTTCCCATGTAATTTTTCATGACCTTGAACACTGGAGCACATCTATTTTTGGTTGTTAACTGAAAAGCCAATTCTGTACTGTAATGATTTGACTGATTTTCCTATTGGTAAAGGGGGAATTCCTGCATTGTCATTAAAAAAAAAATCTGGTTTTCTTGCCTAGTCTGGCCTTTGATTCAAAAGCTAGAAATGCGGCCAATTTTCAAATGCTGCCTCAGATCAAAGGTCAACCAGGATATACAGTATATGCTTGTATTGCCAGTGGTGGCCACATTGTGAATTCACTCAATGTAATAATACTAATAAATAGTGTTAGGCTATCTTTATCCATTCCCATCCACCTATCCAAATTCTCTGTCCTTTGTGTTTAGTCTCCCTTCAAATGTATGTATGTTATTCCTCTTGCCTGCTCCTTATAACACATGTCTGTTAGATAGACAATGTTTATGTGCCAGTAACCTTGCCTCATCTCTTTTGTAGCTTGCTGTCATGCCAACAAAAGAAATGGTTTACAGACATTGAATAGGACTGTGTTTGTTGGTGAAGGGCTTGGTTTAGAAAATTGGCAGTGCATTGTGCTTTGGTTGGATTCACTTGCTGCAATTGAGTATCATTTATCATTGCTGCAGTCCTCTTTCATTTTATCATCAAATGTGAAACTTCTGTCAGTTTGTGTTCTATAAATGGTTCCCTGTTGACATCAATGCTATGAGGAAATGGGGTGAAATAGTTTCTACCTACAGAAAGTTGGCATGGCATGAACTGAAGTGACACCCTTCTGAGTGATAAAGATCCCATTTCACACTTGGTACACTCTTCATCCACTTTATTTTATTAGAGATTGCTTGATAACATTCCTAAAATTGAGTTGGCCAATAGTGTAAGAATATTGCGTGATACCAGAAGGGGTACTTTTGAGGTGAGAGGGAGTAAGTTCAAAGATGATGTGCTGGGCAAGTATTCGTACACAGAGAGTGATGGGTGCCTGGAATGCACTACCAAGGGTGATGGAGGCATTCAGGAGGTTCTTAGATAGACACATGAATGTACAGGAAATAGAAGGAAATGAACGTTGTGTAGACAGAAAGGATTAGCTTAGTGGGCATTTGATAAGTAATTTAATTAGTTTGGCACAACATCATGGGCCAAGGGGCATGTACCTATGCTTTAGAGTCATGGAGTCATAGAAAAATATAAGCACAATATTTTTCAATTGAAGCAAGAGGCTGAGAGTGGAAGACTGAAGGCATCACGGAGAGAAGGTCGTTTTTCTTTAACAGCTCAGGGAAAAGAGGCTAGACTGCGCAGGCGTGTGACGTAGCACGCCAAGGTTTAAAAGGAAGAACGCCATATACAGCAGCCATCGTTGGAGTGGACTGAGTCAGAGTGGGACGGCTTCGGCAAGAAACAGGTAGAGGCGAGGGTAGGTTCTGGTAAGTTTCTGTTTTTCTTTTTTTTGTTGTTCAGACTAGAGAATATGCCAGGCAGGATGTTGGAATGCTCCTCTTGCAGGATGTGGGAAGTCAGGGAGATCTCCGGTGTCCCTGACAACAAAACCTGCAAGAAGTGCATCCAGCTGCAGCTCCTAACAGACCACGTTATGGAACTGGAGCAGGATCTGATGACCTTTAGATCATTATGGAGACTGAGTAGCTTCCGGGAGGTTGTTGCACCTAAGGAACAGGGCACAGGTAACTGGGTTACCGTCAGGCGAGGGAAGGGGAAAGGGCAGGTAGTGCAGGGTTCCCCTCCAAAACAAGTATACTGATTTGGATACTGTTGGGGGGGGGGGTGGGGGGGGGAATGGTGGTGGCTTACCTGGGACAAGCTGTGGCAGCCGGATCTCTGACACTGAGACTGGTTCTGCAGTGCAGAAGGGAGGGAGGAAGAAAAGGAGAGCAGTAGTGATAGGAGACTCCATAGTCAGGGGTACAAACAGGAGAGTCTGTGGTCGTGACAGAGACTCCCAGATGATTTGTTGCCTCCTGGGTGCCAGGGTCAGGGATGTCTCTGATCGCGTGCACAGCATTCTGAGGTGGGAAGGTGATCAGCCAAATGTTGTGGTACACATCGGTACCAATGACATGGGTAGAAAGAGTCAGGAGGTCCTGAAGAGTGAGTACAGAGAGCTTGGTAGGAAGTTGAAAAACAGGACCTCGAGGGTAGTAATCTCTGGATTGCTGCCTGTGCCATGTGCCAGTGTGGGTAAAAGTAGGATGCTCTGGCAGATGAACACATGGCTGAGAAACTGGTGTAGGGGGCAGGGTTTCAGATTTCTAGATCATTGGGACTTCTTCTGGGACAGGTGGGACCTGTACAAGAGAGACGGGTTACACCTGAACTACAAGGGGACCGATATACTTGCAGGGAGGTTTGCTAGTATTATTGGGGAAGGTTTAAACTAGATTTGCAGGGGTATGGGAACCAGAGTGCCAGAGTAGATAGTGGAACGGGGGTAAAAAAAAATGTTAGTAGTTCATGCAAAGACACAAATAGTAATGTTGTGTGTGGTGGTAATAATCTTCTGAGGTGTGTGTATTTCAATGCGAGGAGTATTGTGGGAATGGCAGATGAGCTGAGGGCTTAGATTGACACATGGAATTATGACATCATAGCCATTACTGAAACTTGGCTACAGGACGGGCAGGACTGGCAGCTCAATATTCCAGTGTTCAGATGTTTCAGACGTGATAGAGGCAGAGGGATGAAGGGTGGGGGGTGGCTTTGCTAGTCAGGGAAAATATTACAGCAGTGCTTCGGCAGGACAGATTAGAGGGCTTGTCTACTGAGGCCATAATTCCCCAGGACCTGACAGGGTATTCCCTCGGACCTTGAAGGAGACTAGTGTTGAAATTGCATGGGGCCTGGCAGAAATATTTAAAATGTTGATATCCACGGGTCAGGTGCTGGACGATTGGAGGATAGCTCATGTAGTTTCGTTGTTTAAAAAAGGCTCAAAAAGTAAGCCGGGAAATTATGGGCCGGTAAGTTTGACATCAGTAGTAGGTAAATTATTGGAAGGAATACTAAGAGATAGGATCTACAAGTATTTGGATAGACAGGGACTTATTAGAAACAGTCAGTATAGCTTCGTGCGTGGTAGGTTATGTTTAACCAATCTATTAGAGTTTTCGAGGAAGTTACCAGGAAAGTGGATGAAGGGAAGGCAGTGGATGTTGTCTACATGGACTTCAGTAAGGCCTTTGACAAGGTCCCAAATGGGAGGTTTGTTAGGAAGATTCAGTCACTAGGTATACATGGAGAGGTAGTAAATTGGATTAGACATTGGCTCAATGAAAGAAGCCAGAGAGTGGTAGTGGAGGATTGCTACTCTGAGTGGAGGCCTGTGACTAGTGGTGTGCCATAGGGATCAGTGCTGGGTCCATTGTTATTTATCATCTATATCAATGATCTGGATGATAATGTGGCAAATTGGATCAGCAAATTTGCTGATGATACAAAGATTGGAGGCGTAGTGGACAGTGAGGAAGGTTTTCAAAACTTGCAGAGGGATTTGGACCAGTTGGAGGAATGGGCTGAAAAATGGCAGATGGAGTTTAATGCGGACAAGTGTGAGGTATTGCACTTCGGAAGGTCAAACCAAGGTAGAACATACAAGGTAAATGGGAGGGCACTGAGGAGTGCAGTAGAGCAGAGGGATCTGGGAGTACAGATATGTAATTCCCTAAAAGTGGCGTCACAAGTAGATAGGGTCGTAAAGAGAGCTTTTGGTACATTGGCCTTTATAAATCAAAGTATTGAGTATAAGAGTTGGAATGTAATGGTGAGGTTGTATAAGACATTGGTGAGACCGAATTTGGAGTATTGTGTGCAGTTTTGGTCACTTAATTACAGGAAGGATATTAATAAGGCTGAAAGAGCGCAGAGAAGGTTTACAAGGATGTTGCCGGGACTTGAGAAACTGAGTTACAGAGAAAGGTTGAATAGGTTAGGACTTTATTCCCTGGAGCATAGGAGAATGAGGGGAGACTTGATAGAGGTGTATAAAATAATAATGGGTATAGATAGAGTGAATGCAAGCAGGCTTTTTCCACTGAAACTAGGGGAGAAAAAAAACAGAGGTCATAGGTTAAGGGTGAAGGGGAAAAGTTTAAAGGGAACATGGGTGGGGTGCTTCTTCGTGCAGAGAGTGGTGGGGGTGTGGAATGAGCTGCCAGATAAAGTGGTGAATGCGGGCTCACTTTTGACATTTAAGAAAAACTTGGACAGGTATATGGATGAGATGGGTTTGGAGGGGTATGGCCCGGGTGCAGGTCAGTGGGACTAGGCAGAAAAATGGTTCAGCACAGCCAAGAAGGGCCAAAAGGCCTGTTTCTGTGCTGTAATGTTCTGTGGTTCACAGAAATAGGCCCTGTGGCCCATCTGGTCCTTGCCAAACCATTTAAACTGCTTAGTTCTATTGGCCTGCACTGTGAACTATAGCCATCCATACCCCTACTATCCATGTGCCTATCCAAACATCCTGAACATTGAAATTGAGCTCACATGCTCCACTTGTGCTGACAGCTCGTTCCACACTCACAACTCTTTAAGTGAAGAAGTTCCTCCTGATGTTCCCCTTTATTGTCTGTTCTAATATTGTATTCAACTTTGTATTATGCCTTAATATAGAAAATTATCCTACGACATTTTGCATGAGCGTTTAAAGGCATGATATGGCACTTTGGAGAAAGGTGACTAAAAGCTTGCTTGGGAAAGTGGACTTTGGATAAAGATGGCAGAAAGGCATTCAACTTCCCAAACTGAAGTGTTTTCAGCGGCTAAGGCTCCAATGTCAGTGACAGAGTGATCAAACTTGTTTGCTTTTCTGGGCAACACGAGTGAATCTGCAGTTGCTGGAAATAAATAAAAACACAAAATGCTGGCAGAACTCAGCAGGCCAGACAGCATCTATGGGGGGAGGTAGTGACGACGTTTCGGGCCGAAACCCTTCATCAGGAGGGTTTCCATCAGCTACGCTTCCTGATGAAGGGTTTCGGCCCGAAACGTCATCACTACCTCCCCCCATAGATGCTGTCTGGCCTGCTGAGTTCTGCCAGCATTTTGTGTTTTTATTTGCTTTTCTGGGCTTTTGCACAGATAAAATTGTGAGTGGAGAGATTTAAGGGACTTGAGAGACAACTTTACACAGTGTGTAATGAGTACCTGAAAAAAGCTGTCAGTGGAAGTGGTCAAAGTGGGTACAACTGCAACATCCAAGAGGCACTTGAATAGTTAGATAGAGGGGGAGGACTTGGAGACTTACGGGAAAACACGGATAACTGGTCAGCATAATCAGTTGGGCAAAAGAACATATTTCTATGCTGTATTATTTTATGATTCTAAGATAAAGACTGATGCTCTTATCTCATGGGTTTGGAATTCAGATTGGTGCCTCAGTTCTTGCTGATCTATGTGCAGCCTGTCAGGATCAAGAATGATATGGGACAGGAGGTAGTCTGTGAGGTGCACTCTTGTTTATGTACGACTTCGATGTGTTTCCTGGTGTAGAAACCAAAGGAAGCTAAGTTCTCAATACCATTCCAAATGCTCATTCTCCACTTGGCACAATTATGGGCAAAAAGAATTCCCAAAAGACCTTGACCTGAGTACATCAGCTATCTCTGTTCCTCAGCAGATGCTGCCTGACCTGCTGAGCTTCTCCAGCATTTTCTTTTTTTTTCCCCTCTCTCCAGATTGCATTATTTGCATTTACTTGTGTCTCCAGTTATCAAGAGTTGTCATGAATATTGCAACTCAGAATATTTACCAAGAAGGATTTGAGAAAATCTTAGAATCTTTTTCTCTGTCCGTCTGATAGTTTCTTCCCCTGACATCACAGATATAATTTGGTAGTTTGCCTTTGGGCATGTAAATACACAGCCTGACCATTCTGATAATAGAGTTGATGTTATGATGTTAGCCTCTCTTTCCAATGAGATCTTTGTTTGTATTTTCTTCAGTGCATTGAAGTGCCTGCCATAGGTATCCAGGTCTCATTTGTACTTACTGCTGCCCCAGAGACTTGAGTTTTGTGCCAGGTTTGAGATCTTGATTTTCAAACTCCCATTTTCTTAATTGACCGAAGGACATGATGGTGAATTTCACTTGAACACCTTCCAGAGAGAAAGCACTCAAAATATGGGAAGTGATTCATTTTAAATAATTAAGGTTCATGATATTACCCCTGAAAATTACGGAATACTGACTGAAAGTCAACTTCGTGTGTTCATTTTTAAAGTCTAATTTAACAGATTACCTAAGCTTGATGACTGCTATTTGAATTTACATGATTAATTGATGTAAGAATTTTCAAATAGGATTAAGTTACTTCCTCTGGGGATCATCAACTGGGAGTATTATCTGCAATTCCCATGTGAAATTGGGCAATGCATTCCCTAAGGGAATTAAAGGCTTGAATTTCCCACTAACCTGTTGTGAATGGAGTTTGACACAACTTGGTACTATAGTCTATTTTATTGGGTTATTAATAGACACAAAGTTTGAGTAACGTATCTGCTGAGATCTAATTGGCAGAACAAGCTCAAGGGGCTGAATGTCCTCCTATTCCCATGTTCCTTCTAAGTAATTATCTCAAAATTTGATAAGAAAGATGTAAAATTGAGGTTGACCCACAGAAGCTTCAATTTGTCTTTTTTTTCATCATGTGTTCAAAGTACTCCTTGTGCTGTCAGCTCCCTTGACTTTGTCAGCTAGTTTTTGAAGTTCTTGTTATTTCAATTTTACAGATCTATCAATTTACATGACAGTGAAGCTAACCAGTTGAAAAGATAATTGAAGCCTGCATTTATAGAGAGGGCTGTTTTAATTGGCAACAGTGGTGAGAAAAAGACACAGGAAGTACAGCCAAGATTTTAACGCCAATTGTGTGCTTTTTCATTGATCAGTTGTACCTGGCCACACATTGGCAAACTTGGGGTCGGGTTTGGGGATATTTAACTCATCAGCTGCACAGTGTTGCTCTCCTAAAATGTGTCTGTAAAAATCTTAAAACGAAATAAAACCTTTGTTAGACTGCATTTGGAATTCTACGTTGAGTTCTAGTCACCCATTAGAGGAATGGTGTGAAGGCTTTGGAATGGGTGCTGAATAGGTTTACCAGAATACTACCTGGATTAGAAGATCTAAGCTATAAAGGAAAGTTAAGACATATTTCTCTGCAGTGTCAAAGAGACTGAAAGTCAACTTGATACATTTATGCAATTGAGGCGTATGGGGCAGACAGTTGTAATCTTTATCTAGAGGTAGGAATGTCAAGTACTAGTGGGCATGCATTTAAGATGAGAGGGAATAAGTTGAAAGGAGAAGGGCAAGCATCTTTTATATATACAAGTACCTCAAACACGCTGCCAAGAATGGTGATAGATACAGATATGATAGTGGCATTTGAGGCTTTTGGATAGACACGTGAATAGGCAGAGAGTGGAGGGATATGGGTCATGTGCAGGCAAAAGTTTAGATTAATTTGGTACTGTGTTCAGCACAAACATGATAAGCCTAAGGACCTCTTCCTGTACTGTGTTCTATGCTGAATAATTGTTCAACTGGGCCTCCACAGTATCCTTTGGTAAATTTGAGAAGATCGTGAAAAGATTGTTCTGCCGTAGCACAATGCTGCCTTCCTAACCAAAATTCCAGCAGCTGCAATCTCTTGTGTCTCCACTTGCTCACTGGTTTCTGGTGATTTATTGGAGTTTGGGGAGGTGGGAGGAATGAGCAACTATTACGTTTTTATTGAATCAGTCATGAGCAACCATTCTAATTAAGCAGTCAGTAAATAAAGCATCTGACCTTGGATAGATAGGTGTGCAGTTCTGCTGATGAATTACTGTTTTGTTTTCACTCAGTTTTGATTTGTAGGATGGGCTTAGAGTATTTGCTTGGGCAATCTAGCAGAGGTGGTTGATGTTAAGTGGGGGTACAGGTGTAGAATTTGTGTTGTTGCTGGCCATGGCACAACATCATTGCAACATCATATGTTTTGAAATGGATCAATCTGTAAAATTTTCATGTTATTCTGTTTCAGAATGTTAGATGATGTTTTCGGTAACTTTGGGAATTATAGTTGCAGCTTTGCTGATTATTTGTCATTCATGTAATATACTTTAATAGAGAACATTTGCACTGGAAAATTTAGTATTTACATTAATGTTGACTTAAAAATTCAGTTGGCAGAGCTCCTGTTATTTATCATCCTGTAAATCCTGAAATGTTTTAAACACTCAAGGACATCTGTTTTGGTATGTGTGTTTCAAGGTTCTACTGTTTAAGAGTACAAGAGCGATTCAGCCCCTTACCATTTTTCATCCTAATATGGAAGTTGTGATATTTTATTTAGAAAAGCTATTCATATTACAATATAATAATCTCTAAGATGATTCAAGTACTAAATCTGAAGGATTCAAGAAGCAGATTTACAAAGTTCATCTCCAGAGTTATTTTTGAGCTCACAATTTTGTTAGCTCCAAGTTCAAAGTAAATATATTATCAAACTATGTATCTGTTGCCATATGCTATCTTGAGATTGATCCTCTTGCAGGCATTTACAGAAAAAAAATAAAGAAATACAGTAGAATCTACAAATAATCATACATAAAGACTGAAAACAACCAAGGTACAAAAGAAGACAAATTGTGCAATTTAAAAAAAGACAGTATCAGTTGTAAAAAGAGTCCTTGAAAATGAGCCTGTAATTCATAGAATCAGTTCAGAGTTGTAGTCGGTGAAGTATCATTGTGTGAATAGTTAAGCTAATAACACAGTTAGTGTCACTGTTTGATTTCAAAGAGCCCATGACATGATTTGAAAAGAAGATGGGACTTGCCTATTTTTCTTCATGGAATGTGCAAATGTCAGGCAATGCAGGCATCTATTGTCCAATCCAAATAATAAGGTTACCTTATGAGGTGATGGCTGAGAGAAACTTTGTAGATGTGGTGAAAATTGACTTGAAGAAAGTTTTTTTGGACAAGGTGTTACCAAATAGGTACAGGAAGAAGATCAACACGTTATTCATTGAGCAGGTAGCAAGCTAGATTTTAAACATTGGAGTTATTCAGGGTGGTTTCTTAACACTTGGATATTGATACCCTTGGGGCTCCTTTAAGTGTAAGAATAAATAAGTCGTGCTGCAGCTCTATAAAATTTTGGTCAGACTGCACTAGGAGTATTGTGTACAGTTCTTGTCACGCCATTACAGTAAACTGGAGGAAGCTGTGGAAAAGGGCAGAAGGGGTTTACTGGGATGCTGCCTGCATTAGAGGATGTGAGCTGTAAGGAGAGGTTGGACAAACTTGAGTTATTCTCCTAAGGACATTGAAGACCTGATGGAGGTTTTAAAGTCATAAAGATGTAGATAGGCCAGATGCTCAGAATCTTTTCCCTGGGTAGAAATGTCAAACACCAGAGAACATACTTTTAAGGTTAGAGAGGGGAAGTATGAAGGTGATGGGAAGGGCAAGTCTTTTTCATAGAGTAACAGGTGCCTGGATTGGATTAGGCATAATAGTGGGAGCAGACAGTTTGGTGGAGTTATGAGGCTTTTAGGTTGACATATGAATATGAAGAAAATGGAGGAATATAGATAATACAAAAAAGGAAGACATTTAGTATAAATAGGCATCAAATCAACAAAATATTGTGTGTTGAATGGTATGCCCTAGCTGTACTGTTCAATATGGATTAGCCTATGTTACTGAAACAAGTTGTTGTCATGTTGCTGTTTGTGGAAGCTTTCCATACACAAATTGGCATCATCTGTTTCCAGCATTTGGGTGACGATTGCACTTCAGAAGTAGTACCTTGGGATTAGATACTGGCCTGAACATAGTAATTTCCAGTGTTTAATCCTTGTACAGTTTAACAACTTAAGCTCCTCTATTTTATTGAAATGATGTTTTAAAGACCAATGACTACAGAGGTGCAAGGATAAACTTGGTAAAAGTTAGGACCTTTGGTTCAGGTGAAATGCAGAAAGATGTTGTAAGTAATTAAAGCACCCGATTAGATTTCCTTTCTTGTGCTTTATAAGATTCACTTGAGGGAGAATTATTTGCAGAGGAATGTTTGGGATTGTTCTAATGCAAACTGATTATTGATCCAAAGGGTTAAAATCTCCTGTTACAGTAAAAACTCCAATAGCCTGCATACCAGACAGCAGATTATTTGCACTACTGGGTGGTGTTCCTATTAATACCTCAACACACTTATAATTTACTTGTGTAAGATGCTACACTATGATATTATAAATTCTCTAATGAGTCCAGGAGTGTAGAATTTCCAAATAGCGGTATGGAAAATTACTGGAACGTGACATTACATGTAAAACCATTTTAAAGTTTAAAGTTCATTGAACATAGGGCTTGCATCTCCTATAGAGCTGTAGAGCAATACAGCCCAAATGCAGGTCCTTCAGCCCAACAGTTTCATGTCAACCACAGTCCCATCTAGTTAGTCCAATTTGCTGCACTAATATCCCTTTTAAGCCCCCCTCATGTATCTGTTCAAATGCTTTTTAAATTATGCTATTACTCCTGCCTCAACCACTTCTTTTAGCAGCTTGTTCCATATGTGCAACATACTTGCCCCTCAGGTCCGTTTTAAATCTTTCCCCTCTCAAGCTATATTTAATCCCCCTGGTTTTGGACTCCCCTTCCCTGAGCAGTCTACCTTATCTGTTTTTTTTAAAATTTTCTGTAAGTGGTTGTTGATTCCCTTTGGGTGTAGATGGTGCGGCTGTGAAGTTGGATTTCCAGGTAACTGAGAACATCCAACTTTTTGTTGCTAATGAATTCCAGTTTGCCCAAAGGATAGGTTTCCTGCAAAAATATTCTTATTTCTTGTCTGAAATATTTATCTAATTGAATAAGCCCAGCAAGAATAGTCCAAGATGGATATTGTATGATAACCTTGTGATGTGGCTAGACCTCTATTGTTTGTTAGCCTGTATTCCATGTTCTTTTGCCAATTTGCACTGCGTGGATAAAGATACATCAGTGATCCCATTTCTAGCATGTTCTCAGAATTGAGGTAATGCTTTCCTTTATTCAACTTTTTGATTTTTTTTTATTGCTAAACAAAATGTTGAATGTAGTTTAACATAGATAGAAATTAGGAGATGGAAGATTCAAAGTACAGTTATTATCAAAGAATGTATAAATTGTACAACCTTCATTTGTTTGCTTACAGATAACCACAAATCAAGAAGCCGAAAGAACCCAATTAAAAGAAAAAGAAAGACCAATCCCCAACCCTCCCTGCACACAAAGAAAAAGAAAAATAAACACAAATCATGCAAGCAATAGAAGCGAGCAGGAACAACACCATTATGAACTAAATTGAGTCCTTAGTTCCAAATCTCCAGAGCAGCCCAGACTAGGCCCAAAGCCTTTGTATTCAGTTCATCATATTAGTGGGGCAAATTGCTGCAAAGTTTGCAGACATGAAGCACAGCAGCCGGGGGCAGTCTCACAGCATTAGCATCTCAGAGCGAGGAACCCCCAGACCATCTGGGCCGGCGTTTAAATTGTCCGAACTGCAGATCGAACCTTGCACTAGGACCTGGACTCTGCCTCGGCAGATCACTCCAGGCCTAGATATCACTGCAAAACAAGCAGTTCTTGACCTCTCCAAATCGGCTTGGTGCCTGGATTGATTCAACCTTGCTCGACTCTCAACACCCTGCTTTTTCAGTCTATCTGGGCCAGTGTTTAAATTGTCCAAACTGCGGATCAACTGTAAGACCATAAGACGTAGGAGCAAGTTTAGGCCATTCAGCCTATCTAGTCTGCTCCATATGATATCATGGCCGATTTATTATCCTCTCAACCCCATTCTTCTGCCTTCTCCCTGTAACCTTTGATGTCCTGACTAAATAAAAGCCTATCAACCTCTGATTTAATTGTACCCAATGACTTGGCTTCCACAACTGACTGTGGCAATGAATTCCTCAGAATCATTATCCCCTGGCTAAAGAAATTCCTGATGAAAAGTTTTGGCTTGAAACGTCAACTGCTTACTCTTTTCTGTAAGTGCAGCCTGGCTTGCTAGGTTCCTCCAGCATTTTGTATTACTATATTACTATATTATTATTTTGTATTTTGTATTACTTTGATTTCCAGCATCTGCAGATTTTCTCTTATTTTTAAAGAAATTCCTCATCATCTCTGTTTTAAATGGTCATACCTTATACTGAGGCTGTGCCCTCTGATCCTGGACTCAGAAACATCCTCACTACATCCATTCTATTTAGGCCTTTCAATATTTCATAGGTTTTAGTGAGATCCTTTTAATTCATCTAAATTCCAGCAAGTACAGGACCAGAGCAATCAAATCCTTGTTTTACTCTTTATATTATCTGGGGAAAAAGCTTTTGGTATCCTCTTTTATATTATTGGCTAGCTTAACTTTGTATTTCACCTTTTCTCTCCTTATGGTTTTTTAAATTGTCTTTTGTTTTGCTATATTATACACCCACTCTTTTGCTTTTATGCTGTCTCTGAATTCCCTTCTTAGCCACGGTTATACCATGCTGCCTTTAAAAAATTTTCTCATCATTGGGATGTATCTATCCTGTGCCTTCCGAATTTCCCTCAGAAACTCCAGCTATTGCTGTTTCGCTGTCATCCCTGTTAGTGTCCCCTTCTAATCAACATTGGCCAGCTCCCCTCTCATAAAGAACAATACAGTACAGGCCATTTAGCCCACAATGTTGTGCCGACACTTAAACCCTGCCTCTCATGTAACCCTCCACCTTAAATTCCTCCATATACCTGTCTAGCAGTCTCTTAAATTCCATGCCTCTGTAGTTCCCTTGACTCCACTGTTATACTGATACACTTGACTTTATCTTCTCCCTCTCAAATTGCAGGGTGAATTCCATCATATAATGATCACTGCCTTCTAAGGGTTGCTTTATCTTAAGCTCACTAATCAAATCTGGTTTATTACACAACACCCAATCCAGAATTGCCTTTCCCCTAGTGGGCTCAACCACACACTGCTTTAAAAAGCCATCTCGTAGGCATCAACCTGATTTTTCTCAATCTACCTGCACCTGTAATTCCCCACAACTATCTTAATGTTGTCCTCATTATATTTTATATCCCATATCCTGGCTATTGTTGGGAGGTCTGTATATAACTCCCATCAGGTTCTTTTTATCCTTAATTCTACCTACACGAATTCCACATCTCCAACTTGCTCTGCCATTTTTGTCACTGGTGACTAGTATTATGTCTATATACCCATCTGTCCATCCTTATCAAGAATCTGTCTGGTTCCCCATGCTTTAAGGTATTCAGTGGAAGGATTCCAAAACTTGGACAAACCTCAGAATTGTCTCAACCATCTGAAGTGGGGTGGAGGTTGTTTTTTTATAAGACTGTGATCCCTAGTTCAGGTTTTTACCATGGAAGGAAACATATTCTAAAGCTGGATCTTGGACTTCCGAGCAAAGGTCAGTCTGTCCATGTTCGCAGAAACATCTCTAGTTCTATTGTGCTGAGCACTGACAACCCCAAATGCTGCTGATGCATGACTGCATTGTTAGATCCAATTCAACTGAATCATCAGGTTCACTAATGATGCAACAGTGATTGACCTTGTTAACAATGACAGTGAGACAGTGTACAGAGAGGAGATGGAGCAGCTAGTAGAATGGTGCGAGCACACAAGTCTCAATGTAGACAGTACTGATGAGATAACTGTTGGCTTTAGGAATGTGCAAGCTTACCACTCCTCACTGCACATGAACTCCATGGGGAGAGTTAGCATCAGGTTTCTCGTAGTGCCATAGTGGATGATCTCACCTGGTCCCTCAACACCAGGTCTCTGGTCAAGAAAGCACAGCAGTCTCTCCACTTCCTGTGGCGATAGAGGTGAAGGATGCTCCTTTCTCCCCCTTCCTGCGCCTCCCACCATCTAACCAATTTTTACAGGAGTACCAGTGCACTGCTATCTGGTACAGGAATTACAAGGCATCTGACTGCAAGTCTCCACAAAGGATTACAAGAATTGCTAAGAGGATTATCAGGATCTCTCTTCTGCCCATCAGAGATATTTATCCAGAGCACTGCAAACACAGGGCCCTTAGGAATGTCAGTGTCCCTCCCATCTGTCTAACAGTCTTTGACTCCCTACCATCAGGAAGGAGGTACCATAGGACTAGGATGGGAAACATCTTCTTCCCCCGGGCTATAAGAGTACCAAACTCCCTGCCATAAAATAAAATATTACCATAAGTAAGTTAATGAAAATAATCCAAAAGAAATATAAAGGTAAACAAAGTAACACACACACACACACACAAAATGCTGAAGGAGCTAAGCAGGTCAAACAGCATCTATGGAAATGAATAGATAATCAATGTTTCAGGCCAAGGCCCTTCTTCAGGACTGAAGAAGGGTCCCGGCTTGAAATGTCAACTGTTTATTCATTTGCTGCCTGACTTTTGTGTGTGTTACTTTGGATTTCCAGCATCTACAAACATTCTTGTGTTTATGATAGTCCAGTAAATAGCTCACTATCCTGGGTGGTGGCAGAGCATTCATTAGTCTCACAGCCTGAGGGAAGAAGCTTGTTACCCATTCTGGCAGTCCTAGCCCTGATGCTTTTGATCTCCTTCCCTTTGGTGATAGGAATTGTTAATGCTTTAGGCCAGGGGTGGGCAAACTTTTTGACTTGAGGGCCACAAAGGGTTCTAAAATTTGACAGGGGGGCCGGACCAGGAGCAGATGGACGGAGTGTTTTGGTAATACACCTCATAAGAGAAAATAAAATATCATGGGATATGTAGAAAACATGTGCTTTAATTTCAATTGAAAATGAACAAATGCATGACAACAAAATATCTGTCTTTGAAGTCCCATGGTATTTAGCTATTTATTGAAATGACTTTTAAAACACTGAAAATTAAATGAATGAAATACAGCTTTTTTTAATAGTAACAGTTATTATTTTAAAGCACTGAAAATTCTGTTATCCTTCAAGATATTATCATCATCACTCTCCTCCTGACTGTCTTTATTTCAAAAACGGTAGGAGATGCAGGTCTACTTGTCCTGCTCTTTCTTATTCAATTGTCCCCTGTGCCAAAACTCAACAACGACCCGCACAATGACAGAGCAGGGAGAGCGCACCGGTATGCGGAGCTCTGTGCTCGCAAATCCACGCAGGCTATCTCTGTTAGCCGGAACGCTGGCTAATTGTGAGCCGGTTCGGATGTGCCAGGAAATGGGTCGCCACAAGGTCACAAAGTAAAGCGCAAATGTGGAGTAATACGCTGCACCTCAACAAAGGTCAATGTATATAGAGTGCATCATCTATTGGGAAAACGCCAGAATTGCGGGGAGAAAACGTTAACAAGGTTTATTAATATAATTTCATCAAGTTCTGCGGGCCAGATTAAAAAGCTTAACGGGCCGCATATGGCCCGCGGGCCATAGTTTGCCCATGCCTGCTTTAGGCCCATAGTCTACAATGCTCCAGGTAAATGTCACAAATAGGAGGGAGGGAGACCCCAGTGATTCTGTCAGCAGTTTTTTACTATCTAATGTAGGGTCTTGCAATCCAATATCTTGCAGCTTCCATACCATTCAATAATGCAACCACTCTCTCATATCTCGTATGTTATTGAGTTTCCATTTCCAGCTCCTTGGCTGCCTCTGCTGCCATGATGAGACCAAACACAGGCCAGAGGAGCAAGATCTTACTCCATCTGGGTTGTCTCCAACCTGATGGCAAGAACATCAATTTCTCCAGCTTCCAGTAGTTTCCCACCCACCTAACCCTTCCGCCACCTTATTCTCGCAACTGCTCCCCTTCCTGTCCAATCCTCGTGAAGGATCTTTGCCCGAAATGTCAACAGATTATTTCCCTTCATAGATGCTGCTTGACTTGATAATGTCCTCCAGCATTTTGCGTGTGTGTTGTTCAGATAGGCAGCTTGGTCAGCATGGACAAATCAGGCCTAAGGGCTTGTTTATTCAATCACAAACCAGAAAATCTGCAGATACTGGAAATCCAAGCAACACACACAAAATGCTGAAGGAACTCAGCAGGCTGAACATTCCGGGCTGAAGCCCTTCAGCAGGACTGCAGTAAAAAAGCTGAAGAGTAGATTTAAAAGTTGGGGGAGGGGAGAGGGAAACACAAGGTGATGGCTGAAACCTGAAGGGAGGAATAAAGATCTGGGAAGTTGATTAGTGAAAGAGACAGGAGGTCATGGAAGAAAGAAAAGGAGGGAGGAGCACCAGAGGGAGGTGGCGGGTGGACAAGGAGATGGGAAATGGTGAAGGAAGGAGGTGGACATTACCTCCCTCGGGTGCTTCTTCCCACTTTTTCTGTCTTCCATGGCCTTCTGATTTTCACCACTCAACTGATATACAGGAGGCCACATCAGGGGCCTTTTTAGGACCATATACTATGTTCAGTGTGTTGGGGTCATATACTGTGTTCAGTACTTGCAAGCCGAACAAGTGCTACACCTCCTCCCTCAATACCATTCAGGGCCCTAAACAGTCCTTCCAGGTGAAACAACACTTCACCTAGGAGTCTGTTGTGGTCATGTACTGTTCGGTGCTCTTGGTGTGGCCTCCTGTGTATCAGTGAGACCTGACATTAATTGGGAGACTGCTTTGCTGAGCGCCTATGGCCCATCCACCAGGAAAAGCAGGATCTCCCAGTGGTCACCTATTTTATTTCCACTTCCCGTTCTCATTCTGATATGTCCATCCATGGCCTCTCCACTATCAAGATGAGGCCACACATAGGTTGGAGGAACACCTTATATTGCGTTTGGGTACCTCCAACCTGATGGCATGAACATCGATTTCTCAAACTTGTGGTAATGCCCCCCCCCCCCCACCTTATCCACTTCCCATCCCTTTTTCTGTCTTTCATCTTATCTCCTTGCCTACTCATCACCTTCCTCAGGTGCTCCTTCCCAGTTTTTCTATCTTCCATGGCCTTCTGTCTTTTTCACCACTCAACTTCCCAGCTCTTTACATTATCCCTCCCCCCCCCCCCCCCCAGGTTTCAACTATCACCGTGTGTTTCTCTCTCCCCCTTCCCTCCACCTTTACAATCTACTCAGTTTTTTTCTCCAGTCCTGCCAAAGGGTTTTGGCCTGAAACGTAGATGCTGCTTGGCCTGCTGAGTTCCTCCAGCATTTTGTGTGTGTTGCTTGGGCTTGCTTATTCACTGTATAACTTATGACTCCAAATCCAAATGACTGCTAACTCAGTCTTTGCTCGTTTCTAGAACAATCTCCACCTCAGAGGTTAAACAGACTGATCTGTAGTACCTTTCTCTATGCGGCACTGAATGTATTCTGCTATGTAGTAATTCCTGCATTGATTGGGTTCATGACTGGAATGCAATGCCAGGGGCAAGAGCTGCAGTGGATTCAATTGCACTGTTCAATAGGGAGCTGTATAATTATCTGAAAGAAAAGAATTTTCAGGGCTCTGGGGAAAGGGCTGGGGGACCAGAGTGAGCATTGAGCAAATACAGACTTGCTTGAACTGTATAACTTGCTTCCATGCTAAAATTACTCAGATTCTTTTAGCTTTCAGCAGCTTCTGAACAAATACAGTGGCGACTAAAGATTAGTTTTATTTGTCACATGTTCATCAAATTATCAAAACATAGTGAAATATGTTGTTTGCAACATCAACCAACACCATCCAAATATGTGCTATGGGCAGCTGGCAAATGTTGCCATGCTTCCGGTGCTAACATAGCATGCCCAGTACACATTAACACCAACCTCTACGTCTTTGGAGCATGAGAGGAAACCAGAGCCCCTGGAGGAAGCCCATTTAGCCATAGTGAGAACATACAAAATTCTTACAGCCAATGGTGGGAATTAAACCCAGATCACTGGTTCTGTAAAGCACTATACTAGCCTCTGACTCTTTATAACTTGTGTTCTCAGTATTATTTTTATTTATTTGCAAATTGACTTTTACATCAGTTGTTTGTCAATCTTTCTCACATTTTGTATTGTTTCTCATAAATCCATTAATATTTCTTTATTTTGCCATTAAGTGTCTGCAAGAAAAAGAATCTCAGGAAAGTATATGGTAACTTTGAACTTCAGAACCATAAACCTGAAAACTAGAGGGATGTAAGTTCATCTTAAAAATGAGAAGGGTTAAGTTCAAAATATGGTTGGGCAAGCTTTTTTTTTAGAAAACATGAGTAGTGGGCGCCAGGGGTGGCAATGGTGGCAAATACGATGGAGGTGTAAAAGAGGCTCTTAGATGGTCTTATGTTTATGCTGAGAGTGGAGAGATATGGGCATTGCCTATGCTGTAAAACAACAAATTCTAAATGCTGAGTCATAGAAACATAGAAAACCTACGGCCCACAATGTTGTGCCAAACATGTACTTACTTTAGAAATTGCCTAGGGTTACACATAGCCCTCTATTTTTTTTAAACTCTGTGTACCTATCCAGGAGTCTCTTAAAAGACCCTATCGTATCCACTTCCACCACCATCGTAGGCAGCCCATTCCCCGCATTCACCACCCTCTGCGTTTTTTTTAAAAAAACTTACCCCAGACATCTCCTCTGTACCTACTTCCAAGCACCTTAAAACTGTGCCCTCTCATGTTAGCCATTTCAGTCTTAGCGAAAAAGCCTCTGACTATCCACACAATCAATGCCTCTCTTCATCTTGTATACCTCCATCAGGTCACCTCTCATCCTCCGTGGCTCCAAGGACAAAAGGCCAAGATCACTTAACCTATTCTCATAGGGCATGCTCCCCATTCCAGGCAACATCCTGATAAATCTCCTCTGCACCCTTTCTGCAGCTTCCACATCCTTCCTGTAGTGAGGTGACCAAAACTGAGCACAGTACCCCAAGTGGGGTCTGACCAGGGTCCTATAAAGCTGTAGCATTAACCTCTCAACCTCTCATGTACCTCTCAGCTCTTAAACTCATTTCCACGGTTGATGAAGGCCAATGCACCATATGCCTTCTTAACCACACAGTCAACCTGCGGGAGCAGATTTGAGTGTCCAATGGACTCGGACCTCAAGATCCTGCTGATCTTCCACATTGCCAAGAGTCTTACCATTAATAGTATACTCTGCCATCATACTTGACCTACCAAAATGAACCACATCACACTTATCTGGGTTGAATTCCATCTGCCACTTTTCAGTCCAGTTTTGCATCCTATTGATGTCCCACTGTAACCTCTGACAGCCCTCCACACTATCCACAACACCCCCAACCTTTGTGTCATCAGCAGTTTACTAACCCATCCCACCACTCCCTCATCTAGATCATTTATAAAAATCACAAAGAGAAGGGGTCCCAGAACAGATCCCTGAGGAACACCACTGGTTACCGACTTCCATGCAGAATATGGCCCATCTACAACCATTCTTTGTTTTCTGTGGGAAAACCAATTCTGGATTCACAAAGCAAAGTCCCCTTGGATCCCATGCGTCCTTACTTTCTCAATAAGCCTTGCATGGGGTACCTTATCAAATGCCTTGCTGAAATCCATATACACTACATCTACTGCTCTACCTTCATCAATGTGTTTAGTCACATCCTCAAGAAATTCAGTCAGGCTCATAAGGCATGACCTGCCCTTGACAAAGCCATGCTGACTATTCCTAATCATATTATGCCTCTCCAAATGTTCATAAATCCTGCCTCTCAGGATCTTCTCCATCAATTTACCAACCACTGAAGTAAGACTCACTGGTCTATAATTTCCTGGGCTATCTCTACTCCCTTTCTTGAATAAGGGAACAACAACTGCAACCCTCCAATCCTCCAGAACCTCTCCTGTCCCCGTTGATGATGCAAAGATCATTGCCAGAGGCTCAACAATCTCCTCTCTCGCTTCCCACAGTAGCCTGGGGTAGCCAGTCCTGGTGACTCATCCAACTTGATGCTTTCCAAAAGCTCCAGCACATCCTCTTTCTTAATGGTCTATATGCTCAAGCTTTTCAGTCCGCTGTAAGTCATCCCTGCAATCGCCATTGTCCTTTTCCATAGTGAATACTGAAGCAAAGTATTCATTAAGTATCTTAGCTATCTCCCGGTTCCATACACACTTTACCACTGTCACACTTGATTGGTCCTATTCTCTCACGTCTTATCCTTTTGCTCTTCACATACTCGTAGAATGCCTTGGGGGTTTTCCTTAATCCTGCTCACCAAGGCCTTCTCATGGCCCCTTCTGGCTCTCCTAATTTCATTCTTAAGCTCCTTCCAACTAGCCTTATAATTTTCTAGACCTCTATCATTACCTAGTTTTTGGATCCTTTCTTTTCTTCTTGACTAGATTTTCAACAGCCTTTGTACCCCAAGGTTCCTGTACCCTACTATCCTTTCTCTGTCGCATTGGAATATAGCTATGCAAAACAGCTCGCAAATATCCCCTGAACATTTGCCACATTTCTGCCATACATTTCCCTGCGAACATCTGTTCCCGATTTATGCTTCCAAGTTCCTGCCTGATAGCTTCATATTTTCCCTTACTCCAATTAAACACTTTCCTAACTTGTCTGTTCCTATCCCTCTCCAATGCTACGGTAAAGGAGATAGAAATTATGATCTATATCTCCAGAATGCTCTCCCACTGAGAGACCTGACAGCTGACCAGGTTCATTTCCCAATACCAAATCAAGTACGGCCTCGCCTCTTGTAGGCTTATCTACATATTGTGTCAGGAAACCTTCCTGAACACACCTAACAAACTCCACCCCATTTAAACCCCTTGCTCCAGGAAGATGCTAATCGATATTGGGGAAATTAAAATCTCCCACCATGATGACCCTGTTATTATTACACCTTTCCAGAATCTGTCTGCCTATCTGCTCCTCAATGTCCCTGTTACTATTGGGTGGTCTATATATATAAAAAAAACACCCAGTAGAGTTATTGCCCTCTCCTGTTCCTAACTTCCACCCACAAAGATTCTGTAGACAATCCCTCCATTACTTACTCCTTTTCTGCAGCTGTGACATTATCCCTGATCAACAGTGCCATGCCCCGCTCTTTTGCCTCCTTCCTGTTTTCTGAAATATCTAAAGCCTGGCACTCAAAGTAACCATTCCTGTTCTTGAGCCATCCAGGTCTCTGTATTGGCCACAACATCATAGTTCCAAGTACTGATCCACGCTGTAAGCACATCCGCTTTGTTCATGATGCTTCGTGCATTAAAATAGACGCATGTCACACCATCAGTCTGAGTACATCCCTTTTCCATCACCTACCTATCCTCCCCCTCACACTGTCTTAAAGCTTTCTCTATTTGTGAGCCAACCGCCCATTCAGCTTAGTTCCCACCCCCCAGCAATTCTAGTTTAAACTCTCTTCAGTAGCTTTACCAAACCTCCCTGCCAGGATATTGGTCCCCCTCGGATTCAGTACAACCCGTCCATTTTGTACAGGTCGTGCCTGAACCAAAAGAGGTCCCAGTGATCCAGAAATCTGAATCCCTACGCCCTGCTCTATTTATCCTCCAGCTCACTCTATTCCTATACTCACTGTCACATAGCACAGGCAGTAACCCTGAGATCACTACCTTTGAGGCCGTGCTTTTCAACTTCCTTCCTAACTCCCTGTAGTCTGCTTTCAGGACTTCCTGTCTTTTCCTACCCATGTCAATGGTACCAGTATGTACCACAACCTCTGCCTGTTCACCTTCCCACTTCAGGATATCATGGACGCGATCAAAAGCATCCTGGACCCTGGCACCTGTGAGGCAAGCTACCATCTGCGTATCTTTCCTCCGTCCACAGAAATCGCCTGTCTGACTCCCAAACTATAGAGTCCCCTATCACTGCTGCCGTCCTCTTGTTTTCCCCAGGTAGGTCATCCCTCCCCCCCCCCCCCCCCCCCACCAACAGTACTTAAACAGGAGTACTTGCTATTCAGGGGACAGCCACAAGGGTACTCTCTAGTATCTGACTCTTGCCCTTCCCTCTCCTAACTGTTAACCCACTTATCTGTCTCCCAAGGCCCCAGTGTGACTACTTGCCTATAATTCCTCTCTCTCACCTCCTCACTTTCCCTGACCAGACGAAGGTCATCGAGCTGCAGCTCCAGTTCCCCTAACCCGATCCCTAAGGAGCTGCAGCTCGACGCAGATGTGGCTGTCTGGGAGACTGGGAGTTTCCCGGACTTCCCACATCTGACACCCTGTACAGAGCACCGGCCTCACAGACATTCTTTCTGTTTCTATTCTACACGGGTAACGTACCTCGCCTCGATCCATTATTGCTTAAGCCCCATTGAACCAAAGCCCTCCTACTCTGTCACCTGCTCTTCCATTGCCCTCTATAAAGTTGTTTTCTTTTAAATCCTTCCCACCAGTCTAACTTGCTGACATCCACGTACTGGCACAGTCATGCCTTGATCAAACTGCTGAGGAAAAAACTGTCTTCTTTTAAATCCTTCCGGCTGGTCTAACTTGCTAACATCCATGCGCTTGCACAGTCGTGCATCGAGTCATTGATAATAAATCTGATTCTAATTGTTTAGGCAGAAAGCATTAGTTTAATTATTTCAGCATAACATCATGGGCTGAAGGGCTTGTTCCAGTGCTGTATTGCTCCATCTTCTATGAAAATGTTATTCCAAGACTCTCAAACAACACAGGGTCATCACAAGAGGAAGGCTGCCATACACACTCACACGTATACCTGTGTATATCTAGCACCAAGCTGGCTCAACAGACAGAATTTTAAAAGGTTATGGTTCTGTCGGGGGTGCTGGGGAATGACACAGCTAACTAGAAAGCAGTCAAAAGAAAATTGCGCTCTGCACAACAGTCGGTGCAGGGTTGAAAAGGAGGTCAATCTAACAGGATGGAGTGGAGTGCCTGGGGCAATGTTATAAATGAAGCACAACCATTGGGGATTTTCAACAATCCATCAGGACTGTCCTGTAACAATTCAGTCACTGCCTGAATGAGAGGGACCTGACAGTAGTGCCTCTTCTAAATGCAGCCATTAAACCTGGTAATAATTTCTCTCAGGGTAAGGGGACAGCAGTGATACACTAGACTACCCAAAACACCACTAGAAGTTAAGAACTAAAGACCATCTTAAGATTTTAAGGAGGTCATATTAATGCTAATATTCAGCTATCATGTACCACTGATAGTTGAGCCTGATCGTATAGCAATAGAAATCACACTGCCAGGCTCAGGAGCAGTGATTGTCCTACTTCACTCATCACAACTCCGAACTGATTATACTACAGCTCACTTAATGATTGAAAAATTAGCTTTTTTTGTCACATGTACAAATAAGGGCTACCATACCACCCTTAAGGGAATGAGTTCAAAGAGTTTAGTGTGGCTTCTCTATCACTTCAGACACCACTTTCAATCCAACACCCACTAATCTGTAGAGTTTGGTCTGGCAAATAAAAGTAGACCATTCAGTTAGTTACCAATTGCGTACCAATGCAAACATTGCAGCATCCCGTATTGAATTAACAGTGTCACTATAGCCTAAGCTCAACAGTTAATGCTTTGTACAGGTTCTTTAAGCTTTGATTGTAAAATGTGCTGATTTACATTTGTAAAGCCTAGTTGTATATATTTGTAACACTTGATGCATATATGTTTACTGGGTGAAAAAGGAGGTTTTCAAGAATATTAGACCTGTGTAGCTTCCTACTGCAAGGAACATCAAGCCTTCATTTGTTGATGGATGACTTCTGTGAATTGATTTTTAAAAAATCAAATTTGTATATTTTTGGGGATGGTACCTTGGATTGGTAAGTCTGTTTACTTTTGCCACTTGTGCTGAGAAACAGTGGAAAAAGCTTTGTTTTGCATGCCATCTACAAAAATTGTATTGTTGCACCTCACACTTGGATAAAGCCCTTCATGTGGTTTAATGTTTCGATCCAAGGAACTGATGTGGTTGCAGTTTTAAGATTGCTTAAATTGAAACCTTTTCTATTCGAAACATTCTAAGTGTGAAGTTTATCAGTGAAATATTTTAGCTTGGTGGCTCATGGCTCTTTTCCTCAGTGTACATCCTTTGCTTCACTTTAATTCTTTGGCTGTTGAATCCTGGAGTTCAGTTGCTTAAGGGAAACTAATTCATTGAGCAGTTGTACTCATTGGAGTTCCAGATTGTTTCACAGAGTCGCACAGCATGGAATCAGACCTTTTTGTCCAAGCATTTAGTTACAATAATCCCATTTTGATCTCCCCTACGTTCCCCTTCAGTTCCCACTTTCTGCCACTCACTGACACATTGCAGGCAATTTTCTGTAAATTGACTGATTAGCTGATCAACCTGCACATCTTTGGGATGAGGAAAGAAACTGGAGCACCCAGAGCAAAGCCACGCAATCTAAGGGAGCATGGGAAACTTCACACAAACAGCACTTGAGGTCAGCATTGAACTGGGTTCATTAGATCACTCAGACTGATGTCTTTGAGCAACTTTGATATTGCATTTTGTTGCTTGTTTAGTTTAATACCATTGTGGTATTACTTAAGGAAGCTCAGTGTTGTTACAGGATAGTGCTAAGCCTGATGAGCTAGGTTTTAGTGCAGTATTTAAGGTCAGGCTTTGTGGCTCCTGCTCGATATCATACCCAGGTCAGACCAATGGGTCCTTTTGATCAATAACTAATGCCAACACGAGACTTCCACTGCTCTTTATTGCAAACCTCTCCTGGTCGGGTCAGCAAAGCATTGGTCCTTGGGTCCTGGTCAAATTTATGTTGTCTAAGGTTGTGTCAGGCTTGATGTCCAAGCCAACATAAAGAATAACACATCTTAGGCAACTCAGTGCTGAAGGTATAACGAAAAGACCTGCACATATATGTTGGAGTAAGGAGGATGGAAGCAATGGATGAATTGGCAAACAAAGATTTTTAAGATTTAGAAGTTTGGGAACATAGTGGCAATGAGTAAATAGAGCTTGAGTGAGTTGGGACATGGACTGCAGAGTTTAGTCTCACTTCAAGCTTAAATCCCTTTTTTCTTCTCTCTTTCCAGGGATTAAACAGTGATGGGAATGCACTTGGTGTAACACGACCTCGACCCTTCCTGCGACAGAAAGTAACACGAATCAATCTCAGGGATCTCCTCCTCTGCCTGGAGCAGGACCAAGCAGCTAGTCATTCCCTGCTCCTGTACCGAGCCTATCTCAAATGAAGTAAGTGGTACAAACTGGATCCATGCACTGAACCCAAAGAAAAATGGTTGCATAAGCAGTACCATAACTGATGCATTGCTTCATCAAGCAAGACTCTCAACACTATCATCCTTGTTTACTGTTATGACTTTAAAAAAAATCAATATTGACGGGTACAGTTTTTGTTTTGTTGCAATTCTTGAGAAGGTAAGAGCTCGATTCAGTTGAGCTTGCAGTATATCTTGTGAAACTGAGTTCCCTCCAGTTCAAAGATGTGGAAAACCACGATGCTTCATGGTTTGTATATATTTTTTAAAATCTGATCCATCTCTAAGTTAGCAACCCCTTCTGATACTGTGAAATGTAAATGGCATGAATGTTTTTTTTCATTAAATGCATCTGTGGTGTACATTCCTGATTCTTCAGGTTAAACTTGCATCTCCTTCAGTGTTTGTGCTTAAACAATTTGTTTCTTTGTGCTAAAGTTGCCGCACTTGTTTGTCAGAAAATTCAGCCACTGTGGCAAATATGTTTTGTTGAATTCAGTTGTTGATTTTCTATGAATCATTTAATAATTCAAGTTACCTGTCACTTTTCTTCCTCTATCAACAGCAAACATGGCATCACTTATCTGCAGCTGTTGCTGTTTTGTTCACTTATTTTTCAGGGTCTCAGTCACAATTTCACCTCCTGAGAAGTGGAATTTAAGCTTTCTGGAGAGCTATGAATTTTTTAGGAATTACAGTCTTTTATCCACCAAGTTCCTCCAGAATGAGCTAAGTTGGCAGTGACCTTGTTGTCACTGCTGGACATCATTAGATTAAACAAACATCTTGACCTGAGCAACTTGTCACTCATGCCGAATTCTTCCCTCCGCTACAACCCCCATTCCACCCCCCCACCCCCCGCTTTCAAAAATAATCACATCTTTAACTCTGAATTAAATCAGCAATAATGATGCAAGGGTTAACACCAACACCAGGTCTGCTCAGATATAGAATTAAAACCCTGCTCAATCCTAGACCAAGAATTTGTCTGTTTTATTCTCAACCCACTAATCACTGTAGATACCTCAAACATACAATTGGAGACCCCTCTCAGGCTCTTGGCCTTTCATCGTCTGCGGTAATAATGAAGCTAGCTGGAAATAATTTTGAGAGAACTTAGGACACACTGATTTGCCAAAAATCTTTGATAATATATTTACTTATTGTACACTGAGCCAGCCAACCTAAACGGAACCCAAGAATGTAAACCCATGCTGATACAGTAGCATGCGGATGGGTCTCATTGGGTTCGAGTCAGGTGCTGGACTCTGCCAATGAAGGTATAAGCGTGTGTGAAGTTGTTGGATCAGAATGCATTACTGTTTCTGGATTTGTGTAGAGAATTTTCTGTGTTTTATGTTTATCTTTTTCTCATATTGTCAGTTCCTAGAGGAGCAAGTCAGAAATGGGATCAGCAGTATAGACATGTGTTTGTTGCCACATCTGTGCGCAAATGGGATCCAACACAGATTGAAACTGCATTACTTATGGAGTCATTCAGAGGGTATAGGTGTGAGGTTGACGTTTGTCTATTGGTTGAGTATTTTCAAACTGCTTGACTGGGCACTGTGGGGGTTATTGCTGGTGGAACTTTGTATAAGAAGCATCAGTGCAGATCGGAATGCTTTTGGATATCTCTTGTGAGTGAGTGGTGCAGTGTTGGGGTGAGATTTTGTGGACAAGGCCAAGTATAGCTTTAACATAATTCTGAGAAAGAAATTAAGTGGAGGTTTACTCTACTCTCAAACAGGAAATTCTGGGATGTCAGGCAGTCATACCAAATATGGAAGGATTTGTATTTCCCTGAGCAGGTGGTGAAGCCTTCTGTCTTTGGAAATGCTAAAGGCTTTAATTACTCGCAGAAACTGATTGCCTTCATTGCCCAGTATTTAGTGAGGCTATACTGTGCTTGATTCCAACACCATTCTTTAAAACTGAGGTGGGACAAAATGAATAAGACTTTCCAAACATTTGAAAATGGGATTTACCAAAATCTGTGCCCCAAGTTGGGTGGGTGAACAAAAAAAGAATTACTACATTGGAGATACAGAAGCATGGGATACTCCTGCTTATAACCATTGGAAGACTGCACCACTCCTGACCTAACAGTGTGTACTGATTATTTTTCTTTGAATGGTTAGTTTTTCCATTTGCTATTTGGGAGAACTCAAATTACCAGTGTTACTGATAGCACACTGCGTATCTCCTAATGGATGGAGGAAGTATTGTTTACAAGTCTGTATCAGACTGGTCCACCACAGAATAAAGTGGCAGAAGGGGAAGCCTTTGTTAGGTGTGACCTTCCCCTGTCACTCCCTTCCTCCCTCTCACTTCAACTCCATTCACAGAAATGTTTGTGGAATGTGCTTAATTGGGGATTTAAAGGTTACCCTAAGTGTCATCCATCTTGACATGTTCTTTTTCCACTTTCTTTCTTTCGCCACCTAAATTCCCTTCAAATGAACTTGACAAAAGAAATAGTTGCAGCAATCGCATTGAAGTCTGCTGGTAACCTGACATTTGAAATATTTTCTGCTTGCTTTGGCAGAGTTCTGAGGTTTTCTGTCAAGCTAGTGGATGTTATATACATATTTAAAAACCTCCTGGGGGGTATTCAGCAATAAAAGTATAATTTTGATGCCATTTTCACTAATATATAAAGTAAATTGATTTTTGTTGCCTATAACGAGGATGGGTAGCCTTATGTGAAGTGGTTAATTTAAACACTTGGGGTTAAAAAAGAGATGCATCACAGTGTGTGGTAGGCAATATAATATTATCTGTGTTTTATACAACACACAATTCCTTGAATCTGACAAAGCCTAGTATTGGACCCAGGTATAAATAATAACATAAAATGCAAGACATAGAAATATTTAAATATATATTAAAAGAAAAATTTGGACCCATGTGCATTGTGATATCAGGTTCTCATTTGTATATAAGCTGATGCACATGCTACAAAAACATTATTTTTATTAAATAACCTGTATATAAGATGCATTTTTTGGAGCTATGTTAGAGCTTTGTACCCATTTCGAATGACATTTTGATTCTGATGTGCCTATATTTAAAGTGTCCTCTGTTGAGTATTTGGAAGAATGTTGAGGATATATATATTTGATTTTGCATATCAAAGTTAAAAATTAAAAATGAAGATGAATATAATTGTACTTGTATTTTTTTTTACTGCAGTGGACTCCCAATATGCTTCTCACCATTTCATTTGTATGATGTACATTCACTTGCACAATGGGCAGCTGGTGGAGCTGCTGCCTCACCTGTTCAGCAGCATTGGTTTAATCCTGATCTCAGGTGCTGTCTGGATGGAGTTTGCCTGGTCCCCTTATGACTGGATGGGCTTCCCCCAGGTGCTCTGGTTTCCACCCACATCCCAAAAACTGTGCAGGTCTGTAAATTGCCCCTAGTGTATAAATATGGGTGAGAATAAAATGGATTTGGGTCGCCCCATTCCAGCTGCTGTCGCTCTCTGCAAACTAGCAATTGAGGGACCAAAAATTTGCCTTAATTCACCAGAGCTCCCCAACGCCCTTCATCTCCTGCTGCCTTACAGCTTTCAATACTCATGCTCGTCTTCAAAGGCAGTTGCCTGAAAATTTAAAGGATCTTCTTAAAGTCAAAATTGAGTTGTCTGTATGTATATATATACACACAGGTGCAATGGAAAACTTATATACACATTTTATCATGTAAGCATTCACAAGCAAAACAGACATTTTTACAAAAAAGGACAATTAGAACAAAGCAGAAGTCATTGTGGTGCAAAGTGGTGTTAAATTGTGATTAGGATTATACTGGCTGGTTCAGAAACTAAATGGTTGAAAGGAAGTAACTGTTATTGAACCTGGTGGTGTGGGATTTCAGGCTTCTGTACCTCCTGCCTCATGATACCTGCAAGAATGAATCAATTAAAAACTCGAAAAAGAGGTCTTTTCCACATGGGTTACGGGCAGTCTAACCCATTTCAACCACAAGGTGAGGTACATCTGCTGTCCAAACAGAGAGAAAGCTCCTCCAGTCTGCACCCGTGACCTTTAGGAACAGACACTGGAGTACTTGCAAAAGCTGCTGCTGAAGCTACCATTCTGGGATATACCATCCTGCCCCATCCCATACTTGCATTTGCCTACACCATCCTCAGTGAAATAATTTTTTAAAGCAAAACAAGTACAACATGAAACTGAGTAGTTGTGCATGTGTCTATGAACTAATGTCATACATCAAGACAAATTGCTCCTTCCTTCCACATCCATCTTATTTTCTAGGATTTTGAATATGTGTAGCCTGTGCAAGCTCCTTGAAACCCTCCACTCCTCCCTGGTAGTTCACACGTTTGCTTGTCCAATTCATTTTTGCAAGAGGCCTCAGTTGAATCAGTTTCCACCCACCACCACCTTGCTGGCTAGCTTTCAGGCTCTGAACCCCCAAGTGAAAACTCTTTGATGCTTGTGCTAATTCCTTGACCCTTTATCATCCAATGTCTTTCCATCAGTGGTAACTTCCTCACCCTCACTCTTTAGAGCACCTCTGACAAAGGATCTTTGACCTGACCAATTGTTTCTCTTACTACAGGTGCTCTCAGCCACTTGAGCATTTCTAGTATCTTTTGTTTTTATTTCAGCCTCCCCGCAAATGCAGATTTGATTTTAAACTCTCTTTGGTCCCAGAAACACATGGATGTGCTGAGACCATAAATTATAGGAGCAGAATTAGGCCATTCAGACCATCGAGCCTTCTCTGCCATAAATTGGTTTGTTATTGTCACATGTACCAAGGCACAGTGAAAGTTCCTCATGGGTAGTGTTCGTACAGATCAATTTGTTACAATAAGCATTGAAGTAGTAGAAGGTAATGTAGAATAATTATAATGTAACTAATGAGGGAATCTGCAGAGAGCATCTTGCGATGAATCTCCACACTCCCAGCACCAACTTGTTGATAGTGTTATCTGCCATTCAATCATGGCTGCTTTTTATTTTCCAATCCCATTTTCCTGCCTTCTTCCCATAACCTAATCCCTTTACCTGTCAAGAACCCAGCAATCGCTGCCTTAGGTACACCCAAAGGCTTGGCCTTCACAGTCGTCTCTGAGAGCAAATTGCACAGATTCACCACTCACCCCCTGGCTCAGTGGTTCCAAACTTGGATTCCATGTCAAGTCAAGTCACTTTTTATTGTCATTTCGACCATAACTGCTGGTACAGTACACAGTAAAATCAAGACAATATTTTTCAGGACCATGGTGTTACATGACACAGTACAAAAACTAGACTGAACTACGTAAAAAGCACACAGATAAAAAAACTACACTAGATTACAGACCTACCCAGGACTGCATAAAGTGCACAAAACAGTGCAGGGCATTACAATAAATAATAAACAAGACAATAGGCATAGTAGAGGGCAGTAAGTTGGTGTCAGTCCAGACTCTGGGTATTGAGGAGTCTGATGGCTTGGGGGAAGAACCTGTTACATAGTCTGGTTGTGAGAGCCCGAATGCTTTGGTGCCTTTTCCCAGATGGCAGGAGGGAAAAGAGTTTGTATGAGGGGTGCGTGGAGTCCTTCATAATGCTGTTTGCGGATGCAGAGTGTGATGTAAATGTCTGTAATGCAGGAAGAGAGACCCCGATGATCTTCTCAGCTGCAGGGTCTTGTGATCCAAGATGGTGCAATTTCCGAACCAGGCAGTGATACAGCTACTCAGGATGCTCTCAATGCAACCTCTGTAGAATGTGATGAGGATGGAGGATGGGAAATGGACTTTCCTCAGCCTTCTCAGAAAGTAGAGACGCTGCTGGGCTTTTTTTGCTATGGAGCTGGTGTTGAAGGACCAGGTGAGATTCTCCGCCAAGTGAACACCAAGAAATTTGGTGCTCTTAACGATCTCTATAGGGGAGCCGTCGATGTTCAGTGGAGAGTGATCCTTCCGTGCCCTCCTGAAGTCAACAACCATCTCTTTTGTTCTCATTCAGAGACAGGTTGTTGGCTCTGCACCAGTCCATTAGCCGCTGTACCTCCTCTCTGTATGCGGATTCGTCGTTCTTGCTGATGAGACCCACCACAGTTGTGTCATTGGCGAACTTGATGATTCGAGCTGTGTGTTGCCCTTGCTTAATGGTATTAGTCCGTGGCATAAAAATTCCTTCTCATTGGTTCTAAAGGATGTCCCTTTATTCTGAGGCTGTGCCCTCAGATCCTAGATTTTCCCACTAATGGAAGCATCAGCTCCACATCCACTCTTGCCAGGCTTTTCTGTATTTGTTAGGTTTCAATGATTTCCTAGTCTCTCTCCCCCCCACGAACTCAAGTATCCACCCAGAGATGTCAAATGCTCCTCTGGACTCTCCAATGCCAGCACATCTTTTCTTAAGACAATGGTCCCAAAGGATAGTTTGAGATCCAGTTGGTCTGTTTTATGATTAGACATAGAATTGATTCTTTATTGCATCATAAATGTCAAGGTCAGGTGCAAAGAGCTAGCTTTGGATACAAGTCCCAAAATGAAGTCAAACACATCTGAATCACTTCTCATTACAGTAAAGCATTGAGGTGAGATCAGAATATTTTGACAGCACCCTTTATCCCTGGTTTTAGAACTCCCGGGTTCCGGACTGCTTCTAGAATGGAGAAATGTTGGTCCCCAATAAAATCTATGTCCAGTATCCCACCCAAGGTGATTCCCAATGGTATAAAATCTGAAGAACTTCAATCTGAAAATCCCAGCAGGGCAACTGAAGCAGGTAGAGCCACAGTTCCTGTTTTCTGTGTTGCATGTCTCTTCAGCCCAGTTCAACTTCACTGAGTTATCTGAGTTAGTTTCATTTACCTGCATTTGGCCCATATACCTCAAGACCTTTCCTATCCATGTCCTAAAGTCTTTTAATATTTTAATTGTACCTGCCCCGACCACTTCTGGCAGCTCATTCCACAAACCCATCGCTGACTGTGTACAAAAAGTAACTCCCCTCCCATTTAAATCTATCCCTCCATTTAATTTAAGTCTATGCCTAAAACTATTTCTTGACATAAATTCAAGAAGACTGTAAGGCATAGGAGTAGAATTAGGCTATTTGGCCCATCAAATCTACTCCTCCTTAGCTTATTTTCCCTTTCAACCCCTTTCCCTCGCCTTCTCCCCCATAACCTTTGATGCCTCTGCTTTAACTTTGCCTCCACAGCCATATGTGGCAATGAATTCACCATCCTCTGACTAAAGAAATTCTTTCTCATCTCTATTCTAAAGGGATGTTCTGCTATTCTGAGGCTGTGTGCTCTGATCCTAGAATTCTGTGTTTCCTTCACACCCATCTCTTGCAACTCCCCACCGACCTCATCTTCAACCAGATTCCAGTTAAATCCATCTCTGATACTCACCTCAGTCAATATTGGGGGAGGGAGCACTAAATTTCCACCTCTCAGATCTCAGGTCAGGTCAGTCATGTACACCAGGGTGCAGCAAAATTTCTTAGTTACATGAAGCTCACAGAGTAAGCAGTGTACATGGTAACGGTAAGTACAGCGATGATTCTGAAACAACAGAAAAGTGCAAAAAGAAATGAAGTGACAATAACAGAAGAGGTAGAGTTAAGAGTGTGGCAGCAACACCGGGAAGGAGATGTGAAAGAGGTGATCGGTAGTGTTGAGGAAGGAAGTTTGCAGAAGGACTTAGATTGGGCAAATGGGTAAAGAAATGACAGATGGAATATGGTGTCGGGAAATGTATGGTCATGCACTTTGGTGGAAGGAGTACAGGCATAGACTATTTTCTAAATGGGATGCAAAGGGACTTGGGAGTCCTTGTGCAAGTTGAATTAGTGCTAAGGAAGGCAAATGCAATGTTAGCACTCACTTCAAGAGGACTAAAATACATGAGCAAGGATGTAATGCTGAATGTGCTGGCTTTAGAGAGGGTCCAGAGGAGGTTTACGAGAATTATTTCAGGAATGAAAGGGTTAATGTATTAGTTTTCAATGGCCTGTACCCATTTAGTGGAATGAGAGGGGATCTCATCAAAACCTGTCAAATGTTGAAAGACCTAGAGAGAGAGTGAATGTGGAGAGAATGTTTTCAATAGTGGGTGAGTCTAAGACTGGAAGGAACAGACTCAGAATAGAGAGATGAGGAATTTCTTTAGCTAGAGAGTGGTGAATCTCATTGCCATGGACAGCTGTGGAGGCCAAGTCATTGAGCATATTTAAAGTGGAGGTTGATAGGTTCTTGGTTCGTTGGCATCAAAAGCAGGGAATTATGGAGTGAAGGCAGGAGAATGGGGTTGACAGGGATAATAAATCAGCTGTGGAAAGGCAGAGCAGACTCAATGGGCTGGATGGCCTAATTCTGTTCCTATGTCTTATGGTTGCAAAGTCTGATAGCAGTGGGGTAAAGCTGTTCTTGAGTGTGGTTGTCCAGGCATTCAGGCTCCTGTATCTTCTCCCAGAAGGCAAAAGAGAGTGAAGGGAATGAGCAGAGCAGCAGTGCACCATGGAGATGGGCTAGATGGAAGGCAGTTATAAACCTGTGTTGGACTGTCAGTCCGTCCCACTCTATGCAGGTTTTACTGGTGCGGAGCCAAGCAGTTGCCACATCAGAGTGAGTTGTAACCCATCAAGATGTTTCCAATAGCGCAGCTGAAGAGGTTTGAGTGAATCATTGGGGGAAGGTTTCTTGCTTGGATGTTTTTACTAAATGACACTAATATTTGTAATCTTCCCATGTCTATGTCCATCCTACCAGTACCGTGATACCTCGCAGCTGTCAGATCATCACTATGTCATGATGTGAAATCTGTCGTTTTGCAGTAGCATGAGGTTGGTCATGGCATGCATTAACTCCAGCCTCCCAGGCAACCTCAACCACATCAATTCGCAGGTACCATTCCCCTGTTCCTACCCTCATCGCTGAAGCATCTGGACAGTAAAGATATACACAGGTGCAATGATAAACTTACTTGTAGCAATATTCACAAGAAAAAAAACATAAATGTAGCATAAATAATAGACAATTTTTACAGGAAAGAACACAATTAGGCCACTGATCAAAGTTTTGTGAGATGGTAGTGATCAGGATTGGGCCGACTGCTGCAAGAATTGAATGGTTGAATTGTTCTTGAACCTGGAATTGTGGGGCTTCTGGTTTCTGTACTTCCTGCCCAGTAGTAACTGTTAGAAGATGGCATAGCCAAGATGCTGGGAGTTTTTTTTTGATAATGGCTGTTGGCTTCTTGAAGCAGCACTTCTTGAAGACTCGCATCAAGATGGCATTTTCAAGACTTGCTCTGATTTGTAACTTCTCGGAGCTTCACCCCAAATTAAAACTAAGTTCAAAGAGATTAAAACTAGGAGATCACAGTATCATTTTGCCAGAATAGATTTCTCCATTTCATTTTTCTAAAACTTATGTTCTTCTCCCACTATAGTACGTACCGCAAACGTACTGTGTACATCACTGGGCTAGGTATTTCTTTCAATTTATTCATTGCCCATTTACTGTTATTACACACCTTGGGGCTAAAGATTCGAATTATTATTCATATGGTGTCCTTTTAACCTCCGTGATCTCATTTGTTCCATTCCTTGCAAGAGATAAATAGGAAAATTAAACAGACCAGGCAGAATATTGAGGCTGTGTAACTCCTAATCACTGTAATTGGTCAGGGGATCAGCAGTCATGCTTTTTAAATAAGTTTGACCTCTCACTTTCTGACCTCTTCTGTTTTTCTCTTGTAATCTGTCCTGAAACTTCACTGCCTCTCTCCTCTCTAAACTCTTCTGACATTGCATCATAGCCTGGTATGGAGGTTCCAATACACAGAATCGCAAGAGGCTGCAGAGGGTTATAGAGTCAGCCAGGTCCATCACAGGCACAATCCTCATCACCTTTGAGGACACCTTCAAGAGACGGTTGTCCATCATTAAAGGCCTCCATCATTCGAGACATTACTACCATCAAGGAAGAGGTGCAGGAGCCCGAAGACCCACACTCAACAATTCAGGCACAGCTTCCCCTCTGCCATCAGATATCTGAATGGTCTATGAAACCCATGAACATGACCTTGCTATTCCTCCTTTGCATTATTTATTTATTTTCACTATACTGCTACCACAAATCATCAAATTCATCACCTTCTCTGATTCTGAACCCTATGCCCTGTGATCTTTATGCCTTGAACTTAGAGCATAGATCAGTACATGGAAATATGATGTGATTATTACAGAAACTTGGTATCATTAGCCCAGGAATGGTGCTGAACATTCCGGGGTTTAGATGTTTCAAAAGCAACAGGAAGGGAGGTAAAAGAGGTGGGTGAATGGCATTGCTAATCAGGGATAAATCACAGCTATAGAAAGGGAGGACATCCTGGAGGAATTGTTTACTAAGTCAAAGTGGGTGGAAGTCAGAAACAGGAAGGGAACAATCACTCCATTGGGAATATTCTATTCACTGCTCCCAAGAGCAACTGAGAGACTGATGAGTGGATTAGGATGCTGATTTTGGAAAGGTTGCTGTCACCTATGACATGTCTCCTAAGACATGAACCTCCCGAATATTGGCTCCTCCTTAGTGCAAAAGGTTCAGGTGGTGCAGAACTTACTTGGTGTGTTCAGGAAGGAATCCTGACATAATATGTAGAAAGGCTGACTAGAGGAGTGGCCTTACTGGATCTGGTACCAGGCAAAGAGCCTGGTTAGGTGACAAGTCTCGGTGGGTGAGCCTTTCAGAGACAGTGCTCACAATTCCCTGACCTTTACCATAGTCTTGAGCAGGGATAGATGCAGTATGTATTTAATTGGGGATGGCCAAATTATGACACACAAAGCAGGAACTTGGGAATGTAAATTGGAAATGAATGTACTTAGGAAAATGAACAATGGAAATAGGGGAAATTGTTTAGGGAGCACGTACATGGGCATCTGGATAGGTTTATCCCACTGAGGCAAGGAAAGGATTGTAGGGTAAAGGAACCATGGTTGATAAGAGAAGTAGAACGCCTAATTGGGTGGAAGAAGGAAGCATACTCAAGGTTTAGAAAACAAGGATCAGACAGGATTCTCTAGAGTTGTAAGATAACCAGGAAGGAGCTTAGGAACAGACTTAGGAAAGCTGGCAGGGTCATGAGAAGGCTGGAAAACCCCAAGGTGTTCTACATATATATGATAGGAGGATGACTAGAGTGAGAGAGGACCAAGCAGGGATAAAAGAGAAATATGCCTGGAGTCGGAGGAAGTAGGGAGAGTCTTAATGAATACTTTGCTTCAGTATTCACCAGTGAGAGGGATTTTGATGAATGTGCGGATTGTGTAGAACAAGTTAATATACTGAAACATGTTGACATTACAAAAGAGGATGTGCTGGAACTTCTGAAAGACATTACGATAGATAAGTCCCAGGGCCGGACAGGTTACCCTGGGTTATAACGAGAAGAAACAGAAGAAATTGTTGTGCTTTTGGCAATGATCTTTGTGTCCCTCACTAGCCACGGGTATAGTACCAGATCAATGAAGGCTGGCAAATGTTATCTCTTTGTTCTAAACAGGTAATAGCAAAAACCCTGGGAATTATAGAACAGTGACTCCTACGTAAGCAGTGGGCAAACTATTAGGATTTATGAGCACTGAGGAAGCATAGTCTAATTAGGGGTAGTCAGCATAGCTTTGTGAGGGCAAGTTCATGCCTCACAAGCCTGATTGAATTCATTGAGAAAGTGACAAAATAAAATTGAAGGTAGAACAGCAGATGCAGTGTATATAGATTTTAGTAAGGAGTTTGACAAGGTTCACCACATTAGGCTCATTCAGAAAGTCAGGAGGTATGGGATCTAGAGAAAATTGGCTGCGTGGCTTCAGAATTGACTTGCCATTAGAAGGCTGAGGGTGGTACTGTAGTAGATTCTGTATGGAACTCGTGATCAGTGGTGTTCCAGGGTAACACTGGACAACAACAATTTTGCTTCCTGAATATTTGTAGGTGTGTCTAATGGAATTTGAGCTGTTGAACAATGTAAATCATGAAATTTCCCTATTGCACCATTTTAATTGCCTATATTTGTTATTTTAATACATAATTTATGTCAGAAGTAATGATGCCAAGATTAAGGAAGGCATTTTTGTCGGTACAAAAATCAAACAGGTCATCAATGACAGGCAATTTGAAGAACTTCTAGTGGGACTGGAAAAAATTGCTTGGAAAGCATTCAAGGTTGTTGAACATTTTCTTGGCAACTATAGAGCACCAACTATGTGCAGCTGGTCGAGAACCTTCTTCAAGCACACAAAACCATGATGCACAAATTGTCACTAAAGATTCATTTCCTGCATTCCCATTTAGACTTCTTCCCTGCAAATCTTGGCTGAAAGGTTTCACCAGAACATTGCAGTCATGCAGAAAGGGTATCAGGGCAACTGGATCCATCAAGGCTGACTATTGTTGGACACTTAAGCGAGAAGCCTAAGATACTGACTACACATGAAAATCATCAACAGAACATTTTTAGCTTAGTTGAATTATTGCAAAGTTTCAGCACTGTTATGCAATTAAACACATTATATTCAGTAAAAATCAATTTCTTGTTTCTCCAAATTCCTATGTGATACAAGCAGTCTGAAATTACAGTGCCTATACAAAGTATTCACCCACCTTGGAAGTTTACATATTTTGTTGTTTAATCACAGTGGATTTAATTTGGGTTTTTTGACACCGATCAACAGAAAAAGACTCTTTTGTGTGAAAGTGAAAACGGATCTCTACCAAATGATCTAAATTAATTACAAATATAAAACACAAAATAATTGATTACATAAGTATTCACCTCCTTTAATATGACACACCAAATCATCACTGGTGCAGCCAATTGGTTTAGAAATCACATAATCAGTTAAATGGAGATCATCTGTCAAGGTGTTTCAATTGATTCTAGTTGGGAAGAAAAGCACATGTATCTGAAAGGTTCAACTGCTGGTGAGTCAGAGTCCTTGCAAAAATTACACCATGAAAGCAAAAGAACACTCCAAGCAAGTCTGTGAAAAGGTTATTGAAAAGCAAAAGTGAGGAGATGGATACAAGAACATTTCCAAGTCACCGAATATCCCTTGGAGTATAGTTAAGTCAATCATCAATTGAAAAGAATATGGCACAGCTGTAAATTTGCCTAGAGTGGGCCATCCTCAAAACCCGAAAGACTGTGCAAAAAAGTGGATTAGTGAGAGAGGTCACCAAGAGACCTATTACAGCTCTGGAGGAGTTACAAGCTTCAATGGCTGAAATGGGAGAGACTGCACATACAACAACTGTTGCCCGGGTGCTTCATCAGTTGCAGATTTATGGGAGAGTGGCAAAGATAAAACAACTGTTGAAGAAAGCTCACATGAAATCTCAGCTACGGTTTGCCAGAAGGCGTGTGGGAGACCCTGAAGTCAGCTGGAAAAAGGTTCTATGATCTGACAAAACCAAAATTGAGCTTTTTGGATATCAGACTAAATGCTATGTTGGTGTACACACCGTCCCTACTGTGAAGTAAGAGAACTGCAACTCGGGGGAAGATTTGTTTTCCAGCAAGACAATGATCCCAACCATAAAGCCAAAGCTACAGAGGAATGGCTTAAAAGCAACAAAGTTGATGTCCTAGAGTGACCAAGTCAGAGTCCAGACTTCAATCCAATTGAGAATCTGTAGCTAGACTTGACAAGCACTGTTCACTCACAATTCCCGTGCAATCTGTCAGAGTTAGAGCAGTTTTGTAAAGAAGAATGGGGAAAATTTGCAGTGTCCAGATGTTCAAAGCTGATAGAGACCTATCCATACAAACTCAAGGCTGTAATTGCTGTCAAAGGTGCTTCTACTAAATACTGACTTGAACGGGGTGAGTAACTATGCAATCAATTATTTTGTGCTTAGTAATTGTAATAAATTTAGACCAATTTGTAGAAACTTGGTGTTACTTTGACACAAGAGTATTTTCTGTTGATCAGTGTCAAAAAGACCAAATTAAATCCACTGTGATTCAATGTTGCAAAACAATAGAACATGAAATCTTCTGGAGGGGTGGTTGAATGCTTTTATAGGCACTGCTCAGCTTCAAGCAATCTATCATAAAAAATAATTCGGGAGAAAGCAACACTTTCGAAAACATTTGTCGTCCAGTGTAATTGGTTTATTATTGTCAAATCTACTGAGATGCAATGAAAAATTTGGTTTTGCATGCTATCCATACAGATAATTTGAAAACATGAGTACATTGAGGTATTGCAAAGTAAAAGCAATAACAATGCAGAATACGGATTTCCAGTTACAAAGAGAGGGGTCCAGGCAGACAAATACAGTGCAAGGCCAAGATGAAGCTGATTGTGAAGTCAAGAATATATCTTATCATGCAATAGGTTGGAGAAGGGACTGACTGCACTGTAGCTAAATTTCTTTCAAATACAAAATCAGCTTTGAGAACACAAAGAGTCACAAAAAGATATGGATAGGTTAAGTGAGATGATGTATAAGGTTGTCCACTTTGAAAGGAAGGATGAAAAAGCAAATTGTTCTTACACAGAGAAAAGCTATGGAACATTGTGGCACAAGGTCAGGGTTACATGAGACACAAAGTGTTGGCATGCAAGTACAGTAGGGCATTAGGCTGGCCAATGAAATGTTGGCTTTTATTGCAAGGGGGATGAAGTAGGGGTCTGCTACATTTAATGGAATTAATGGAATTGCTGGCTTTGTGGTCAGATTTGCAGATGATGCAAAGATAAATGAAGGGACAGGCAATGTTTAGGAAGAAAAGAGTTTGCAGAAGTATTTTAAAAGATTACGATAATGGGCAAAGTGTATTGTCATGCACTTGAACAGAAGGAATTAAAACAGACTATTTAGAATTAGAATTAAAATTTCATTTCATACATCCATCTCACAACATGAGGAAGTTAAAATCTTTATGTTGCATCTCTGTCGCAATGTACAAGCAATAAGGAAGGGAAATGTTTGAGGATATTGCCCAAACACTAAGATTGTATACATAAATGTTTTGTATACATGTGTGTACAGTCAGACATGCAATCAATGTGTATTGATAAATTTGATGGCCTGGTGTGGAGCCTGTTGGTCCTGGCCTTAATGCTGCAGTACAGTTTGCCAGATGGAAGTAGCTGAAAGAGTTTGTGGTTGGGGTGGCTGGAGTCCCTGATGATCCTCTGGGCCCTTTTATCGCACCTGCTGCTGTAAATATCCAAATATCCTGAATAGAGGAAAGTTCACATCCACAGACGTGCTGGGCTCTCTGCACCACACTCTGTAGTGCTCTGTGATTGAGGGAAGTACTGTGATGCAGCCAATCAGGATGCTCTTGATGGTGTCCTGTAGAAAATCCTAAGGATCTGGGGACTCATGCTGAACGTCTTCAGCTGTCTGAGGGGAAAGAGACACTGTTGTGCTTTTTTCACCACACAGCCAGTATGTACAGACTAGGTGAGATCTTCAGTGATGTGTATACTGAGGAACTTAACACTTCTTACACTCTCAACTACGGTCCCATTAATGTCAACAGGGGCTAGCCTGTCTCCGTTCCTCCTGCAATCTAACAGCATTGTGAAGGACTCCACGCACCCCTCATACAATCTCTTCTCCTTCCTGCCATCTGGCAAAAGGTACCGAATCATTCAGGCTCTCACGACGAGACTGTGCAACAGTTTCTTCCTGCAAGCCATCAGACTCCTCAATACCCAGAGTCTAGACTGACATCTACATCATTTATTATTATATTGAAATTTGTCCTCTACTGCACCTATTGTCCTGTTTATTAATTATTGTACTGCCTTGAGTTGTCTCACATAGTCTAGTGTAGTTTTGTGATGTTTCATGTAGCACCAGAGTCCTGGAGGAACATTGTTTCATTTTTTACTGTGTACTGTACCAGCAGTTTATAATCAAAATGACAATAAAAAGCAAGCTGACTTGAAAACTCCCTTGTTTTTTTCAACATTGAGGGAGAGGTTATTCTTTTGACACCACTGTGTCATGGTATCAGACTATTTTCAAACTGTGGAGCAAATTCAGTTGCAAAGGGTCTTGGGAGTCCTAGTGCAGGATTTCCTAAAGGTTAATGCAGGTTGAGTTGCCAGTAAGGAAGGCAGTCCCTCATTTCCAGATTACTAGAATATAAAAGCAAGGGTGCAATGCTGAGACTTTATAAGGCATTGGTCAGAGGGCATATGGAGTTTGTGTGCAGTTTTGGACCCTGTATCCAAGAATGGATGAGCTACCATTGGAAATGGTTCAGAGGAGGCTTGCAAGAATTATTCCGGGATTGAAAGGGTTAACATAGGAGCATTTTGATGGTTCTAGGCCTGTACAGTACTCACTGGAGTTTAGAAGAATGAAGAATGGGGAATCTCATTAAAACGTCTTGAATATTGAGTAGCTTAGATAGAGTGGGTATGGAGAAGATGTTTCAAATAATGGGAGAGTCTAGGACCAGTTCAGAGACCAGCCTCTGAATTCTATGTTCCTTTAGAATAGAGATGAGGAGTAATTTCTTTAGCCAAAGGGTGATGAATCTGTAGAATTCATTGCTACAGACAGCCATGGAGGCTAAGTCATTAGAATGGAAGTTGATATGTTCTTGATTAGTAAGGCTATTGAAGGTTACAGGTAAAAGGTAGTAGAATGGGGTTGAAAGGGAAAATAAATCAGCCATGTCTGAATGGCAGATCAGTCCAGATGGGCCAAAAGGCATGATTCTGTTCCTATATCTTATGAAGTATAAGAAAGGAAATCTTGCTACAAATTTACACAACATTGTGAGGCTGCTCCGGTTCCATTGCTTATGGATCATATCGTTGATACTTCATGGTTCATATCCACTACTTTTTGAAGGTCCTTGAATGGAAGAGCCTACAAAAGGGAGTGGATATGGCCCAGTCCATCATGGATAAAGCCTTCCCCATAATTGAGTACATCTACCCAGCGCTGTTGCAGGAAAGTATCCAACATCTAGGATGTGTTCTCTCCTTGCTGCTGCCATCAGGAAGAAGGTAAAGGAGCCTCTGGACTCACACCATCAGGGTCAGGAACAGTTCTTACCCTCAACCATCGGGCTCTTGAACCAGAGGAGATAATCTCACTCACCCCATCGCTGAACAGTTCACACAACCTATGGACTCGCTTTCAAGATTCTTTATCTCATATTCTCTATGTTTATTGCTTAATTAATTAATTAATTAATTGCTTATTTATTAATTACCTTTTTTCTCTATTTTGTATTTGCACAGTTTGTTGTCTTTTGCAAGTTGTTTTGGGCAGTCATTCTTTGATTCTATTTTATTTCTTCTATTTACGATAAATGCCTGCAAGAAAATGAATCTTGGGGTTATGTATGGTAACATGTATGTACTTGGATAATAAATTTGCTTTGAACTTTAAGGAAGGACACATTTGATGTAGTGCATTGAAGGGATTAACCTGGTGATGATGTTGCCTTGTGAGAAGAGGTTGAGCAGATTGGACCTATGATTCATTGGAATTTCGATGGAGAGGAGTTAAATCGGAAAAAGGAGAGCTTCTGAGGAATTGACTGGTCTGGAGACACTGGAGCCTGTAGGTGCTGGAAATCTGGAGCCACACAAATATGTTCAGCCCAGTTTTGCATCCTATCAATGTCCCACTGTAACCTCTGACAGCCTTCCACACGAGCCACAACATCCCCAACTTTTGTGTCATCAGCAAATATACTAACCCATCCCTCCACTTCCTCATCCAGGTCATTTATAAAAATTACAAAGAGAAGGGGGCCTAGAACAGATCCCTGAAGCACACCACTGGTCACCGAACTCCATGTAGAGTATGACCCATCTACAATCACTCTTTGCCTTTTGTGGGAAAGCCAGTTCTGGATCAATAAAGCAATGTCCCCTTGGATCCCATGCCTCCTTACTTTCTCAATAAGCCTTCCATGGGGTACCTTATCAAATGCCTTGCTGAAATCCATATACACTACATCTACTGCTCTTCCTTCATCAATGTGTTTAGTCACATCCTCAAAAATTTCAATCAGGTTCTTAAGGCACGACCTGCCCTTTACAGAGCCATGCTGACTACTCCTAATCATATTATACCTCCCCAAATGTTCATAAATTCTGCCTTTCAGGATCTTCTCCATCAACTTACCAACCATTAAAGTAAAACTCACAAGTCTATAATTTCCTGGGCTATCTCTACTCCCTTTCTTGAATAATGGAACAATATCTACAAACCTCCAATCCACCAGAACCTCTCCCATCCCTGTTGATGCAAAGATCATTGCCAGAGGCTCAGCAATCTCCCTCGCCTCCCACAGTAGCCTGGGGTACATCCTGTCTGGTCCTGGTGACTCGTCTAAACTTGATGTTTTTTAAAAGCTCAAGCACATCCTCTTTCTTAATGGTCTATATGCTCAAGCTTTTCAGTCCGCTGTAAGTCATCCCTGCAATTGCCAAGGTGTCATTTTTGGTAATCAATACTATTCCTTGGAATGCAGGATAATGGGCAGTGGCCTTATAAAACTGTTTGAAATTATGAGAGATGTTTGGCAACACTGTTGTCCTGAGGCCATGGGAGTCCAAATGAAGGGGGCATAGATTTATGGTAAGAGGAGAAAGATTTAGAGGGAACCTGAAGAGCAACATTTTCACACAGAGGGTAGTGAGTATATGGAATGAGCTGCCAGAGGAAGAGGATGGGGTAGGTGCAAGCACTTGGAAAGGTACATGGAGAGGTGGGGCTTAAAGGGATATGGGCAAACAGGAAATTTGAACTAGGTGTGTGGACAATTCATTCAGCACGGAGCGGTTGGGCCGAAGGATCTGTATCTGTACCCAATGCAAATAAAGTAGTGCTGGTGTCCCCACCCAAAACATTCAAATTAAACACTGATTTAAAATATGCATTGCTTGTGATAGAAAATTAAGTTGTTTAGGGCAGGTTCCATATTCCCACTCCCATTAATGGTGACAGGTTGCATAAAACCTTCAGTGACTGATAATGAAATACTTCCACTTCCTTTATAGATTCAAGATTTATACAGTAGATATGATAGTGCTTTAGTGTTGTTTAGAAGAGAAGAAAACAATATATCTGCACAGAGTTATGACAACAAATCATTGGTCAGCTTGGAAAATAACTCCAATCCTCCTCTTGCCTGTCCGTGGTCTGCCTGTTGACGGTGATTTTGCAACTGGAATGGCAGATTGTGGAAGGGTATTAGCCACTGGAGTAGCTTGGCACCCTGAGTTGCCACTTTCTGCCACTCTAAGATGTCGGAGCTAGTGGAGGCTTTTCAGCCACGACTTCTTCCTGCCATTCCATAAGAGCATGGATGATTTGATCAAAGAACAGTACAATAGTACTTAAGAATGTTGTACTTAATACCATAAAGATGATATATTTTATTCAAGGGTTGCATTTTAATGTATGGATGAATATGAAATTGGAGCCCTCGGTATTGACCCCATTCCCTACCTCTGACGTTGTTGGAAAAGATCCGTCATATAAAGCCTAACCAAGCTGCATTGAGCATGATCCTTTGCTTTGAGTAAGCATTCCTTCATTCTTACTTCCCACTCATAAAAACATACGTACTTTACCACCCTGAGACACTTGAATGAAACACACTGTATTACAAAGCTGGAGCTCCAATACATCATGGTTTTGGGGCCAATGCATTTTTCAGTGTTAAAACTATATGCACAAAGGTTTTGAAGGTTGTGAAGCTGGTGTTGTTCATCTTGGATCATTTGAGATAAAGGGGAGATTTAAAATCAAGAAGCATTAACAATTCTGTTAGTATTTTTCCCTTTGTACTAGTTCAATGTACATATGTTTTGAAATTATCTGTATGGATGGTGTGCAAACAGAACTTTTCACTATATCTCAGTACATGAGACGATAATAAAGCAATGACAAGATCAAAACAGTGATTAGAACTTGTGACCCACTACGCCCATTCTGGGGAAGAAATTGTTTCTCTGGTCACTAGCCCTAAATATACAGTATATTTTATAAGCATCTAGATGAGCCCGTGTAATCATGAAACTTGCAGTCCAAAGAAAACATAGAACAGTACAGTACTGGCCCTTTGGCCCACAATGTTGACCAACATTTTAAACAACTGTGGTTAAGAAGGCATACAGTGTATTGGCCTTCATCAATCGTGGAGTTGAATTTAGGAGCCAAGAGGTAATGTTGCAGCTATATAGGACCCTGGTCAAACCCCACTTGGAGTACTGTGCTCAGTTCTCATCACCTCACTATAAGAAAGATGTGGAAACCATAGAAAGGGTGCAGGGGAGACTTAAAAGGACATTGCCTGGATTGGGGAGCATGCCTTATGAAAACAGGTTGAGTGATTTCGGCCTTTTCTCCTTGGAGCGACGGAGGATGAGAGGTGACCTGATAGAGGTGTATAGTATGATGAGAGGTATTGATCCTGTGGATAGTCAGAGGCTTTTTCCCAGGGCTGAAATGGTTGCCACAAGAGGTCACAGGTTTAAGGTGCTGGGGGGTAGGTACAGAGGAGACGTCAGGGGTAAGTTTTTTACTGAGAGGGTGGTGAGTGCATGAAATGGACTGCAGGCAATAATGGTGGAGGCGGATACAGTAAGATCTTTTAAGAGGTTTCTAGATAGGTACATGGAGCTTAGTAAAATAGAGGGCTATAGGTAAGCCTAGTAATTTCTGAGGTAGGGACATGTTCGGCACAACTATGTGGGCTGAAGGACCTGTATTGTGCTGTAGGGTTTCTATGTTAACTCCGGGATCACTCTAATTGCAAGTGCAAGTGTCTGTTGCAAGTGCAACAGGCAGTGAAGAGGGCAAATGGAATGTTGGCCTTTATTACAAGGGGAATTGAGTACAAGAGCAAGGATGTCCTTTTGCATTTGTACAGGGCCCTGCTGAGACCACACCTGGAATATTGTGTACAGTTTTGGTCTCCAGGTTTAAGGAAGGACATTCTGGCAATTGAGGAAGTGCAGCGTAGATTCACTAGGTTGATTCCTGGGATGGCAGGGCTGTCTTACGCAGAGAGATTGGAGAGATTGGGGTTGTACACACTGGAATTGAGGAGATTGAGAAGGGATCTGATTGAAACGTTTAAGATAATTAAAGGATTTGATAGGATTGAGGCAGGAAATATGTTCCAGATGTTGGGAGAGTCCAGTACCAGAGGGCATGGATTGAGAATAAGAGGTCAGTTATTTAAAACAGAGTTGAGGAAAAACTTCTTCTCCCAGAGAGTTGTGGAGGTGTGGAATGCACTGCCTCGGAAGACGGTGGAGGCCAATTCTCTGGATGCTTTCAAGAAGGAGCTAGATAGATATCTGATGGATAGGGGAATCAAGGGATATGGGGACAAGGTAGGGACTGGGTATTGATAGTGAATGATCAGCCATGATCTCAGAATGGCGGTGCAGACTCAAGGGGCCGAATGGTCTACTTCTGCACCTATTGTCTATAATCCTTTTCTCCCACGTTACCCTTCATTTTTGTTTCATCAAATCTATCTTAAATGTCCCTAATTTATCTGTCTCTACTGCCACTTCTGGCAGCCATTCTATATATTCACCACTCTCTGTATAAAAAAAGATACTTCTGACATCTTCTCTCCACCTCCCACCTCCCCCCCCCCCCCATACTTTCCTCCAATCACCTAAAATGGTACTCGCTCGTATTAGTAACTTCCATCCTGGATTAGTCTCAGGCTGACTCCTAACATCTTGTACACCTCCATCAAGGTATCTCTCATCCTCCTTCACTCCAGAGAGAAAACCCCTATCTCGCTTAACCTATCTTCGTAAGACATGTTCTCTAATTCAGGCAGCATCCTGGTAAACTTTCTCTGCACCCTCTCCAAAGTGACCAGAACTGAACACAAACTCCAGTCACGAAGTTCTTCCAAGTGTGGTCTGAGCAGAGTTGTATAGAGCTGCAACTTTACTTTGTAGCTTTGGAACTCAATCCCCCAACTAATGAAGGCCAGCTGACCTTACTAAATACCCAGTCAACTAGTGAGGCAATTTGAGGGATCTGTGGATGTGAACCCCAAGGTTCCTCTGTTCCTCCACACTGCTAATTAACTTTGTACTCTGTCTTCAAGTTCAAGGCGATTCTCTGGACACAGGAAAGAAACTCGGATGGTAGTTTGCCTCCCAGGTGCCAGGGATGTTTTGAATCGTGTCCAAGATACCCTGCAGTGGGAGGGAGAACAGCCAGAGGTCGTGGTACGCATTGGTACCAATGACATAGGTAGGAAAAGGGAAGAGGTCCTGAAAACAGACTACAGGGAGTTAGGAAGGAAGTTGAGAAGCAGGACCGCAAAGGTAGTAATCTCAGGGTTATTGCCTGTGCCACACGACAATGAGAATAGGTTGAGGTGGAGATAAATGCATGGCTGAGGCATTGGAGCAGGGGGAAGGGATTCAGATTTCTGGATCATTGGGACCTCTTTTAGGGCAGGTGTGACCTGTATAAAAATGATGGGTTGCACTTGAATCCAAGGGGACCAATATCCTGGCGGGGTTGTTTGCTAAGGCTACTGTGGAGAGTTTAAATAGAATTGCTGGGGGGTGGGAACTGAACTGAAGAGATTGGGGAAGAGGAGGATAGCTCACAAATAGTGAAGGCTTGTAGACAGTGTGAGAGGGAGGATAGACTGGTGATAGAGAAGGGACGCACTCAGACCAAAGGCTTGAGATGACTCTATTTTAATGCAAGTAGTGTTGTGAACATGGCAGATGAGCTTAGAGTGTGGATCAGTACTTGGAGATATGATGTGGTGGCCATTACAGAGACTTGGATGGCTCAGGGAAAGGATCGGTTACTTCAAGTGCCGGGTTTTAGATGTTTTAGAAAGGACAGGGAGGGAGGCAAAAGAGGTGGGGGTGTGGCACTGTTGATCAGAGATAGTGCCATAGCTGCAGAAAAGGTGGACGACATGGAGGGATTGTCTACGCAGTCTCTGTGGGTGGAGGTTAGGAACAGGAATGGGTCAATAACTTTAATGGGTGTATTTTATAGGCCGCTCAATAGTAACAGGGATATCGAGGAGCAGATAGGGAAATAGATCCTAGAAAGTTGTAATAATAAGAGTTGTCGTGATGGGAGATTTTAATTTCCTAAATATCGATTGGCATCTCCCTAGAGCAAGGGGTTTAGATGGGGTGGAGTTTGTTAGGTGTGTTCAGGAAGGTTTCTTGACACAGTATGTAGATAAGCCTACAAGAGGAGAGGCTGTACTTGATTTGGTATTGGGAAATGAACCTGGTCAGGTGTCAGATCTCTCAGTGGGAGAGCATTTTGGAGATGGTGATCATAATTCTTCTTCTTTACAATAACATTGGAGAGAGATAGAAACAAACAAATTAGAAAAGTATTTAATTGGAGTAAGAGGAATTATGAGGCTATCGGGTAGGAAATTGGAGGCTTAAATTGTAAACAGATGTTCTTAGGGAAAAGTACGGAAGAAATGTGGCAAATATTCAGGAGATATTTGTGTGGAGCTCTGTATAGGTACGTTCCAATGAGTCAAGGAAGTTATGGTAGGGTACAGGAACCGTGGTGTACAAAGGCTGTAATAAATCTAGTCAAGAAGAAAAGAAAAGCTTACAAAAGGTTCAGAGAGCTAGGTAATGTTAGAGATCTAGAAGATTATAAGGCTAACAGGAAGGAGCTTAAGAAGGAAATTAGAGCCAGAAGGGGCCATGAGAAGGCCTTGGCGGGCAGAATTAAGTTAAACCAAAAGGCATTTTACAAGTATGTGAAGAGCAAAAGGATAAGACATGAAAGAATGTGACAGTGGGAAAGTGTGTTTGGAACTGGAGGAAATAGCAGTGGTACTTAATGATTGCTTTACTTCAGTATTCACTGGATCTTGGTGATTGTAGTGATGACTTGCAGAAACTGAAAAGCTTGAGCATGTAGATATTAAGAAAGAGGATGTGCTGGAGCTTTTGGAAAGCATCAAGTTGGATAAGTCGCCAGGACTGGATGAGATGTACCGCAGGCTACTGTGGGAGGTGAGGGAGGAGATTGCTGATACTCTGGTGATGATCTTAGCATCATCAATGGGGACAGGAGAGGTTTCAGAGGATTGGAGGGTTGCAGATGGTGTTCCTTTATTCAAGAAAGGGAGTAGAGATAGCCCAGGAAATTATAGACTGGTGAGACTTACTTCAGTGGTTGGTAAATTGATGGAGAAGATCCTGAGAGGCAGGATTTATGACCATTTGAAGAGGTATAATATGATTAGGAGTAGTCAACATGGCTTTGTAAGGAGCAGGTTGTGCCTTACGAGCCTGATTGAATTTTTTGAGGATGTGACTAAACACATTGATGAAGGAAGAGCAATAGATGTAGTGTATATGAACTTCAGCAATGCATTTGATAAGGTACCCAATGCAAGGCTTATTGAGAAAGTAAGGAGGCTTGGGATCCAAGGGGACATTGCTCTGTGGACCCAGAACTGGATTGCCCTCATATTCTGCATGGAGGTCAGTCACCAGTGGAGTGCCTCAAGGATCTGTTCTGGGACCCCTTCTCTTCGTGATTTTTATAAATAACCTGGATGAGGAAGTGGAGGGATGGGTTAGTAAGTTTGCTGATGACACAAAGGTTGGAGGCATTGTGGATAGTGTGGAGGGCTGTCAGAGGATACAGCGGGACATTGATAGGATACAAAACCGGGCTGAGAAGTGGCAGATGGAGTTCAACCCAATTAAGTGTGAAGTGGTTCATTTTGGTAGGTCAAATATGATGGCAGAATATATGATTAATGGTAAGACTCTTGGCAGTGTGGAGGATCAGAGGGATCTTGGGGTCCGAGTCCATAGGATGCTCAAAGCAGCTGCGCAGGTTGACTCTGTAGTTAAGAAGGCATATGGTGTGTTGGCCTTCATTAATCGTGGAATTGAATTTAGGAGCCGAGAGATAATGTTGCAGCTGTAGAGGACCCTGGTCAGACCTCAGTTGGAGTACTGTGCTCAGTTTCGGTCGTCTCATTATAGGAAGGATGTGAAAGCTGTGGAAAGGGTGCAGAGATTTCCAAGGATGTTGCCTGGATTGGGGAGCATGCCTTATGAGAATAGGTTGAGTGAACTTGGCCTTTTCTCCTTGGAGCAGTGGAGGATGAGAGGTGACCTGATAGAGGTGTATAAGATGATGAGATGCATTGATCGTGTGGATAGTCAGAGGCTTTTCCCCGGGGCTGAAATGGTTGCCACAAGAGGACATGGGTTTAAGGTGCTGAGGAGTAGGTACAGAGGAGATGTTAGAGGTGAGTTTTTACTCAGAGAGTGGTAAGTGCATGGAATGAGCTGCTGGCAAAGGTGGTGGAGACGGATACGATAGGGTCTTTTAAGAGGCTTTTAGATAGGTACATGGAGCTTAGTAAAATAGAGGGCTAGAGGTAAGCTTAGTAATTTCTGAAGTAGGAACATGTTCGGCACAACTTTGTGGACCAACGGGCCTGTATTGTGCTGTGGGCTTTCTATGTTTCTAAGTTTCAACCTTCCAAAGTACATCACTTCAGACTCTTCTGCATTGAACTCCACTGGTCACTTCTCAGCCAAGTTTTGCTTCCTGTCAGTGTCCCGTTATAACCTAAGACAACCTATGTGTCATCTGCAAACTTGCAAACCCACCCTACCACTTCCTCATCCAACTGTAAAAATCACAAACAGCAGGGGTCCCAAAACAGAAACCACTGGTCACCAACCTTCAGGTAGAGTACCCTCCATCTACTACTCCCCTCTGCCTTCCGCAGCCAAATTTCCCTGGATCTATGCCTCCTGACTTTCTAAATGTGCCTACTATGGGGAACCCTATCAAACACCTTACTAACATCCATTGCTCTACTTTCATCAAAGTGCTTTGTCACGTCCTCAAAAAATTTCAGTTAGGTTTGTGAGGCATGACACTCTCCTCACAAAGCCATACAGACTATGCTCAGAAATCCTGTCTCTAAGAATCCTCTCCAATAGTTTACTCATCACTGATGTAAAACTCACTGGCCTATAATAAAATATATAGGAATAATATAATTAAGTACTTGAAGTAATGCATGGACATCATGTGCTAATGGGCCTGTTTCTGTGGTGTGTATGACTTAGGACTACAAAGTTGAGTTCATCTCTGCACGTCCGGATCTATTGACTTCAGTTTCAGACTAGCAGACAAAGATAGATTTATCCCCTTCTTTATGTGACATTCCTCTGAGTAAAATCCTCAGTGCAAATGCAGATGAAATGTATATTTCTGGTTCTGAAACATATATTCATACAATCACGACAAGGGAACAGGCATTGGGCACTTTGCTAAAGGGATGGTCTTGCTCTTAACCTTACGATAGTTCATTCACAGCTGATTTTGTGAGCTTACTTGTGAATGGGGTTGTGATCATTTGAGGTGAAGGTAAATGCTGAAGCTCTGTAATCTTTAGGAAACAAATTCAGCTGTGGATAAGATTTCTGCCAGACAGAGCATTGTATAGTTATGGGGATGGATAGTAGACGTGGATCAAACTGATCTCTTGTTGAATTGCCAGTTCTTATGAAAGGTCCCCAACTTGAGATGCTAACTATATTCTTCTCCAAGACTGGTTAGGCCACATTTGAAGAACTGTGTGCAATTCAGGAAAGTTGTTGGTTCCTTGGAGAGGGTGCTGAAGTTGCTCACAGGATTAGAGAGTATCAGTTATAAGAAGAGATTGGGCAAATTTGACTTGTTTCTCTGGCATTGCAGATGAAGGGGCAACTCTATGTATAGATTGAGCTGGAAGTCAGGGCTCCCTTCCCCTCTCGCCAGACACCTGGGTGGAAATGTCATATTATGGAGGGCATAGGTTTAAGGTGAGAGAGAGAGAAGTTTACCAGGCAAGTTTTTATATTCACAGAGTGGTAGGTGCTCGGAATATGCTGCCAGGGGAAGTAGTACAAGCAAATAGGCTAGCAGCACCCAAGAGATGTTTGGACGGACAGACAGACACACAGAGCATATACAGACAGATGGAATTAGTTAGATTGGCATCATAGTCAGTACAGGCATTGTGAGCTGAAGGGCCTGTTCCTGTACTGTGCTGTTCCATGATCCAGATGGTGCTTAACCCAGAGTTAAAGTCATGGAGCCACAGAAAGAGGAACAATCCCTTCAGCCCACTTTATCCACTGACCATCTACATTAATTCCATTTACCACCATCGGGTCTGTAGCCTTCTGTATGTTGGTGATTCAAGTGCTTTGTCAGATATATCCTAATGTTGAGAGTCTCTGCCTGCACCACTCCTTCAAGGCAGTGTGTTCCATGTTCCAACCAATTTCTGGGTGCAAGAGGTCCTCCTTGTATTTCCTTTAAACCTCACCTTCAGCCTATCCCTTCCGATCTGGAACACTTATGCCAAAATTTCTAAGATGTCCAATGGAGAGCATTCTGACTGGCGGCAGCACAGACTGGTACAAAACCCCAATGCACAAGATCAAAAGAGACTACAGAACTTTGTAGACTCAGCCAGTTCCATCATAGGCAGAACCATCCCTGCCATTAATGACATCTTCAAGAGGCGATGCCTCAAAAAGACAGCTTCCATCACTAAGGACCCTCACCAAGTGTTACCTGCCCTCTTTGTGCTACCACCAAAGAGGGCAGGTAACCACCAAATTGTGCTACCACCAAAGAGGGCAGGTAACCACCAAATTGTGCTACCACCAAAGAGGGAGGATGTACAGGAGCCTGAAGATGCAGTCAATGATTCAGGAATTGCTTGTTCTTATCCACCATCAGATCTGTGTATGATCCATGAACACCACCTCATTATTTGCTTTTTGCACTATTTATTGAATTATTTATATAAATTGTCACTTTTATGTCTTGCACTGTACTTCTGTCACAAAACAACAAATTTCACAACCCGTGTCAGTGATAATAAACTTGATTCTGATTCTTATGATCTATACCCTTCATGTGTCAGGTTCCCCTCAGCCCCCTCTGCTCCAGATAAAACAAACCCAATCTGTCTAATTGAACAGCTCCATCCCAACTAACATCCTGGTGGATGTCTGCACACTCTTCAGTGTGGTCGCTTACTCCCTGGAGCATGTGGACCCCAGGTAAACATACTTCTCGAGCGGTGACCTAACCAATGTTTTATAAGACATATCTGATATAACCTTCTGCAGATTTGAAATGGGCTGGCATGGTAGTGTTGGGGTGGCACAGTAGCACAGCGTTAACGTAGTTCTTTACAGTCCCAGTGACTGAAACTGAATTGCTGCCGCTGTTTGTAAGGAGTTTGTATGTTCTCCACGCAATTGCGGGGTTTCCTTCAGGTGCTCCAGTTTCCTCTCGCATCCCAAAGACTTTCAGTTTAGTAAACTGTGGACAAGCTATGTTGGTGCTGGAAGCATGGTGACTCTTGTGGGCTGCCCCAGCACATCCTCGGATTATGTTGGTTATTGACACTAATGAAGCATTTCACTGTGTTTCGCTATAAGTACATGTGACAAAAAAAATCTAATCTTTATCCTTAAATTGAGTAATAGCATTCCTCCTTTTCCCCTCTCCTCCAAATGGGTAAGCTGCCATTTCCACAAGACTGTAAGAAAGATAGGAGCAGAATTAGGTCATTTGGCCACATGGTGTCTGCTCCACCATTTCATTTCCATTTTCCCTCTCAGTCCTATTGCCCATAAACTTTCACACCCTGTCAACCTCCACCTTAAATACACCCAGTGTCCTGGCCTCCACAGCCACCTGTGGCAACAAATTCCACAGATTCACCACCCTTTCACTAAAGAAATACATTCTCATCTCTGTTCTAAATGGACATCCCTCTATTTTGAGGCTGTGCCCTCTGGTTGTAGATTCCCTCACTATAGGAAACATCCTCTCCACATCCACTCTAACTAGGCCTTTCAATATCTGATAGGTTTCAATGAGATTCCCCCTCATCCTTCTAAAGTCCAGTGATTACAGGCCCTGAGCCATCAAGTGCTCCTCATATGATAACCCTTTCATTCCTGGAATCATTCTCATCAACATCCTCTGAACCTTCTCTAATGTCAACACATCCTTCCTTATATACGGGGCTCAAAACTGCTTGTAATACTCCAATTAAGGCCTCACCAGTGCCTTATAAAGCCACAGCATTACATTTACTTTCCTTACCACATCTTCCTCACCACAAGTTAACCTTTGGGGAATCCTGCACTTGGACTGCCAAGTCCCTTTTGTACTTCAGAGCTTTGAATTTCCTGCCCATTTAGAAAATAGACTATGCATGTATTCCTTCCACCAGTGTATGACCTTACACCTCCCAACATTGTATTCCATCTGCCACTTCTTTGCCCATTCTCCTAATTTGTCCAAGTCCTTCTGCAGCCTCCCTTCACCTACCTGCCCCTCCACCAATCTTCATATTGTCCACAAACTTGCCAACAAAGCCATCAATTCCATCATCCGAATCATGTAAAAATTCCATCATCCGAATCATGTAAAAAGAAGCAGTACCAACACAGATCACTACGGAACAACAATAGTCACCGGCAGCCAACCAGCAAAAGCTCCATTTACTCACACTCTTTGCCTCCTACCAATCAGCCACTACTTTATCCATGCCAGTATCTTTCCTGTAATACCATGGGCTCTTATCTTGTTAAGCAGGGTCACGTGCAGCACCTTGTCTGAAAGTCCAAGTAAACAACATCCGCTAATTCTCCTTTGTCTAACCTGCTTGTTATTTCTTTAAAGAATTCCAACATTAAAACAATTCCAAGCGGGATTACTTCTTAAGGAAACCAGGCTGACTTTGACCAATTTTATCATGTGCCTCCAAGTATCCTGACACCTTATCTTTAACCACCCTGAAGTCAGACTAACTGGCCTATAATTTCCTTTCTTCTGCTTCCCTCCCTTCTTGAAGAGTGGAGTGAAATTTGCAATTTTCCAGTGCTCTGGAACCATGCCAGAAACTACTAATTCTTGAAAGATCATTACTAGTGCTCCACAATCTCTTCACCCACCTCCTTCAGACTGCACTGCATTTCCAACTTCTCTCAGTCTCTCCTGATCCCATTCTGGCACAGAGACTCTCCCTGCAACTCAGCAAAAGCTTGTTCTTTAACTTCACCTGTTTTGATTGAATGTCTTTACCCTGAAACAGCAACTCAGTTTCTGTCTTTTCAGATGCTGCTGGACTGGCTGAGTGTTTCAGCATCTCCTGACTTGAACTTTGATTTCATTCTGTTGCCTTCAATTGAAAGCTAGATGACAGTCATTCAACAGGTGACTGTGCAAGCCAATTCTAAACTATGCCTAGGAAAGCGTAACAACTTAAATCAAAAAATAAACTTATAGAATATAAATAAGTTGTAGGAGGTGTTCTTTGCCTAATGGTGCTTCTGTGCAGTGTGGATTTGTCCCACTCTCTGCTTAACTGGGAGGATAATAATCTTTAAGACTTTAATGAGATCAGAGAAAGATTGAATAAAGAATTATATTTCTGATCACATCTTTCATGGAAGTCATCCCAAAACAATTCAAAACCAAGTAAACAAAATGCTCTAACATAGGAAACACGCTGGTCAACTTTTGTCATTAACCTTCTAAAACTCGTATGTATTCAACATCTCAAGATCAATAAATTAGAAACTGCCATTGTAAAGAAAATGCTTCAGCTAGCAATGTCACTAACCTCATCTGGTTCAGAGTTATTTATTTAAGACAACTTTTGCCATTTTTCATTCTCCTTTGGAGAAAGTAGAGTCTGGCTTGCCTCTGAGTATGACGAGAGGGACTCTGAACCTCATGGTCTACCTCTTTATGATCTTGCACTGCACTTCTTTTGTAACTGTTGCTCATATTTCTGCACTGTTATTGTTTTTCCTTACACTACTTCAACACTGTTGGAATGAATCAATTTGTATGAACTGTATGCAAGGGATGTTCAGTAATAAACCAATCGGCCCATTTGGATTGTTTAAGCTGGTGATGCTGATTGAAGGTTAAACAAAAGCTAGGGTCTTGGATGTAAAACATTAGCTCTTGTGTTTCCACAGATGCTGCCTGACCTGCTGTTTCTGGAGTATTCTCTTTTGCAGTGAGGTTAACTTTAAAACCGCTATCGGGACCCATCAGATCACGACGGCAGCAGCCAGGCTGGTGGCACTGTGGCTTGACTGGAAAGGGTAAAGCCAGGAAGTGCGGTAGTTATAGGGGATTGTTAGGGGGATGGAATGGAGATTCTGTGGCTTCAAGGCACACCGGGATGGTGAGTTGCCTCCCAGGTGCTAGAGTCCAGGATGTATCCGAGCAGCTGCAGGATATTCACCGGGGTGGGAGGGGAGGAGACAGAGGCCATGCTGCACATTGACAGAAAAGTGGAAAGAGGTCCTACGCAGAGAGTATAGGGAATCGGGAAAGAGGCTGAAGATAAGGACCTCCAAGGGAGTAATTACTCTCAGTACCAGAGGCTAGTGCAGGTAGGAATGGGGTGATAGCATGGATGAATGAGTGTCTGAGGAGATGGTGCAGGGAACAGGGTTTCATGTTATTAGATCATTTGAACCTTTTATGGGGAAGGGGTGACCAGTACAAGAGGGACAGGTTGCACTTGAAATGGAGGGGATCCACTGGAACCAATATCCTGGCCAGGAGGTTTGCAGATGCTACTCAGGAGAGTTTAAACTAGTTTTTCAGAGGGCTGGGACCCGGAGCCCAAGGTCAGTAAGGGAAGCATCGGGTCAGAAGACAGATGTCAGGGAAAGTATCAAAAGGCAAAATTGAAATAACAAATATGATGGGTTGGATATTTTGAAGTGTGTGCATATTTTAATGCGAGGAATATTATGGGTAAAGGTGATGAACTTGGAACACAGGTCAGAACATGGAACTACGAAGTTGTGGCCATTACTGAAACTTGGTTGAGAGAGGGGCAGGAATGGATGGAGAATGCACTGGGTTTTCGAAGTTTTAAAAAAGATAGAAAGGAGGGGGTGGGGAGTTTGTCTACTAATTAGGGACAATATTATGTCTAAGGGACAAGATATAAGTACAGTAATTGGATAGACATGACTGATTAGGGATAGTCAGCATGGCTTTGTGTGTGGTAGGTGATATCTAACCAATCTTATAGGGGTTTTCAGGTAAGTTACCAGGAAAGTGGATGTTGTCCATATGGACTCCATTAAGGCATTTGACAAGGTCCCGCATTGGAGGCTGGTCAAGAAGGTTCAGTCATTCGGCATTCAGGATGAGGTAGTAAACTGGATTAGATATTAACATTGTTGTGACTTGTGGTGTGCTGTATTGGTGTTTGTCATCTATATCAATGATCTGGATGATAATGTGGTTAACTGGATCAGCAGATCTGTGGATGACACCAGGATTGGGGTGGAGGGGGGGGGGGGGTGTAGTAGACAGTGAGGAAAACTGTCATGCTTGCAGAGGGATCTGCATTAACTGGAAAAATGACAGGTGGAATTTAATGCAGACGAAGACCAGGACCAACCAGGGTAGATCTTGCACAGTGAACAGTAGAGCAGTGAGGAATCTGGGAATACAGGACCAAAATTCATTAAAAATGGCAACACAGCTGGATAGGGTCATAAAGAAAACTTTGGGCATATTTGCCTTAATAAGTTGAAGTACTGAGTACAGGAGAAGGGATGTTACTTTGAAGTTGTGTAAGAGATTGGTGAGGCCTAATTTGGAGTGCTGTGTGCAGTTTATGTTACCTTCCTACAGGAAAGATGTAAATAAGTTTGAAAGAGTACAGGGAAATTTTACAACAATGTTGCCAGGTTTGGAGGGCCTGTGTTATAAGGAAAAATTGAATAGGTTAGGACTTTATTCTTTAGAACATATTATTCTTTAGAACATAGAAGTTTGAAAGGAGATTTGATTGAGCTATACAACATGACAACTGCACTGAGGAGAGACATAACTGACCGGTCAGACACAGTTCATTTGGGTAGGACTCGGGAATAGGAAGGGTGCCACTACACTAATGAGATTGTACCCTCTGATAGCCACGGGGACATGGAAGAACAGATGTGTAATCAGATTAAGGAAATGTGTAAAAATATTAAGGTTGTTGTCATGGGAGAATTTCAACTTCCCCAATATAATCTGGGACCATCTTGGTGCAAGGGGTTTAGATGGTGCAGAGCTTGTTAAGTGTAACCAGGAAGGTTTCTTAAATCAATACATGAATGGTCATATTGGGGCTGTGTGTTGGGTAATGAGGCTGGCAAGGTAACTGACCATTCAGTGGGGAACAGTGACCACAACTTCTTAACTTTAGGATAGCTATAGATAAGGATAGGTATGGGCAATGTGGGGAAGTTTTAAATTGGAGTAGGGCAAATTATGACAGCATTAGGCACTAACTGAGAAGTGTTAATTGGGAATACCTTTTCTCTGGCAAGTCCACATCAGACATGTGGAGGGTGTTTAAAGATCAATTGCACAGAGTACAGGAAAGGTATGTTCCTGTTAGAAGGAAGGATGGGGATGGAAAGATAGAGAACTTCAGATGGCCAGAGAGATGATGTATTTAGTCAAGAAGGAAAAGGAAAAGTACGTAAAGCTTCGGAAGTTAGGCAAAGCCAGGAGGAGCCAGGAAAAGTCCTTGGCAAGTAGAAGTAAAGTGAATCCTAAGGGATTCTATACATATATTAAGAGTAAGAGGATAACTAGGGAGAGGGTAAGATCACTCGGGGGGGGGGGGGGGGGAAAGACATTCGCTTGGATATGGAGAATGTGGGTGATTGATAAGTTTGTGGCCTAAGGTAGGAGTCAATTTTAGAAAACCTTGTACATTCATTTTTCAACATAGTCCCCTCCTACACTTAGGCCAGCGGTTGTGGAGCACACGGATCCCTTCTTTGTAGAAGTGGTCCACAGCAGGGGTGATTGATAAGTTCGTGGCCTAAGGTAGAAGGAGATGAGTTATACAGCTCTCGTTACATGCACATGCAGTTCAACTCTGAGCGAAAATGCAGGAAGTTTGAAGTTAATAACTCATCTCGTTCTACCTTAGGCCATGAACTTATCAATGAACTTTTCAATCACCACTGCTGTGGACCACTTCTGGAGGTCCAAGATTCTGACTTCTACAAAGAAGGGATCCGTATGCTCCATGACCGCTGGACTAAGTGTGTAAATGTAGGAAAAATAAATGTGTTAGGATTTCTAAAGAAAAGGATGTGGAGAACCAGGGGAAAATCACTAAGTGTGTAAATATGTTGGGGCATTCAGAGGTCAAGGAGGAGAAGGTACTGGACCACCTGATGAGTATTAAGGTAGACAAGTTCACAGAGCCTGATGGGATTTACCCAAGGTTATTGAAGGAGGCAGGTGAGGTCCCAGAGGAATGTCAAGTGGCTAATGCTGTACCTCTATTTACGAAGGGGAAAAGGGAAAATCCTGGGAACTACAGAGTTCCATGTCAGTTGTAGGGAAACTGCTTGGAGAAAATTCTTAGGGATAGAATATATGAGAATTTAGAAACTCATGGCTTAATTAGGGAGAGCCAGCTTTGTATGTGGCAGGTTATGTCTCACCAACTTGACTGAGTTTCTTTGATAAGGTGACGAGAAAGACTGATGAGGGTAATGCAGTAGATGTCATCTATATGGATTTTAGTAAGGCATTTGACAGTGTCTCTCATGGGAAGCTAATCCAGAAGATTAAGATACTTTGGGTCCGCAGTGAACTAGCTGTTTGGATTCAGAACTGGCTTGTGCATGGAAGATGGAGGGTAGCGGTCGAAGGAACTTATTCCAGCTGGAGGTCTGTAATTGGCGAAATTCCTCAGGTGATCTGTGCTGGGACCTCTGCCCTCTGCTGTGTGTGATGTATAAGACCTGGATAAAAATGTAGATGGGTGGGTTGGTAAGTTTGCAGATGATACCAAGACTGGTGGAGTTGTGGATAGTGTAGAAGACTGACAAAAAATACAATGTGATAAAGATCAGTTGCAGATATGGGCAGAGAAATGGCAGATGGAGTTTAACCCAGATAAATGTGAGGTGTTGCACCTTGGTAAGGCAATTGCAAGGAGACAATACATTAAGGGCAAGATCCTTAACAGTTGCTGAGCAGAGAGACCTTGCGATCCAAATTCATAACTCCTTGAAAGTGGCTACAGAGCTCGCTAAGATGGTTAGGAAAACTTATGGAATGCTTGCTTTCTATTAGTTGAAGCATTGAGTTCAAAAGTCGAGAGGCTACGTTGCAACTTTTTAAAACTCTGGATAGGCCACATCAAGAGTATTGCATACAGTTCTGGTTGCCCCACTATAGGAAGGATGTTGAAGCATTGGAGAGAGTGCAGAAGAGGTTTACCAGAATGCTTACAGGGCATGTGCTACCATGAGAGGCTGGGTTGTTTTGTCTGGAGTGCCGGAAGCTGAGGGGACTTTTGACAGAATGCTTATGACAGGCATAGATAGACAGGGAGTATCTGTTTCCCAGGATTGAAATGACTAAATAGCAGAGGGCATGTGTTGTAGTTGAAGGGTTTAGGATCAAGGGGGATGTGAGAGGTAAATTTTTCACTCAGCGTCCTAGAATGCACTGCCTGGTATGGTGGTAGAGGCAACAACATTAGAGGCTTTTGAGAGACGTTTGGATAGGCACATGGATGTAAGGAAGATAGAGGGATATGGACATGGTGTACGTAGGAGGGATTAGTGTTTGGGTATTTTTGATTTAGCTGGTTCAGCAAAAGATTGTGGGCCGAATGGCCTGTTCTTGTGCTGCACTGTTCTATGTGCATAATCTTGTGTCCCCAATTCCAAAATAACCTCTGCTTTTCGCCATCAGGAAATCCAGGACGCATGGTAATGCAATCTGATAATCCCTTTCTAAAATTTCTTTTCAACAGCTAAAATTCAATAAATCAGAAACCACTAGCTGCAGAGCAAAGGCAACAATAGCCCTGAACATTTAACTCCAAGACCTGGATGAGGCCATTGTTATTTTGTGTTCTGTTTTCCCTTGTCCTACCTCAATGCACTGTTGTAATGAATCAATCTGGATGAATGGTACACAGGTCAACTTCTTCCACTCTACTTCAGTACATGGGACAATAAACCAATTTACCAATTGAGTAAAAAGCTCTTCAGAATTAATTTCTTCGATGCAAAGATTTCTGAACTTGAGGAAAGGTTACCTTGTTATGTCAAGTCAATTAAAAATCAAACTTCTTCCAATAGAACAATCAATTTTTCACTGGTGACCCACAAGGTCCAAAGGCAATGTGGACACAGTCTCTGGGAGAGACTATGACCAGTTCAGCAGTCAACACCTTTAACCAAATGCACAGGAAGTATGTTTTTAAAATTCATTTATTTTTTTAAATATTTTTTCTCCCGCTCCCTTATTTCACAGATGTATCAGTTCAGTCCAATGGTTCCTGTTTTATCCGAATGACTGGTGGAATGCGGGAAAATCTCCTGATTTCCCGTCTCAGTACATATTCGCTAAACTGGGAAGAGTCAACGCCTCCGCCGCTGGATCCCACTATTTCAAATCCCTTCAGTTGTAGCCGCTCGAGGACCTGCCAGAGAGATCACAGATGTCAAATGTATGGCCAGATGGAGAGATGCAATCCCCATTGGAGCCAGCTCCCCCTTACTGGCTGGTGTTAACTTGTAATTCACAGAAAAACATGGAAAAGAAATAATTTAAGCCAAACAAAAGGAAGTAATGAATCTATGCTGCTTTGTTGAAGCTGCACCCCAAGAAAGCAGCATCCTTCACGAAGGACCATCACCTGCTAGGACGTCGCCTCCTCTTGTTATTACCATCACAGAGTGAGGTACAGGTGCTTGAAGACCCACACTCAACAGTTCAGGAACAACTTCTTCTGCTCCACCATCAGATTTCTGAATGGTCCATGGTTCCACAAACACCACCTCATTATTCTTTTTGCTCTTTATAGTAATTTTATGTATTTGCACTATTATGCTGCTACAAAACAACAAATTTCATAAGAGGACAATGAGAAAAACCTGATTCTGATGAATTATAATTTGAATGCATTCTACATAATTGTTTTAAAGATTGAAGTTACAGAAACAGACCCTTCAGCACAATGCCCATGCTGACCGTTCTGTCTATGTGAGACTTTACTGCGAATGGTACTGGAGTGAGATGGAACAGAGAGACCTACGAGAACGAGCGGATCACTCATTGAAAGCAGGATCACAGGTAAGGTGGTGAAAAAGGGGTTTATTGCACTGACCTTCCTAGGCCAGGGTGCTGAATAGAGAAGTTGGGATATTATTTTGCAGCTGTACAAGTCATTTGGTGAACCAACACCTAAATACTATGCATGACTTTAGTCATCCTATTACAGGAAAGATGTGGTTAAATTGGAAAGATTTACAAGGATGCTGGCAGGACTAGAGGACCTGAGTTGTAGGGAGAGGTTGGCCAGGCTAGGTGTTTATTCCTTGGAACAAAGGAAAATGAGGGGTGATCTGATAGAAACGTTTAAAAATTATGAGAGGCTGTATATGATAGCTGTAACAGTCTTTTTCCCCAGAGTAGGGGAGTTCAAAACTAAGGGCATAGATTCAGGGGAGGGGAAAGATTTAAAAGGGACCCGGGGAGAAACTTTTACACCCAGAGGGTGATGAGTGTATGGAATGAGTTGCCAGAGGAAGTGGTTGAGGCAGGTACAGTAATAATAATTTAAGCAGCCCTTGGATAGGTACATGGAGCGGAGGGGCTTAGAAAACTAGGGAATGAACACAGGAAATTGGGACTAGTTGGGTGTGCACCATGGCCAACAGGTTCTGTCTGCATCCATGCTGTATTGCTCTATGATTTGACACCAATCCTATTAGTTCTCACTTGACCATATCCTCTAAACCTTGCCAGTGGCTGTCTAAATGCCTCTTAAACATAGTGATTGTATTTGATTCCACCATCTCCTCTGCCAATGGGGCACGACTGCGCAAGCGCATGAAGGTCAGCCTGTGAGACAGCAGGAAAGTTTAAAAAGCGAGCTGATTAGCGGTGCGGGCGTCAGAGGAGTGGGCAACAGAGTAGGAAGGCATTGGCTCGAGAGGCTTCAGCGAGCAGAAGCTGAGAACGAACTTGCTCCCAGTGAGGGAAGGCCGGGTAAGCTCCTTTAATTAATCTAATTAGCTTAGAAGTAGGTAATGGAGGCAACAGTTAAGGCAGTCGGATGCTCTGTTTGCAGTATGTGGGAAGTCAGGGTGAGCACAATTGTCCCTGATAACTAAACCAGCAAAAGGTGCATCCAGCTGCAGCTCCTGACAAACCATGTTAGGGAACTGGAGCTGGAGCTGGATGAATTTTGGACTGTTCGTGAGGCAGAAATAGACAGGAATTTCAGGGAGACACTCACCCCTAAAAGTCGGGAGGCAGGTAGCTGGGTGACTGTCAGGAGAGGGAAGGAGAATAGACAGGAAGAGCAGAACACCCCTGTGGCTGTTCCTATCAATATTAAGTATACCGGTTTGGATAGTGATAGTGGGGAAGACCTACAGGGGACAAGTTGCAGTGGTCACGTCTCTGGCACCAAGACTGGACCCTCAGTTCAGAAGGGAAGGAGGGAAAGGAGGAGAACAGTAGTGATAGGGGATTTGATAGTTAGGGGCACAGATAAGAGGTTCTGTGGGAGAGATCGAGAATCCCGGATGGTCTGTTGCCTCCCTAGTGCCAGGGACTGCGATATCTTGGATCGAGTTCTCAGTATTCTTAAGAGGGAGGATGAGCAGCCAGATGTTGTGGTCTATGTAGGGACCAATGACATGGATAGGAAGAAGGAGGAGGTTCTGCAAAGACAGTTTAGGGAGTTAGGTGCAAAGTTGATGGACAAGACCTACAGGGTTGCAATCTCAAGATTGCTACCAGTGCCATGTGCTAGTGAGGCTAGATAATGCAGATAAGGAAGATAATGCAGCTAAACACGTGGCTAAGCAGTTAGTCCAGGAGGGAGGGCTTCATGTTTCTGGACCACTGAGCTTTGTTCCAGGGAAGGTGGAACCTGTTCCAACGGGACAGGTTGCACCTGAACTGGAGGGGGACTAATATCCTTGCAGGAAGGTTGGCTAGTGCTGTTCCTGGGGGTTTAAACCAGATTTGCAGGGGGGAGGGGAACCAGAGTGTTTGAGATGGAGGTGAAAGAGGATAAAGGTCATGTGAGAACTGCAAGTAGTGCATGGAGCAAAGCTAGGTCTAACATATAAATGTTCGGGATATTTCTGATCGCGTCCAGGATATCCTGAAGTGGGAGGGTGAGGAGCCAGAGGTTGTGGTACATATAGGTACCAATGACATAGGTAGAAAAAGGGAAGAGGTCCTGAAAGGAGAATATAGGGAGTTAGGAAGGCAGTTGAGAAGAAGGACCGCAAAGGTAGTAATCTCAGGATTATTGCCTGTGCCACGCGACAGTGAGAGTAGGAATGGAATGAGGTGGAGGATAAATGCGAGGCTGAGGGATTGGAGTTAAAGGGCAGGGATTAAAGTTTCTGGATCATTGGGACCTCTTTTGGGGCAGGTGTGACCTGTACAAAAAGGACAGGTTGCACTTGAATCCTAGGGGGACAAATATCCTGGTGGGGAGATTTGTGAAGGCTACCGGGGAGACTTAAAACCAGAATGGTTGGGGGGTGGGAATCAATTTGAAGAGACTAGGGGAGAGGAGGTTAGTTCACAAATAGAGAAAGCTAGTAGACTGTGAGTGAGGGAAGATAGGCAGGTGATAGAGAAGGGGAGCGCTCAGACCAAAGGTGTCGGGAAGAAGGAAGAAAAAGATAAAGTTGATCGCATTGTTAGGAATAAACAGAGGAAGAGGTGGAGAGTTTCTTAAATGCATCTATTTTAATGCGAGGAGCATTGTAGGAAAGGTGGATGAGTTTAGAGCACGGATTGGTACCTGGAAATATGATGTTGTAGCTATTAGTGAAACATGGTTACAGGAGGGGTGTGATTGGCAACTAAATATTCCTGGATTTCATTGCTTCAGGTGTGATAGAATTGGAGGGGCAAGAGGAGGAGGTGTTGCATTGCTTGTCAGAGAAAATATTACAACTGTGCTTTGGCAGGTTAGATTAGAAGGTCGTCTAGGGAGGCTATTTGTGTGGAATTGAGGAATGGGAAAGGTGTAGTAACACTTATAGGGGTGTAGTATAGACCACCTAATGGGGAGCGACAATTGCAGGAGCAAATTTGTAAGGAGATATTTGTAGTAAGCACAAGGTTGTGATTGTGGGAGATTTTAATTTTCCACACATAGACTGGGAAGCCCATTCTGTAAAAGGGCTGGATGGTTTGGAGTTTCCAAAATGTATGCAAGATAGTTTTTTGCAGCAATACATAGAGGTACCAACTAGAGAAGGGGCAGTGTTGGATCTCCTGTTAGGGAATGAGATAGGTCAGGTGACAGACGTATCTGTTGGGGAGCACTTTGGGTCCAGTGATCACAATACCATTAGTTTCAATATAATTATGGAGAAGGATAGGACTGGACCCAGGGTTGAGATTTTTGATTGGAGAAAGGCTAACTTTAAGGAGATGCAAAAGGAATTAGAAGGAGTGGATTGGGACAATTTGTTTTATGGGAAGGATGTAATAGAGAAATGGAGGTCATTTAAAGGTGAAATTTTGAGGGTACAGAATTTTTATGTTCCTGTTAGGTTGAAAGGAAAGGTTATAAGTTTGAGAGAGCCATGGTTTTCAAGGGATATTGGAAACTTGGTTCAGAAAAAGAGAGAAATCTACAATAAATATAGGCAGCATGGAGTAAATGATGTGGTCGAGGAATATAAAGAATGTAAAAGAATCTTAAGAAAGAAATTAGAAAAGCTAAAAGATATGAGGTTGCTTTGGCAAGTAAGGTGAAAATAAATCCAAAGGTTTCCTACAGTTATATTAATAGCAAAAGGATAGTGAGGGATAAAATTGGTCCCTTAGAGAATCCGAGTGGACAGCTAAGTGCGGAGCCGAAAGAGATGGGGAAGATTTTGTACAATTTCTTCGGTATTCACTCAGGAGAAGGATATTGAATTGTGTAAGGTAAGGGAAACAAGTAGGTTAGGTATGGAACTATGATGATTAACGAAGAGGAGGTACTGGCGCTTTTAAAGAATATAAAAGTGGATAAATCTCCAGGTCCTGACAGGTTATTCCCTAGGACCTTGAGGGAGGTTTGTGTAGAAATAGCAGGGGCTCTGACAGAAATATTTCAAATGTCATTAGAAACGAGGATTGGCATGTTGCTTATTAGGTTCCATTGTTTTAAAAGGGTTCTAAGAGTAAAGCTAGCAGTTATCAGCCTGTCAGTTTGACATCAGTGGTGGGTAAATTAATGGAAAGTATTCTTAGAGATTGTATATATAATTATCTGGATAGACAGGGTCTGATTAGGAACAGTCAACATGGATTTGGGCGTGGGAGGTCATATTTGACAAATCTTATTGAATTTTTTGAAGAGGTTACGAGGAAAGTTGACGAGGATAAAGCAGTGGATGTTGTCTATATGGACTTCAGTAAGGCCCTTGACAAAGTTCCGCACGGAGGGTTAGTTAGGAAGGTTCAATCGTTAGGTATTAATATTGAAGTAGTATAATAGATTCAACAGTGGCTGGATGGGGGATGCCAGAGAGTAGAGGTGGATAACTGTTTGTCAGATTGGAAGCTAGTGGTATGCCTCAGGGATCTGTACTGGGTCCAATGTTGTTTGTCATATACATTAATGATCTGGATGATGGGGTGGTAAATTGGATTAGTTAAGTATGCAGATGATACTAAGGTAGGAGGCATTGTGGATAATGAAGTAGGTTTTCAAAGGTTGCAAAGAGATCTAGGCCAGTTAGAAGATTGGGCTGAAAGATGGCAGATAGAGTTTTATGCTGATAAGTGTGAAGTGCTACATTTTGGTAGGACTAATCAAAATAGGACATACATGGTAAATGGTAGGGCATTGAGGAATGCAGTAGAACAGAGTGAACTAGGAATAATGGTGCATAGTTCCCTGAAGGTGGAATCTCATGTGGATAGGGTGGTGAAGAAAGCTTTTGGTATGCTGGCCTTTATAAATCAGAGCATTGAGTATAGGAGTTGAGATGTAATGTTAAAATTGTACAAGGTATTGGTAAGGCCGAATTTATTGTATAAAGTTCTGGTCACCGAATTATAGGAAAGATGTCAACAAAATAGAGAGAGTACAGAGGAGATTTACTAGAATGTTACCTGGGTTTCAGCACCTAAGTTACAGAGAAAGGTTGAACAAGTTAGGTCTTTATTCTTTGGAGCGTAGAAGGTTGAGGGGGGTCTTGATAGAGGTATTCAAAATTATGAGGGGGATAGATAGAGTTGACGTGGATAGGCTTTTTCCATTGAGAGTAGGGGAGATTCAAACAAGAGGGCATGAGTTGAAAGTTAGGGGGCAAAAGTTTAAAGGTAACACAAGAGGGAACTTCTTTACTCAGAGAGTGGTAGCTGTGTGGAACGAGCTTCCAGAAGAAGTGGTAGAGGCAGGTTCAATATTGTCATTTAAAAAAAAAATTGAATACGTATATGGACAGGAAAGGAATGGAGGGTTATGGGCTGAGTGCAGGTCGGTGAGACTAGGTGAGAGTAAGTGTTTGGCACGGACTAGAAGGGCCGAGGTGGCCTGTGCTCCCCAACAGATACGTCTGTCACCTGACCTATCTCATTCCCTAACAGGAGATCCAAAACTGCCCCTTCTCTAGTTGGTACCTCTATGTATTGCTGCAAAAAACTATCTTGCACACATTTTGGAAACTCCAAACCATCCAGCCCTTTTACAGAATGGGCTTCCCAGTCTGTGTGGAAAATTAAGATCTCCCACAACCCACCTTTGTGCTTACTACAAATATCTGCTATCTCCTTACAAATTTTCTCCTCCAATTCTCACTCCCCATTAGGTGGTCTATAATACACCCCTATAAGTGTTACTACACCTTTCTCAATTCCACACAAATAACCTCCCTAGATGAGCCCTCTAATCTATCCTGCCAGAGCACCACTGTAAAATTTTCTCGGACAAGCAATGCAACACCACTCTCTCTTGCCCCTCCAATTCTATCACACCTGAGCAACGAAATCCAGGAATACTTAGTTGCTAATCACACCCCTCCTGCAACCATGTTTCACTAATAGCTACAACATCATAGTTCCAGATATCAATTCATGCTCTAAGCTCATCCACCTTTCTTACAATGCTCCTAGCATTAAAATAAATGCATTTAAGAAATTCTCCACCTCTTACTCTCTGTTTATCCCTAACAGTGCAAACAACTTTATTATCTGTCCTGATGAAGGGTCTCAGCCCGAAACACCGACAGCGCTTCTCCCTACAGATGCTGCCTGACCTGCTGTGTTCCACCAGCATTTTGTGTGTGTTGCTTGAATTTCCAGCATCTGCAGATTTCCTCGTGTTTGCCTTACTATCTTTTTCTTCCTTCTCCCCTACATGTGCACTCTGAGCACTCCCCTTCTCTATCACCTTCCCTTCTCTATTATCTTCCCTAATATTGATTGGCACCTGATTAGTTCCAATGGTTTAGATGGGACAGAGTTTGTTAAGTGTGTCCAGGATGGATTCCTGTCATAGTATGTTGACAGGCTGACTAGGGGGAATGCCATACTAGATCTAGTAACAAACCAGGTCAGGTCAAAGATCTCTCAGTGGGTGAGCATCTGGGGGACAGTGACCACCGCTCCCTGGCCTTTAGCATTATCATGGAAAAGGATAGAATCAGAGAGGACAGGAAAATTTTTAATTGGGGAAGGGCAAATTATGAGGCTATAAGGCTGGAACTTGCGTGTGTGAATTGGGATGATGTTTTTGCAGGGAAATGTATTATGGACATGTGGTTGATGTTTAGGGATCTCTTGCAGGATGTTAGGGATAAATTTGTCCTGGTGAGGAAGATAAAGAATGGTAGGGTGAAGGAACCATGGGTGACAAGTGAGGTGAAAAATCTAGTCAAGTGGAAGAAGGCAGCATACATGAGGTTTAGGAAGCAAGGATCAGATGGGGCTGTTGAGGAATATAGGGTGGCAAGAAAGGAGCTTAAGAAGGGGCTGAGAAGAGCAAGAAGGGGGCATGAGAAGGCCTTGGTGAGTAGGGTAAAGGAAAACCCCAAGGCATTCTTCAATTATGTGAAGAACAAAAGGATGACAGGAGTGAAGGTAGGACCGATTAGAGATGCAGGTGGGAAGATGTGCTTGGAGGCTGTGGAAGTGAGCGAGGTCCTCAATGAATACTTCTCTTCGGTATTCACCAATGAGAGGGAACTTGATGACAGTGAGGACAATATGAGTGTGGTTGAAGTTCTGGAGCGTTGTTATTAAGGGAGAGGAGGTGTTGGAGTTGTTAAAATACATTAGGACGGTTAAGTCCCTGGGGCCTGACAGAATATTCCCCAGGCTGCTGGGGAATATTCCGTCAGGGAAGAGATTGCTGAGCCTCTGGCTAGGATCCTTATGTCCTTGTTGTCCATGGGAATGGTACCGGTGGATTGGAGGGAGGCAAATGTTGTCCCCTTGTTCAAAAAAGGTAGTAGGGATAGTCTGGGTTATTACAGACCAGTGAGCCTTACGGCTGTGGTGGGAAAGCTGCTGGAAAAGATTCTTAGAGATAGGATCTATGGGCATTTAGAGAATCATGGTCTGATCAGGGACAATCAGCATGGCTTTGTGAAGGGCAGATCGTGCCTAACAAGCTTTAAGGAGGTGACCAGGCATGAGGGTAGTGCAGTGGATGTGATCTACATGGATTTTAGTAAGGCATTTGATAAGGTACCGCACGGTAGGCTTATTCAGAAAGTCAGAAGGCAGGGGATCCAGGGAACGTTGACCAGGTGGATTCAGAATTGGCTTGCCTGCAGAAAGCAGAGGGTCATGGTGAAGGGAATACCTTCGGATTGGAGGGTTGTGACTACTGGTATCCCACAAGGATCAGTTCTGGGACCCCTACTTTTTGTGATTTTTATTAACGACCTGGATGTGGGGGTAGAAGGGTGGGTTGGCAAGTTTGCAGATGACACAAAGGTTGGTTGTGTTGTGGATAGTGTTGAGGATTGTCGAAGATTGAAGAGAGATATTGATAGGATGCAGAAGTGGGCTGAGAAGTGGCAGATGGAGTTCAACCCGGAGAAGTGTGAGGTGGTACACTTTGGAAGGACAAACTCCAAGGCAGAGTACAAAGTAAATGGCAGGATATTTGGTAGTGTGGAGGAGCAGAGGTATCTGAGGGTACATGTCCTCAGATCCCTGAGAGTTGCCTCACAGGTAGATAGGGTAGTTAAAAAAAGCTTATGGGGTGTTAGCTTTCATAAGTCAAGGGATAAGAGTTTAAGAGCTGCGATGTAATGATGCAGCTCTATAAAACTCTGGTTAGGCCACACTTGGAGTACTGTGTCCAGTTCTGGTTGCCTCACTATAGGAAGGATGTGGAAGCATTGGAAAGGGTACAGAGGAGATTTACCAGGATGCTGCCTGGTTTAGAGTCCTACGTACATCCATGCCAAACAAGCAGCCTTCATGTGTTCATCTGAATTGTGTGTCATTTTAGCTCAGACCCCTCTAACTTCACTTCTCCATTGTTCAAGTATTGTTCAAATGTTTAATTGTACCCACCTCTACCACTTCCTCTGGCAGCTTGTTCTGTCCACATGCTTGCCATCCTCAAGGTGAAAAAGTTGTTGCTTATGCCCCCTTTAGAACTTTCTCTTCCAAACATGAGACTATACACTCCCAGGAACAAGACTGTGACCATCCACATTTTCCATGCTCCTTTGGCTTTATAAACCTCTGAGGTCACCCCTGGGCCTTCATCGCTCCAAGGAGAGGGGATAGAGAAGAGAGAGCACGGAGGTGGGGGGGTTGGGAGAGGACAAAGAGGGGTGTGGCGATGGGGCAAGAGTGCTGGGCTGGGCGGGGGGGGGGGGGAAGAGAAGAGCGCCAAGGTGGGTTGGGGAGAGAGATGAGGCAGAGTATAAGATGACCCCAAGTTTGCAACAAGCACCACCAGCATCTGGAGATGAGATAAGAAATGGAAGGGGCTCAAAGGTGGATGAGCTGAGATGAGGTTTCAGTGAACATGGAGTCTAAGCTTGCCTGGGAGCCAACGTAACAAGAATGTATGACCAGGCTCAGATACAGCTTCTACCCCACTGTTATAAAATTATTATACCTTTCCCTTGTGCAATAAACAGAACTGTTGACCTAATAATATACCTCATAATGATCTTGCACCTTATTGTCTTCCTGTGCTGCACTTTCTCAGCAAATAAATTATTTTATTGTTTTACCTTGTTCTACTTCAATGTGCTATGTAATGAATTAATCTGTATGAACAGTTTGAAAGACAAGCTTCTCACTGTACCTGGGATAATAAACAAATACCAAATTCCAACATTGTGAACGTACTGAATCAATTTCACAGAACATATACTTCATTTATAGAACATAGAATAATACAGCACAGATCCTTGGGCCCACAATGCCAACATTCTCTGCACATTCATTTGCCTAAATAAGAGCCTCTGGAACACCTCTATTGAATTTGCCAACCCATCACCACCGCAGGCAGTGCATTCAATAGAGCAACTCTTGAATCAATTTAGAAAGCCTCGGTAGCATCACCCCTCCAGCAACCCGACCTACCTGTACAGAGTTAAGGTGGCAGTATCCATTGAGGGGGAAGCGGATCACATGTGTGGAATCATGATTCCAGCCTGCGTTGATGGAGTTGCACATGACGTCACCAATTTCGGGGAACACCTCCTCAATCAGGGCCTTATCCCCGCTCAGGGTGATCCTCTCACCCAAATCAGGGGCCACACGGACCACCAGACATTCGCACGGGCGTGAGAAACGGCTCATTTCCTGCTCCTGCTTCCACCGCTCGAGTTCCACCAGCATTGGCTGCAGCTGGAAATACTTGGCCTCTTCATAAAGCAGGCTGTAATCCTGGGGGCAGCAGGAGAAACACCAGGCCAAGTTAGCAACTAATGGCAGGCAACAGTGCCACACCTCGAAGAGGGCTAGCTGGATGCATGTTGAAATGGTATCGCAAATGCTCTATCCAAGACTGCAAGACACTGCAGAAAGCTGTGAATCCATCATGAAAACCAGTCTCCCCATTATGGAGGAAATCTGCAGATGCTGGAAATTCAAACAACATACACAAAATGCTGGTGGAACACAGCAGGCCAGGCAGCGTCTATAGAAGCACTGTCGACGCTTCGGGCCGAGACCCTTCAACAGGACACTACAACAGGAGTAGGGGAGGCCATATACAGATATGTCGAATTGGGAGTGGAAAGTTGAATTGAAACAAGTGACCACTGGGAGATCCTCCTTTCAGGAGACGAAGGGTCTTGACCCGAAACATCCACAGTGCTTCTCCCTATAGATGCTACCTGGCCTGCTGTGTTCCACCAGCATTTTGTGTGTGTTGTCCCCATTATGGACACTGTCTACACGTCCCACTGCCTCTGTTGCCCTCTTCCTTTCCAGTTCTGATGAAAAGTCACAGTTCGAAAAGTTCCTCTCCATAGATTCTACCTGATCTGCTGAGTTCCTCTAGCATAATGTGTGTATACTGAAGCGGAAAACTAACAGACACAAACTTGGGGGGAGTTTTGAACTCTCACCTGCAGGGCATTTTTAAATTTAGCATTCCTTTGGAAAGATGGTTCCAAATTTCTACTCTTGCAATGATTCATTACAAGTCAAAATCAGTCCAAAAAAAAACATTTTAAGAATCTCAAAAATATTTTTCTACACCCCTTAATAAAGTCATAGAGTTGTACTACACAGACACAGTCAACATAATAAAAGACCCCACCCACCCCAGGCATTCTTTGTTCTACCACATCCCCCCACACTCCCCCCATTGGGCAGAGTATAGAAAATAATGTATGTATCGCAAGGTAGACGGTGTGATAGTCACTATTACATAATATTAGTTTTTTACCCAAGTAACTAAACGTACTTCCCCTGCCGTTGAACTGGAATTGTATCTTTATCAGGATCATCTACTGTATCCAATGCTCCTGGTGCGGCCTCCTTTATATCGGTGAGACCCAATGTAGAATAGGGGACCACTTCATCGAGCACCTTCGCTCCATCTGTCCAAAAAGGAGGATCTCCCAGTGGTCACTCGTTTCTATTCAACTTTCCACTCCCAATTCGACACGTCTCTCTATGGCCTCCCCTACTCCTGTTGTAGGCCACATTCAGGTCAGAAGAGCAACACCACAGTCTGTCTAGATAGTCTCCAACCTGATGGTACAAACACTGATTTCTCCCCCTTCCTTTTTCTATTTCCTGTTTTGGTATCCCACTCACCCCTTCATTCCTCCTCTTCACCTGCCCATTTTGTCCCTCTGCTACCCCTCCTCCTTCCTTTTATTCCGTGGTCCACTTTCCTCTCCTGTCAAATCCCTTCTTTTTCAGCCCTTTACTTTCCCACCTACCATCTCCCAGCTTCTTACTTCATTCCCCCTTCCTCACACACTTGACCTTGCCCCTCACCTATCACCTGCCAGCTTGTACTCCTCCTCTCCCCACACCCTTCTATACTGGCTTCTACCCCTTCCTTTCCAATCCTGTAAGGTCTCAGTCCAAAATGTCAACTGGTTATTCCCCTCCATAGATGCTGTCTTACTTGCTGAGTTCCTCCAGCATTTTGTGTGTGTTGTTTGATAGTAACAATAGCTAAGTACAAGACACGAATGCTGTACTGTTAGTATCATCTGCTTGGTACAGTGACAAGTTTCTGTCATCCAATTCCCATATTTCAAATTTTTGAAAAAGTAAAGAATTTAAAGTCTCCTAAGAATCTGCGAAACACTGCTAGAAGACCTAATTGCCAAGGCACTAAATTTGTATGACTTCACAGCAGCCTTTCATCATTGATGATGGAAAAATCAGTATTTTGGCTTAAATGATCTCAAAGTTCAAAGTAAATTTATCAAAGTACATATACATCACCACATACAACCCTGAGATTCACGTTCCTGTGGGCATACTTAGAAAATCTATAGTATAGTCACTATAACAGGATCAATGAAAGATCAACCAGAGTGCAGAAGACAAGCTGTGCAAATGCAGATATAAATAAATAGCAATAAATACCAAGAACCTTAAATAACAAGATAAAGAGTCTTTAAATTGACAATAGAGTCCATTTAGTCATCTGTGTTCTATGCTAGCTCTTTGTAAAACCTTTCCAGTTAGTTCTCTGCTTGCTCCCAAGCATTCCAGCCTTTTCAATATTGTCAGTATTGCCAAAGATGCCTGCCACCCTGAACATTCCCTCTTCCACCTTCTCAGAGAAGATACAGGAGCTAAAAAGCCCAGATGACCACATTCAGGAACAGCTTTTTTTCCCAACTGCTATCAGATTTTTGATCCATTTGCCTCCTTCACATTCCCTTTCCTGTTCATGCTGTCATGTTTTTGAACCCTTAATTATACCTCTTCCATTATTGTAATGTTAACACATCCTTCTGCACATTTGATTGCGATGCGATATTTTACATCATTTGCTTGCATTTGCACTTGTCGCTATAGTTATTATTACTATGCATACTCTTCACTTTGTGAGCTTTATTGCATCCTGGTGAATGTGACGATAAACAAATCTGAATGGGAATCCCTCTCCTTCCTTAGGAGTGGACATCACCAGTAGCCTACACGAGGAAATCTGCAGATGCTGGAAATTCAAACAACACACACAAAATGCTGGTGGAACACAGCAGGCCAGGCAGCGTCTATAGGGAGAAGCGCTGTCAACATTTCGGACTGAGACCCTTCGTCAGGACTAACCGAAAGGAAAGATAGTAAGAGATTTGAAAGTAGTGGGGGGAGGGGGAAATGCGAATTGACAGAAGACCGGAGGGGGTGGGATGAAGCTAAGAGCTGGAAAGGTGATTGGCAAAAGTGATACAGAGCTGGAGAAGGAAAAGGATCATGGGACGGGAGGCCTCAGGAGAAAGAGTGATGGGGGGGGGAGCACCAGAGGGAGATCGAGAACAGGCAAACAACTAAATATGTCAATGATGGGGTAAGAAGAGGAGGAGGGGCATTAACAGAAGTTAGAGAAGTCAATGTTCATGCCATCAGGTTGGAGGCTACCCAGCCGGTATATAAGGTGTTGTTCCTCCAACCTGAGTTTGGATTCATTTTGATAATAGAGGAGGCCATGGATAGACATATCAGAATGGGAATGGGACGTGGAATTAAAATGTGTGGCCACTGGGAGATCCTGCTTTTTCTGGCGGCCCGAGCGTAGGTCTCCCAGTCTGCGTCGGGTCTCACCAATATATAAAAGGCCACACCAGGAGCACCGGACGCAGTATACCATACCACCCGACTCACAGGTGAAGTGTTGCCTCACCTGGAAGGACTGTCTGGGGCCCTGAATGGGCACTGCCCTCTTCCAACCATGTAGATGCCATGGCCAAGAATGCTCATCGAGCCTTTACTTCCTCAGGAGTCTAAAGAAAGTCTCCTTTGAACCTCACCAATGTTTATCGATATACCATTGAAAGGACTAGTAATATATTTCCCTTCCAGGAACTGAATTGGTAAATTGACTTATTATTGGCACGTATCAAAATTCAGCTCCTAGCTTATCTTGCATACCATTCATAAGATCATTTTGTTACAAAAGTGTACAGGTAGTCCCCGAGTTATGAATGTCCGACTTACGGACAACTCATACTTAAGAACCGAGGAAGGAGAACGCCGTCTGCCATTTTAAGTCAGATCGTGACGCCGTCTGCCATTTTAAGTCATTGCCGTTGACACTGTGTTGAGTGTTCAACTTGGTATTTGGCTTAAAATTTTCTTAGTAAGATTCACCCTGAACCCGACCCACTCCCCCTCTGTTCCAGTTGGCTGGTGGCGCAGTGAAATCAGCACCGGGCTCGAGTTCGATCCAGTGACAGACCGCTCCCGTGCCAGGTTGATGTCGATCCAGTGACTCCCATACCATCTGTGCCGGGTTGATGTCGAGCTCAGAACTCAACCTTGTAAAAAAAACCTCCAGTTTAAATTCCAACCTGGGATATTGTGGAGGATCAAATACCCAAACCCAACACAGCCCCCACTTGTCCCATTTAACACGTCTCAGTGCGGTGGTCCTTAGGACCCAGCGGACCTCGGGAGCCGGCGCAGTTTGGGACCTGCCACCCGCAGTGTTTCTGTTCCATTGACGGGAAGCGATCGCGATTGAAAATAAAGTGGAAATAATAAAGCGTTTGGAAAGAGGTCATTGGAAAAGTGTTATGCTACAGTTGGTCAACGATTGGAACAATTTTAAAGGATAATGGATAAAGTGAGAATAATGCAACATGTGAAAAGCCCTGCCCTGATGAAAGCTACAATTATTACTAAGCAACGCAGTGGTTTAATTATTGGAATGTGTATGTTTCTTAAGTGTTTTATATGCATAGAAAGGTAAAATATATACTATATACTAAGACAAATGTTTGACTAACTGACGCTAAATAATACTGGATGTACTTGTTCCGACTTACGTACAAATCCGACTTAAAGACGGACTCAGGAATAGAACTCATATGTAACCCGGGGACTGCCTGTACTGAGGGTCATACAGGGTAAAACAGTAACACAATGCAGAATAAAGTGTTACAGCTACAGAGAGAGTGCAGTGCAGGCAGTAAGGTGCAAGTCCAAAATGAGGTAAATTGAGAGGTCAAGAGTCCATCTTATTGTATTAGGGAACTGTTCAACAGTCTAAATAGCAGCAGGGCAGAAGATGTCCTTGAGTCTGGTGGTGAACTTAGAGGGGAACTTGCATGTTTGTGGTGTTCCCTTGCACCTACTGCTCTTGTTTTCTGTGGTGGTAGAGGTGGTGGTTTGGGAGGTGCTGTTGGAGTAACCGAGACAAGTAATCACCGTGTCTTTTGCAGGCATTGCATACTGCAGACACCGTCTGCAGGAGGTAAAGAGAGTGAGCACTTACATGGTGGATGCGGCGTCAATCATACAAGCTGTTTTGTATTGGATAATATTGGAGATGCAGTGAGAGAGTACTCCATCATTCCTAATTTGTACCATACAGATGCTCGTGAGGTTTAATTGGAATGAGTTGCTTGTTGCAGGATACCTAGTATCTGACTTGCTCTAATATGCAGTGTTTATGCAGCTGAATTATGCTTACACTGGCTCATTGAAGTGATTATCCATTTATTCCCATGCAGAACATAGAACAGTATAGCACAGAAACAGGACCTTCATCCCATGATGTTTGTACTGAAGAAGATGCTGAATTAAGTTAAATGTCTTCTCCCTATCCGTTCATTCTCTCATATTCATGTGTCATCTAAGAGCTTCTTAAAAGCCACTTTTGTATCTGCACCCACCAGTCTCTCTGTATATGCAACTCCTTTGAACTGTCCCACTTCACTGCAAGTGCATGTCATTTCTACTCCAGAAAAAAATATTCTGACTATATCCTAAGCTTCAAATTATTTTATGAATTTCCATCAAGTGTCCCCTCAGCTCTGTGTTTTTGAGTGCTACCAAGTTGTTGACTCATGGTGACCCTATGGATAGGGTAGTTGCCCATAGGGATTTTCTGGCAAGATACAGAAGTAGTTTGCCAGGCCTTTCCTCCGCACCGATAATGCTGTTGCCCAGGTTGGGACTCAATCGGATTCATCTCTGGATCATCCACCTCAAAGTCCAGTGCAGATGCCACTACTCCCCCTCAGCTCTAGAACTCCAGAAAATCCAGCTCAAGTTTGACCAACTGTTGTGTATTTAACATAATATTTGGATAATATTGTATATATATTTAGTTTGATTAAACATTCTTTGTTATTTAAATAATTTTCTACGGGTTATTTGTAAAAGTACATGCATGGCATTCGTCATCACGTCACACATACGCACCTCACTTCAAGTAAAAGCAAAGTTAGACTCTCATTCCAGACTTACTTGCCTTCCCTTCAAAAAGTTTTGTGTTTTGTAGTTACAAAACATAACAGTGGTAATGAGCAAGTTTTAAACAAACCCAAGATGACTATCTACCTGTTGAAGCACAGTGAGACATTCCAATTTAAAACAAATGCAGCAAGACATTAAGAGTTTTAAAAAATCACAGCACATTTCTTTGGGAAAAGACAGAAATGGTCAAGTTTTTTAAAAAGGCAGAAAATGGACAATTTCAGGTGTTTATACACTGAGTATCAGGTGATAATCATCAATAAAAGTAGAAATGTCTGGCTATATCAGAAAGATAGACACATTCACTTGCACAAGAGGAATATGTATTCTGAGTGAATTGAGCAGTAAATGGAATAGCCAACGAGAAACAAGTAACAGTTTTGCTGAGTGCATTGGGTGGAAAGGCAGACAGTTGGCTTAGAAATTTGACTGCTCAAACCAAACCAGCCAAATAACCTTTGTTGATATCATGAAAGTAATGCAGGAACATTTAGAACCAAAACCATTGTTGACTGCAGAACACTTTAGGTTTCATAAGCGGAACCAAAGGGGAGACCATTTCAATAAACATGGCTGAATAGAAGAGATTGTCTGAATATTGCCGGTTCAGTGATGGGCTTCATGATTTTTTAGTTTGTAGAATCTTACAGGAAAACAATCAAAAACAGCTCCTAACTGAAGCACAACTTACAATTAAAAAAGCAGTTGAAATAGCTGTATCAATGGACACAGCAGACAGACACAATTGAGTTGCAGTCAGGAGTTAAAGTGAATGTGAACAAAACTGCAACATCTAAATAGAATCTGGCCTGGCTGAATAAGTTGTGTTAATGATGTAGCAGGGGCTCACATACACCAGATCAATGCAGATTTAAAGGTGAAACTTGCAAAAAAAAAGCAACAAAGTAGGACACATACAAGTGTATGTTGGGCAGGCAAAATAAATGCACCACACAGGAAAAAGATAAAAAGTCAAGTTGCAGTTTCAAAAAGAGCACTAATTTCAATGCTGTTGATGAAAAATCTTTTGATAAAAGTGACAAAGGATTGAGTAGCCTTGAGATTTATAATGTGAAAACTGACAACAGTCAAGTAATTTTGCTTCTGGCCTCTGGCATATACCAGAAGTAAATGGAAAATTAATTCAAGTACCAAATGAATTAATTCAAACTCAGCTATCATTCCACAAAAGGAGTTGAATGGCCTTTCAAAGATATTGTACGGAAGCTTGCAGATATCCAACTAAGAATGGATACTGGAGAAAAGGTAGCTCTTGTGTGAACGACATTGGGAACAGTGAAATACAACAACCAACAACCCACATTGTGGTAAAAACAGGAGAGCCAGCATTGTGCATTGTGGGGTCATGACTGGCTGAGACAACTACAACTTGATTGGAGATCCATCCACAATTTGCATGCCACTTCCCCTGCAACAGAGTCAACTGAAAACAAATTAAGAAAGGTACTGGATGATGCCATTGCAGTGTTCAAGGATGACGTTGGAAAACTCAAACATATCAAGGGTAAAATAATACTGAAAGAAAATGCCACATCCAAGTTTTGCAAAGCTATCAGGTTCCTTTTCCCATCCAAGATAAAGTAACCAGTGAGCTAGATCACATGGAGGTTGAAGGAATTGATTCCAAGGTTGAGTGGAGCCTATAGGCAAAACCAGTGGTCCCAGTAGTGAAGAAGAATGAGTCTGTGATATTTTAAGGACACCATCAAGACAGTACTGTAGTAGATCAATACCCTGTGCCCATGACAGAGGATATCTTTGTAAACCTTCTTGAAGGAAAACAAAGTGGACAGCTGAGGCCTTCCTACAAATGGAGATGGAAGAATAGTCCAAAGTATTTCTCACCATAAATAATCACAAAGGGCTTTATTGCTATAATTGCTTATATTTGAGTATCATTTGCACCTACACTCTAGCAGAAAGCTATGGACTAGGTGCTGCAGTTGCCCAGGCACTCAGTGTTACTAGAATAACATCATAGCCACCGTAAGGATGACAAGGAATATCTCCAAAATCTTAAGATTATGGTTTCAGAGCATAATCTGAATTGTGAATGTGAATTCTTTAAACCAAGCATCATTTATTGTGGTCACACCATCAAAGTGTGCTGAGAAAATTCAAGCATTGGCAGATGCCCTGAGACCAAAGAAAGTGTCATGGTTGTGGTCCTTTTTAGGATTTATCAATTACTATAATGGATTCCTACCAAATCTGGCTATTGTGCTCTATCCCTTGAATTCATTACTATACACTGAGAAGAAATGGTGATGGACAAAGCCGTGTGAGGTGCCTTTCAAAATATGGTAAAGAAAATGGTGACATCAGACAATGTACTCACACATTATGATCCACACTGTCCAGTGAAGCTTGCGTTTGACACCTCACCTTATGTATAGCTGCAGTTATATCATATGATGAGTGACGGAATTGAACACCCCAAAGCCTTGGCATCACGTTCCTTTACCACTACACAGAACAATTACTCACAGATTAAAAGAGAGGCCTGGTCTGGGATGTAAAACATTTCAACCAGTACTTGTACGGTGAGAATTTACCCCCATCACTGATCATCAATCACTGGTGTCCATCTTCAATCCACAGAAGGGTGATCCACTAACAACAGCATCTAGAATGCAGAGAATGGCTCTGTTTCTTGGATGAGACAATTACAAGATCAAATTCAAGAGGATGACTAATCATGGAATTGCTGATGGATTGCCCCATTTACCCTTGGAAAAGGAAACAGCCTCCACTACAGCCTCGCACACTGTTGGTATGTTGAGAAGCTTCTTCACAAGCACTGGTGTTCCAGAAAATTTAGTCAGTGACAATGGACGACAGTTTGCTGCAGAACAGTTTCAATCATTCCTGAAAGCGAATGGAGTAAGACATACAGTATTACACTTGCACCTTATCACTCAACTACAAGTGGCTTGGTGGAAAGGTTTGTCCAGAATCTAAAGAGCACACCGCAAGCAATGTCAGAACACACTATGTCAGCAGACACATAATCAGAAGCTTGCCAATTTCATCCTTACAAATGGCAATGCAACACACTGCACAACCAGTAATTCACTATCTATGCTGTTCCTGGGTCATCCCTTGTACTCTCGCTTGGATCTCAACCCAATTGCAGAAGGAGTATGCAGGGCAAACAACTGAGACTAACTGAGGATACCTCAAACAAAGGAAATTCAATGTTTCATTCCTGGACAAGTAGTCCTGGCAAAGGGCAACAGAGGTAATCAAAAGTGGGTACTTGGAAAGATTAAGGACAGAACTGGACCACCCTCCTACACAGTGGAGATAGTGTCTGGTGTCATCTAAAGATAACACATCGGTCTGTTGAGGACAGTAGTCAATTATTAGGGAAGAAGCTGTCAGAACCACTTCCTGCATTCTTAGAGTCAAATCCTACAACCACCACAGAAGGGACCCTAGAACCTGAAATTGTTTTACAGCCACAAGTCTCACCTGCCAAGGATTGTGTTAAGAAACGTTCTATACTGAGTTGGAGTTTATTGCTAAGTAGGAAAGAGTGTTGTGTATTTAATATTTCAGTAACATTTGAGTAGTATTGTATATATATGCATTTGATTAAGCATTCTTTGTTGCTTAAATAATTCAATATGGGTTATATTTAAAAGTACATGCATGGCATATGTCATCATGCCTCACTTAAAATAAAAACAAAATTAGACTCTCATTCCAGACTCCCTCGTTTTACTTCCAATTTTGGAGTTACAAATCGTAACACCAACCTCTCCTTGAAGCTCATATCCACTAATCTAGGCAGCATCATAATTAATCTCTTCTGCACCCTCTCCATATGCTTCAATAACCAAAACTACACACATTATGCCTTGCTCATTCCCCATGGCATAATAAATTGTTCACCAATTTGCTTTTGAAACTCAACCAAATCGCTTTTACTGCCTTTTTGTTAGTACACCACAGACATCCTAACTATTTCTAATTTTCACTTGTTTCCCACAACAGTTGAAATTCAAAAAGAGCTCACTGGGAATGTAATTCTATTGGAAGTGGTCCCAAATATTTTGATTAAGATACACAAACTGCTGGAGGAACTCAGCTGTTCAGGCAGCATCTGTGGAGGAAAATGAAAAGTCAACATTTCTGGCCAAGATCCTTCATCAGGACTATTTTGATGCCAGCACACTTGTGAAATTGCACTTTAAACTAAACACACAGAATTTTCAATGTCAACCTACTTTGAAGTCGTCGGGAATAAGGAGTTTTGAAGTTCGGAGGAAGTTTAAAATATAACGGAACATTTGTCCATCCCTGTCGATGAAGTAATGTTGCTTGAGGCTGTCCAAAACAATGGGTTCAGTCCCATCAAACAGACGACCAATTCTACAAAAAAAGAAACAGAAATCGGATTGGCTTGCTGCATGATTAAAAAAAGTTACCTAACCACGGGAAATTGCTGAAGACGATAAGGTGAGAGAGGGAAAAAACGAATTGGAACCCTGGGTCAATTTTTCATTAGATGGTAGTCAATATATGAAATAAGCTGCCGGAGGATGTAGCTGAAGCAGGTACAATAACAACATGTAGAACATAAAACAGTATTGGTCCTTTGGCCCATCATGTTGTATGACCTTTTAACCTACTCCAAAATCAATCTACCCCTTCCCTCCAACATAGCCCTCTATTTTTTTTTATCATCCATGTTCCTATCTAAGAGACTCTTAAATGACGCTAATGTATCAGCCTCTATCACCACCCCTGGCAGGCATTCCATGCACCTCTTGTGCTAAAAAATACACCTCTAACATTCTCTCTAAATTTTCATCCAATTATCTTTAAATTATTTATTTATATGTATTTATTTATTTTATGGCACAGCACAGAGTAGGCCCTTCCAGCTACACTACCCCAGCAATCCCTGACAAATCCAATTAACCCCAACATCATGCCCTCCTGTATTGCCACCCTGGGGAAAAAATGCTGACTGTCCACTCTGTGTATGCTTCTTATAATCTTAAACACCTTTGTCGTCACTTCCCATTGTCCTTCACTCCTACCTCGCTCAACCTATCCTCACGGCAATCCACGTAGCATCCTGTTAAATCTCTCCGGATCCTCTCTAAAGTTTCCATATCCTTCCTGTAATGAGGTGACCAGAAAGGAACACAATAATCCAAAAGTGTGCTTTTAGACAGGGTTTTAGAGCGCTACAACATTACCAATGGCCCTTAAACTCAATCTCTTAGTTAATGAAGGCCAACACAATGTAGATCTTCTTAACCAATCTATCAACTTGTACATTGATTTATAAGAGACTTGGAGAGGTACATGGATAGAAAAGTTTCAGAAGGATCTGTGCCAAATGCAAGCAAATGGACCTAGCTTAGATAGGTAACTTGATCAGTAGGGACCATTTGGACCAAAGGGCCTCTTCCCTGATCTACGACTCTATTGATGGGTATATGCTGACAGATATGAAATGCACCAACAACATGTGTTCAGACCATTTGTGACTAAGTCTGCAAAAGTCATTGTGTATTATTAAAGAATCATACAGCACAGGAAGCAACCAGTATGAAATATCCACTGAATTTTCTTCAATCAAGCTACCAAGAAGTACTTTTCAGATAACTCCTCATTGGGTGAAAAATCCTCTCTCCCTGCAAATTCATCTGATTATCTAATGGCAATAGAGCTAGAAGTGTCTGATACCTTGACACTGGATTCTGTGCTTTTAACGTGGTCAGTGACTCTTTCTCCATGGAGGCATGGAGTTACGTAGCTCAGGAAACAGGCCATGCAGTCCTATTTGTCTATGCCAACCAAGTTGCCTAACTGAGCTAGTAGCATAAGCCTGTGTTTGGCCCATATCCCTCTAAACCTGGAGTTCCCAACTTGGGGTCATGGACCACTTACTTAATGGCTTTGGTCCATGGCATTAAAAAAAAGGTTATGAACCCCTGCTCTAAACCTTAACTATGGTGTACCTGTCAAAATGCTTTTTAAATGACTTAACTATACCCACTTCTCCAAGCAACGTGAGGTTTACGAATAATTTACTCCTTGCATTTTCCTCTAAGTTTAACACAATTTTAAAATGTTTATCCAGTTAATTCTCCAAGATCCACTGTACCTGTTATATTACACAGGTTCGTAAATGCTCAATGTGTCTAAAATTAAACTCACCTCATTTTCCCATCTACCACTGCCCATCCTGCCACTTTGAAGAGAACTCAAAGACTCCACCCATCCAGACATTCTCTCTTCTCCACTTCCATTAGGCTGAAGATACAAAAGCCTGAAAGTGTATGCCACAAGGTTCAAGGACAGATTCCATCCCACTGTTATAAGACTAGCAAATGGTTCCCTAGTGGTAGATTTACTCTTGACCTCACAATCTACCTCATTATGATCTTGCGTCTTTTTCTCTGCCTGCACTTTCTCTGTAGCTGTTACACTTTATTTTGCACTTGTTATTGTTTTACCTTGTTCTAACTCAATTCTAACTCAATCTAACTACGTGATGATTTAATCTTTATGAACGGTATGCAAGAACAAATGTTTTTCACTGTTCTGCAGTATATATGACAATCATAAACCAATTTACCATTTATCTGTGGACAATCAACATCTCAGGTCGAGAACCTTCACAGGTCCAGATGTGGGTTTTGACCCAGAATGTCAACTATACATTTAACTCTACAGATGTTTCCCAAACCCCGGTTCTTCCAGCAGCTTCTGTTTGCAAAGGGACATACAGCTTATATTCCAGGCCAGTATTTACTGACCTGCCACCTCTAAGATCAATCTATCCTATCAGGTAGTCTGTTCCAAATTATAGCTCGCCACTTGAAAATCCTCCTCTGGTTCTTTTGCCAAATCACCCTCTATCAGTCCTTGATGGAAAATTGCATATTTCCATGTAATTACCTCTGCTTAGTTCTAGACAGCAGAGGCTTGGTTAGCTTAATTTTCTTTGAAAAGATTATTACCATTCCACAATACCAGCAATCACTTGAGTGAATCTGCATTGTACTCCACCTAGCATCTTCTTGCTGTGCCTCAGATACTGGACTCTCCTACTCATGCATCCTCTCTACGTCCATTCTATTCAGGCCATTCAGTATCTAGTAAGTATTAGTGAGATTCCCCCTTCATCATTCTGAACTCCATCAAGTAAGGTCCACAGAAATCAAAACTCCTCATATGTTACTCTTTCCATTCTGGTGATCATTCCTATGAACCTTGGCTGGACCCTCTCCAGGGCACATTCTTGGATACTGGGCCCAAGGTTGTTCCAGGTATGTGCAGGAAAATAGCACTTGAGGTACAAGGTCAGGTTTCACCTTGGTGAACTGCAGAGCAAGGGAGATGGGAATGAATAGCTGAGTCCTACTTTTACCCTTCATTAAGAGTTGTTGTGCTTCACATCAGATCTAACATATAATAAAGATAAGCCAAAAGGGCAGCATATTAAAAGGCATTATACATTTATATCTCAAGCAGTTAGAAGTCATTATTTAGGCCATTCAGACACAACCTGTAAATTTGCTCATTCATTAATTGATAAATTTATTTTATAAAGATTAGCTTTATTTGTCAACTTGTACGTCAAAACGTACAGTGAAGCACATCATTGTGTCAACAACCAACAAGAGTCCAAGGCTGTGCTGGAGGCAGCTTGCAACTGCCATTATGTTCCCAGCACCAACATATCATATCCACAACTCACTAATCCTAAGCCACTCATCTTTGGAAATTCAGAGGAAACCAGAGCACCTGGAGAAACCCACGCAGTCATGGGGAGAACATACGAACTTCTTACAGACAGTAACAAGATCTGAACCCCAATCGTGACTGTTAACGCTGTAAAGCATTAAACTAACTGCTATACTACCATACAACTCTTTTTGTATTTAAGGTTTGTAAGTACACTGGCTACACTTTAATAACGTTAACCATTCTCCCATTCTCTACAGAGAATCCACTTCAAACCCCATCCTCTGTAATGCTGACTGACCTGGAAGGAAAAGGTTGTATTAAAGGCATGGCCAGACAGCTAACTTTGTAATGTGGCTCAGAATAACATAGCACGGTATTAAAAATAGCTGAGTATAACCAAATGCAGGTCTTTAAAACAACAAACTGGGTTTGGCATGACAAACATGGAGATGTTTTCAGTTATAGTGAATGATAAATATAATTGTATAAATGCTGTAGACCTCGGGATGCAGTGACATAGTTCCCCAAAGGTAGACACAGGTAGACAGGGTGGTGAAGAAGGCACTTGGTCAGGGTACTGAGTACAGGCTTTGGGATGTCATGCATGTTGCAACAGTACAAGTCATTGGTGGGAGACACAAGGAGACTGCAACACCAAACAAAATACTGGAGGAACTCAGCAGGTCAGGCAGCATCTGCGGAGGGAAATGGACAGTTGAGATTTTGGGGTGAGACCTGTCATCTGGACAATCAGAGAATTTGTTTCTTGCGTTGGATACCAAGAAATTTAAAAAGTAAATAATAATAAATAATTTACTTTACTAGATTTCCTGTATTGTGTTCTGGAATTAGAGGGTTATCTTATAAAGTGAGGCTAGACAGTTTGGGTTCAGATACTTGTCTTGGAATTCATTCTAAGAGTGTTTTATAAACGAAGCTTTATAAAAATTTAAAAAGACATTCCCCACCCGCCCACTCCCCAACACAGCAGTTTGTTTACCTGGAATCAGAAAACTTAGTTAAAGTTGCCAGGCTGCTGGTGTACATGTGACCTCCCACATCAATGTGCACTGGAGCGTTGGACTTTGTCAACTGTGCCGGGGTTGGGATCCCTTGATTGCTCAGCGGGGACACGGGAGACCGGGTCAGCAGTGGCCTTGACATGTTACGTCGACTGTCCTAGAAGGGAAGGGATCACAGTAAGGCAAAGCCAAGTGGCTACGATCGAAATAAAGCCAGAAGTAAGATTACTCCGGCATTTAAAATGGTAGAAGACAGACCATAAACACGTGGAATCTGTGCACTGTCCACTCAAGAATTCCACCTCCTTTCATATTTTTCTTACATTAAACCTTTGTTTTTGGAAAAGTGCCACTGAAACCCTTAGCTCTGACTGCACTGGTATCAAGGACCCCCTTCGCCTGAATGGATTTGCAGCTGTTTAATAAACTTGGGACAACATTGTGAGAACAAGCATCCAGAACGGCACAAACTCAAAGCAAGGCCAACATCCAAATCTTATCTCAGTGGATTTCCGGACACATGCAAGACATTGCAATCGGTTGAACTGAAAACATAAATAATTGACATCCAAGGAATTAATATTTTAAAACTTTTTTAAGAGCACTTCCATGACCTTTCCAACATTCCATATTATTTCATTGGAATTTTACTATTCTAATACTGCGCATAAATAATAACATAATAATAGACATATAATCTGTTCCTTCTAAGCTGAGCGCGCGCACACACGTTTTTCATCCAGCACATAAAGGAAATTAATGTGCACACTAAAGGTTAGTTACCTAAAATAATGTAATTAATAATTATACTTACTGAAAATAATCTTTTAGCTAAATGTTTCTGTTAACTAGTCAGTTGGTTTTTCAAATGCCACAATGCACATCACTAATTTAGGTCACCTCACCTTTCCTTTTCCACTTTGTACAGCTGCATCACAGCATCAGCTATCACTGGCAGACAGCGCTCATATCATAAAGTTTACAAAGATCTGTTTCAATTCCTGTAGATAGCTTACTAAGTTTTTATTGAAGAAAATATTGATTCACTATGTCAAATTCAAAAGAAGTGAAGGATGTGAAGCGCAAAAGAACTGCAACTTTGTTTAAAGTTGAATGGCTTAACAAAATAGTAGAAACTACCACACCGAAAGCTCATGAGGTCATGAACGTTCAGCTACGAGAAATATTTATGTATGATTCGGAAACTGGAGTTAACTGTTTGTATTGTCGTGATGCGCAAGATGCTGGAGAATTTGCTAGTGGAAAGAAGTGGGATGATATTTGGAAACTTGACTTTTTGAAGCGTCATTTGGCAAGTAAATCGCATTTGGGCGGTGTGCGAAAGCTCAGGCAACAGAACCCGTCATTACCCATTACAGGAGTGTTACGCATGTTATGGTTGAGTGCAGATGAGCAAGAGTGAAAACGATCAAACCCAGAGGAGATCAAACTCTAAAATGTCTAAAATATCATGATTTTCTAGCTGAAAATACTGTAATAGTTAGACAGTTTAATGATTTCAAATTTTCTGTGCAAGAAAATATTAAATCCAAACTGATTTCAAACTTTGCTCAAATGGTGGCATTTGTACTTCAAAATGAACAGCTTTGCAACCTTGCACAGTTGATGGACGTTGTGGGAACATTTCTTGTGTCTAGTGTGGACTGTGAGCGAGGTTTTAGCCTAATGAATCAACTCAAACACAAACTGAGAAACCGTTTAGGTGAATGTAATTTGGATATGTTCATGAGAATCAAAAGCTATCAACTGGATGGAAGTTCTATTACTCTAGATAGAGTTTACAAAGAATGGGTAAATGCCAAAGACAGGAGAGAGAAAAAATAACTGAGTGACTTAAATATGTATGTTATTTTGTTGTTATTCTGTGCAGTTTTATGTCAAATATTTTGTAAAGTTACATAAACTGTGCCATGAGTGCATTCAGTGTCCACGTACTTTTGACACAAGAAAAAACTTTGCATAACATAAGATTTTTGCGCACACTGACGACTGAAAATTAGAGGGAACATTGCAGGTAATGCTTTTTCTGGGTAATAATTAAAGGAATTTTATTGGCCCATGACATTGGGAAGTATTCCCCTGTCTTCAAAATGGTGTCCATGGATTTTTTAAAAATATTGATCTAAAAGAGCTTTTCTTTGCTCAGCACTCCCTCTGTACTGCATCAGCAACACATCACTTCTAGAGTGAAATTGTCTGAATGCATAATCAAATCTACTCAGCTGGACCGCTGTAATTTGCATGGTTTGGGATTTCCTCAAAGAATGTGGAGCTTGTTTCCACAGGAAGAGGCTAAAGGGGAAGCTGGATAACCACACTTGGGAGTGTGTAAAGGAGAAGGCATTAGATATTCAGAGCAGAGTGGCTAGAGATTTATGTGAAGCAGAAACAGCAATAAAGGGCATTAGGGCCTCACGGTCTATTTCTTTACAGTTTATTATGCAACACTTTTATACATTATTACACTGCATTTCATAGCTGCAGATTAATACATAATAAAATGGAATAAATTTTATCCCCCCCACCCCTTGGAACAATGTACTGTTCATTAACATGTACACAGTCAGTTTAAGACAATGTTCATAAACTGATAGATAACAGAAAACTTTCACTTAGTATCTTTAACTACGGAGTGAAGTTGCATACTAAGACACAAGAGACTGCAGATGCTGGAGTCCGGAATAAAAAGCAATATGCTTGAGGAACCCAGCGGGTCGAGCAGTATCTGTAGATCTGTGGGATCAGCTCACATCAACAATTCCTTTCCTCCCACAGATGCTGCTCCACCCACTGTATTCCTCAGCAGGGTGCTGATGTTATAAAGAAGAAACCACTGTGAAGTGTCTCAAATATGGAATCAAATGCAATACTCAAACACATTTACAGATGTTCATCAAAATGGATAGGTTTAAAGGAATGATTTACAAAGGGGAAACAGAAGTGGGAAGGACGGGGATGTGTATTTCGGAGCTTTTGATTTGGGAAGTAATGATAATGGCAGCATAGGCAAACCAATCTCAACATTTCCAGGGACATGTTCAACCAGTCCCAGTGATGACTCCCACGGCCCAGCACCACACTCCCAAAACATGCACATTATTTCAACCTCATCCAATGGCAAGGATTTCTGGACGGATCAAGGACATTCTCAAGTCTTGTGAAATAAATCATCTCACCAACTGACAGGAACCCTGGTCAACACAAAGTACACTGCAGATGCTGTGGTCAAATAAACACATACAAACAAGCTGGATGAACTCAGCAGGTCGGGCAGCATCTGTTGAAAGGAGCAGTCTCGGCCCGAAACGTTGACTGCTCCTTTCAATGGATGCTGCCCGACCTGCTGAGGATCCCTGGTCCGTGTTTGTTTAAAATGGAGAAACGACGCCTATGGAGGCGCTAATAATCAGATCAGATTTGGATTTAGATTTATTATCACTATGATGTGAAATTTGCTCTTTTGTGGCAGCAGTGTGGTTCAGGCATAAAATTACTATAAATTATGTAAATAAACCAAGAGTGCAAAAGAACAGAATAGTGAGGTAGCATTCATGGACTGTTCATAAATCTGCAGAAGGTGGGGAAGGAGCTGCTTTTGTATCTTTGAATCCGCGTTTCCAGACTCTTGCATCTTCTCCGATAGTAGTAACAGGAAGACAGTATGTCCCATAATAAGAGTCCCTAGCGATGGATGCCGTCTCCTTTACAGACTGTCTCTTAAATGAAAACACATGGAAGCCCAGCAAACTGGGGAGGGGGTTAAGGACAACCTCTTACAATCTATCTCATGAAGCATCTTCTGCCTCATCTCTGGGTTCCACATTGGGCTTACCTCAAAACTGGAGCCAGACACAAACTACTCTTGCGTGGATATTGGGCACATCCATCTCCATCATCAGTAGTATCCACAGGAGGTGTTGCCTCAAGAAAGAAACATCCATCGTCAAAGATCCCACCATTCAGGCCACGCCATCTTCTCGCACCTACCATCAGCCAGGAGGTACAGAAGCCTGAAGCCCTGCACCACCAGCTTGAAGAACAGATACTTCCCTTCAACCATTCAGTTGATGAACCAACTGCCACAACCCTAATCACTACCTCAGAATAACAATACAATGATCACTTTGCACAACAATGGATTTTTGTTCCATGTGCTCTCTCTTGTATAAATCTTTTTCCTTGTAAATGCTATGCATCTGATGCTATATGCCTGTGATGCTTCTGCAAGTTAGATTTTTCATTGGACCTATTTATACATGTATTGTGCATCTGACAATAAATTCAATTGAGTTTAGTCAGTGTAACCTTTTCCCATGTGTATAGGCTATCATACAGCACAGAAAGAAGTAGACCACTTGGCCCAAATGTTCTCTGCTGATCACACAAACCTCCAATCTAATCCCAGTTGCCCGCTTTTGCCCTATACCCCTCAAAGATCCTCCCTTCCATGTACCTATACAAATGCCTCTTAAATGTTGCAATTGTACAAACCTTGATCACTTCCTCTGGCGGCCCATTCCAGGTCTCTGTGTGAAGTTACCTTTCAGATCTCCTTTAAATCTCTCCCTTCTTGTACCTCTGTCCTTTAGTTTTGGACTCCCCAACCCAGGAAAAATAATATGACTCACTAATTTATCTATACCCTCGTGATTTCAAACTTCAGAGAGCTCACTCCTCATTCTATTGCATTCTAGGGAATGAAGATCAGGCATGGCTAATCTCTCCAGCTTCTCAGGCCCTCTAGTCAGGACAGCATCCATTTCAATCTCTTCTGCACCCTCTCTACTTTGACAATGTCTTTCCCAAAATAGAGGGACCAAAACTATACACAACACTCGAAGTGCAACCATACCATTGACTTATATCAAATCAAATATAATTATCATTCAGATCATACATGGATATAGTCAAATGAAACAGCGTTCCTCTGGGGCCCAGGTGCATAACATACATTCAAAACAGTGACAGAGGGGGGAAAACACACACACACACACACACACACACATCGTTATGCAAAAAAACACAAGTATAGTCCTTGTTGATGAGCGTTGATGGTACAACTCGCAGCGGTCCAGTCTGTCCTTCTGCCTGTCAAACACTAAAGGGCAACACTGATGGGAGAGGCCAGCTCCCAACCAAGCATAGACCCCATGCTATACCGCCTCCAGCGTTGTCTCACCTGGACTGCCACAGCAGACAAGCCTGCTTGAGGCCTTGTCCTCACTAAAACCGAGGCCACTTTGCTGCCTCATTGCCTCGTCTCGCCACCAAACAAGGGAAACTGGCCTGTGGCTTCTCACATTCTCAATGTCCGACAGGGTCTTGTGATCACAAGAGAAATGTCCAAGACAATGTAAGTGAACACATCATCCCTATTCCTAAACTTAATGTTCTTACTAAATCTATCCACCTGTACTTTCGGCTAAGATACTATTTTGTAGAAGTTATTTGTTAGAGTCAGGGTGTTATGCAGCACTGAAACAGGCCTATCAGTCCCACTGATCCACACCAACCAACTAGAACCATTTGCCCACAGCTTTCTAAACGTTTCCAATCCATGTACCTGTTCAACTGTCTTTTAGAAGTTGCTTTATACTTGCCTCAACCACATCCTCTGGTAGCTCATTCTACAAAGGTACCACCCGATGTGTTAAAAAGTTGCACCTGAAGTTCCTATTAAATCTTTCTTATCTCAGAACTATTTCCGGTTGTATGATGCAAATCTGAGACTAAAACCCATCCAGTCAGATATCCAGCCTGAATCTTGAAATGCAAAGGTGTGAAGACCCTTAAATGGGGGAAAGTCATCCTTTTATTCAACTGCTAAAGACTGTGACTGGTGGTTATAATCATGCAGGAGGCTGTAATATAGGTCAGAGGAACTATTTAAAGGTTTGCTTTAATCAGCTTATTTGCTGTACAAATCTGGTGAAGTTTCGTTTATAAATCACAACAGAAGAATACTGACAGGGGAGCCCATTAAGCTCCTTGAACAAGTCCTTTTATTTGCAAGGATCATGGCTGACTTCCCAGATTCCACAACAGTAAATTTGCTTCTTAATAAAAATCTATCTACATCAGTGATAAATAAATCTGAACCTGCATCTGGATGGAGTGGATGTAGAGATGTTTGCATCAGTAGGAGAGTCTAGGATCTAAAGGCACATCCCCAGAATAAAGGAATGCCCATTTAAAACAGATGAATCTCTTCAGATACAGAGTGGGGAATCTGTGGAGACCAAATTATTGGATATCTTTAAGGCAGAGATTGATAGGTTCATATTGGTAAGGGAATTAAGGGTTATGGGGAGAAGGCAAAGAGAATGAGATTGAGAAAAGAAAATCTCACAGAATGGTAGAAAATCTCAATGGACTGAGTAGCCCAATTTCTGTTCCTACATCTAACGGTTATTTATTTCAGCCCTTGCATTGGGAAGAGAATTCCACTGCCCTCTGTATCAGGAAGATCCCTCCTGACATCACCACTAATTTTAAGGGTCTGCTCATTTGTTCTGCCTTGCCTCACATTCCAGAGACATTTGTGCACCCTATGCTCACATATTAACTCTTTCAGTCCTGATGCTGCCTTGGGAAAATACTTAATTGTGCATTAATCATTACCAAGTATAAAAAACTTACAGCTTGCTGGTTGCCAGACTTCCTGTTGCTTTATTAATATTAAATTCACGCCTTTTTCAAAAAAAAGCCTGATCAAAACCTTGAAATATTTCCCTAGGAGATATTTTTCATATTAGAAAGAGGTCTCATTCAATATTCACTATTTTACTGCAGGCAAGTGTGGGAGATTATTTCTCCTGAAGCCCTTGGCTGATATAAATTTCACTGTGCAACTTCTGCCTCACATCCACCTTGAAGTTTCAAAACTGAAGGAAAAAAAACTAGAAAGAAATGAAACAAGGTCACAGCTTAACAACTAAACTGGGCACTAACTTGCATAGCCAGTGAAACTTGCCAGTGCATTAGGGTTTTGAAGTAACATTTAGCACGGTTTACAGAATGAGTTTGCAAGTTAAAGCAGAACAGATTGCAATATTGCACAAGGACTTATTAACCAAAATTAATAAAGGTTAGGACCTATACCATGAATTTTAGGGTCCTGGGGAGAGGGGAACCTAGGAGGGTAAGCATGTAGTTCACTTAAAGTGGATAGTGGGTGGAGGTGGTGTTTGACTCATTGACCTTCATCATTCTAGGCATGGAGTCCAGGAGTTGGGAAGTTGCATTGCAGTTATTTTAAACATTGTTGAGTCCACCCTTGGCGTATCATGTACAACCTGTTATAGAAAATATGTTATTAAGCTAGAAGGAGCACAGGAAAGATTTACCTGCCTATGTACTTGGAGAGTTACAAAGAGAGTTTGTGCAAACTAAGACTTTATTCCTGGAATGTAGGAGATCTGTGTGACCTAATAGAGAGTGCGAAAGAACATAATCTTTCTCTGGGGCGGGGGGGGGGGGGGTTTGCTAAAAATAAGAGCGTATAGGTTTAAGGTCAGAGGCAAGAGTTTTAAAAGCGACATTAGGGACAGCTTCTTCACGCAGGGGTTGATGTATATTTGGAATGAGCTGTCAAAAATACTGGTTGAGGGAACACATTAGTAACACTTAAAGCTATCTTGTCTAAGTACATGGATAGGAGAGCTTTAGAGGGCTATGGACCAAACATAGGCAGATGCAAGTACCTCACTGAGCAGAACAGTTGGAAACAGGACCTTCAACCCAACTGGTCCATGCTATGCTGTACAACTCTTACTAAAGTGGAGTAAGAGATTACAACACATAGGCAGGACACATCGACATGTGAAATGGTGATAGAGTCAAAGAAAAATACAGCACAGTAATAGGCCCTTCAACCCATCTGGTCTATGCTGAACTAGTTAAACAGCCAGTCCCATTGACATGCATAGGGAACATAGCCCTCCATACTACTACCATCTATGTACCTATCCAAACTTCTCTTAGATGTTGAAATCAAGCCTGCACGCACCACTTACACTGGCAGCTCATTCCAGCGTACACTTGCACAACCTTCTGAGTGAAGAAGTTTCCCCTTCTATTTCCCTTAAATGTTTCACTTTTCACCACTATCCCATGACCTCCAGTTGTAGTCCCACCCACCCTCAGTGGAAAAATCCTGCTTGCATTTACCCTTTCTATACCCCTCATAATTTTGTATACCTCTAACAAATCTCCTCTCAATCACCTGTGTCCCAAGGAATAAAGTCCTAACCTATTCAATCTTTCCATATAACTTGTGTCCTCCAGACCCGAGAACATCCTTATAAATTTTCTCTGTACTCTTTCAACCTTATTTACATATCTGCTGTAGGTGGGTGACCAAAACTGCACACAATAACATCCCATCTCCTGTACTCAATATGAAAGCCAATATGCCAAAAGCTTTCTTTATGATCCTATCAACCTGTGACATCACTTTCAATGAATTATAGACCTGTCTTCCCAGATCCACTGCACTCCTTACTGCCCTACAGTTCACTGTGTTAGATCTAACCTGGTTGGTCCTGCTGAAATGCAAAACCTCATACTTGTCTGGATTAAACTCCATCTGCATTCTTCCAGCTGGTCCAGATACCACTGCAAGCCATGATTGTCTTCCTTGTTATCCACTACACCCCAAATGTTGGTGTCATCCACAAATATGTTAACTACAACAAGGTTTGGGGAAGGAATGTGAATTGGATCAACATCCCCTGAATGATGGATTGGTGCTACAGAAACACTGCAAGACATTTGTTCCACCTTGCTGGTGTGTCTGTTGAGTACAAGATGCAGTTGCACCCACCCAACCCCACTCCCAGCTCTGCTACAATCCAATACTCTGGCAAAATTCCCTCTTCAAGCTATTCTCTACTAACAGCTCTTGAATAACCTAATTCCAACATTCCTTCAGGTATTGCAACTTAGACCTTTGCTAATTGTAAAATTATATTTTGTTATCTTTCTTCCTGTACTTGCTAATGGAATCATTTGTAAGTTACAAGCAATGCCCCCTAACCATCTCTGTTCTAAGAACAGCAGCAGACCACCAACCAGCCCTCCCCTCCCACCACCACCTCTTCTCTACAATGGAGGATACTGCCAGATAACTGAAATCTCTGATAACATCTGAATAAATCACCCTTCAAAGACACTAATGGTTCCTTCTCAAATTTCTCACTTGTATCTGATATAAGTTTATAAAATTATGAGAGGCATAGATAGTGTAGATAGAATCTTCTTCCCGAGATAGAAATGCCAAGTACTCAACAACACACATTTAAGTCAAGATGAGGAAAGTTTAGATGTGTGGGGCAAGCTTCTTTGGTAGGTGCCTGGCACAGGCTGTCAGGAGTGGTAATCAAAACAGATACAACACTCTCAGATATACATGCAAATATTCATGGAATGGAGGATATGGATCAAGTCCAGCAGAACAGGTTTAGTTTAATTGGGCATCATGTTTGGCATAGACATCATTGGCTGAAGGACCTGTTCTTGTGCTGTACTGTTTAATGTTCTCACAACTGGATACAATACTCTAGCTTTGGTTCAGCCTGTCATTTAAATATTTTGCATAATCTGAACATTTGCACATTAATTAGACAGCCCTACATATATCATTAGCAGTCTTATCCTGCACAATGTTTGCAAATTTCTTCACAGATGCTTCCCTTTTTAAATAAAAATTATTTGTTTTCTGTGTTCATGTGATATTCACATCTACGACAGTGATGACATAAATTATCTTTCCCTAATAGCTTCAAGCCAAGAGTTGCACAAGTTTTCAGTGAGACCACACTTGGAGTACTGTGTAAAAATTTTAGGTTTTGTACTTATATATGTGTACACACACACACACACACGCATATAGGATATATAATGTATATTATATATATTATTTATCATTAAGCTAGAAAGAGTATAACAAAAGTTTACATGAACAAACACAAAAGATTCTGTAGATGCTGAAAATCTTGAGCAACACACACAAAATATTGGAGGAACTCGGCAATCAAGCAACATCTATGGAGGGGATTAAACAGTTTACATTTCAGGCGAAGACCCTTCATCAGGACTGGAAAGGGAGAACCCAGACTAAGAAGGTAGGGGAGAAGGAAAAGTACAAGTTGGCAAGTGATAGACGAGGCTTGGTGGTTGGGAGAGCAGGAGTGATAGGTGGAAGATGTAAAGGACTGAAGAAGGAGGAATCTGATAGTGAGGACAGTAGCCCATTGAAGAAAGGGAAGGAGGAGCACCAAGAGGAAGGTGATGGGCAGGTGAGGAGAAGAGACAAGGTGATAGGAGAACCAGAAAAGGGAATTAAAAAAGAAAGAAGAGTAAGGGGAAGTAATTGTCAGAAGTTTGAGAGATCACTGCTTTCAAGAATGTTGCCAGTACACATTTAGTGTGAAGATGGGCCATCTAGGGACTTATTTCTTGGAGCATAGGAGATTGAGGGGTTATCGTATAGAGATATATGAAATCATGAGGGAATTAGAATATATTTATTATTGTCACATATACAGACGTACAGTGGAAAGCTTGCATACTGTTCATATACAGAGGTGCAACAAGGTAAACAATAACAATGCAGAACAGTGCAAAAGCTGCAGTGCAGGTAAGAATAAGGTGCAAGATCATAACTAGTTAAGTTGTGAGTTCAACACACTATTTTATTGTACTAGGGAGCCATTTAATAGTTTCATTACAGCAGGGTAGAAGCTGTCCTTGAGCCTGGTGGTACATGCTTTCAGGCTTTTGTATCTTCTGCCCAATGGACGAGGGAAGAAGGGTGCAGTCTTTAATTATGCTGGCTGCCTTACTGAGGCAGTGAAAAGTATAGACAGATAATTGTCTGAATATCTACAAATGTTTGTATATTAGAAGTGTAGACAGATATGTAGATAGGGTGAATGCAGTCTTTTTTCCAGGGAAAAGAAACCAAGAACTGGAGGACACAGGTTTAAGGTGAGAGGAGTTTGAGGAGATTTGATATGTTACCTAATACACGTGAAAATTTCTACAGATGTAATGTGGAGAACATGCTGACTGGCTACATCACCACCTGGTGGGGGGGAGCAACTGCTCAGGATCGATGTAAGCTGCACAGAATTGCAAAATTAGTCAGCTCCATTTTGGGATACTGTAGTCTCCACAGTATCCAAGACACCTTCAAGGAGCAATGTCTCAGAAAGCCAACATCCTCTATTAAGTATCCCCATCAAACAGGGAATGCTTTACTCTCGATGCTACAATCAGAAAGGAGGTACTGAAGCCTGAAGACTCAGTGATTCAGGAACAGCTTCTTCCCCTCTGCCATCCAGCTTCAAAATGGACATTGAATACTACCTTACTACTTATTTAACTATTTTATATATATATATTTTTACTGTCATTAATTTTTTCTATTTTTTTCATGTATTGCATTGTACTGCTCCACTAAGTTAACAAATTTCATGACACATGCCGGTGATACTAAACCTGACTGATTCTGTATTTCACTTAAATACATAATTTGTTACTCAGTAGCTTGTCTCTTAATTATTTCTCTGAAATAAGGGACCCCACCCCATGCCAGACAGTGATATAACCAGTTAGAATGCTCTCCACAGTAAACTTGTAAATATTTGTGCAAATCTTGTGACATACCGAGTTTCATCAAACTCCTAAAGAAATATCACTGCTGTTATGCCTTCTTTGAAATGGCATCAATATGTTGGGCCCAAGATGGATCTTCAGAGATGTCATTACCCAGGAACTTGAAACTGCCCACCCTTTCTACTGCTGTTCCCTTGATGAGGATTAGTGTATGTGTCCCCAGCTTCCCCTTCCTGAAGTCCACAATCAATTCCTTGGTCTTAATGACATTGAGTATAAGGCTGTTGTTACGACTCCACTCAATGAGCTGATCTACCTAATTGCTGTATGCCTCTTCATCACTATCTAAAATTCTGCCAACAATAGCTGTGTCATCAGTAAATGTATAGATGGCATTTGAGCTGTGCCCAGCCACAAAGTCATACGTGTAGAGAGAGTAGAGCAGAGCACACTTCCCTGAGTTATGCCACTATTGATTATCAGTAAGGAGATGTTTGTTATGATCCGCTTTGACTGTGGTCTCCCAATTCTGAACACATACTGTATTCTGTTAGCGCCCTACACTACAGCCAAATAGAAGCTTCTTATGAGTCAACTTATGTTCTTCCCTCTGCAATGGGAACCAAAGGGTTCATGCCCCACTGGGTGCAGCTAGTAGAACAACTACCTCACAGCACCAGAGATTCAGGTTCAGGTTTGATCCTGATCTCTATGTGAAATTTGCATGTTCTCATTGTGAGTCTGCGGTTTCCCCTGGGTGGACTGATTTCCTCCCATACCCAAGGATAGGAATGTTGGTAGGTTGGCTGCAAATTACCACAGTGTGTGGGTGTGGAGTAGAATTGGGACAGAGTTGATGGGAATGTGGGGAGAATAAAAAGGGATGAGTGTAAATGGGTGATTGATACCAAGGATTCAATAGGTCAGGGGTCAGCAACCTTTACCACTGAAAGAGCCACTTGGACCCGTTTCCCACAGAAAAGAAAACACTGGGAGCCGCAAAACCCGTTTGACATTTAAAATGGAATAACACTGCATACAACGTTTTGTTTTGCCTTTATGCTATGTATAAACAAACTATAATGTGTTGCATTTATGAAATTGATGAGCTCCTGCAGAGAAAACAAAATTACATTTCTGCATGCAACAAAAACATTTTGAACTCCGAAAATAAGACGTTGGGTTGAAGGTTACTTTTAAGTAAAATACTCAACGTCTATTTGAGTCCTTCTTGTATTTATGAAAAACGCTAAACTTAAATTTGCCGCCAGCAGCAAACCAAAAATAACGTCAGCCAGCTGTCAACCTGAAAAATAAAAGGACTATTTCACTGAACAATGAAAACATATGAATATACATAAAATAATAGGCAATTAAAATATTTATCATACTTGGTCAGGTTGACTCACACCTGACAATGCAGTCGTATTCAGTAGGGATGGATCGATGCTTAGGGGAGTGACCGGGAAGGATAATGTACTTTTTTCCTCTCTGAACTCACAGAAGCATTTCCCAAACGATGTTTGCATTGCGATGATTGCAGAATGTAAATACTCCGAATTTATCATGTCGTGACCTTGTTTGAACTCTCTCAAATTGGGGAAGTGAGAAAATGTGCCTTTCTGTAAATCTCTGGCAAGCACTGTCAACTTGCGCTCGAATGCCAAAACATCCTCCAACATGTGCAGGGCAGTACGTCCTTACCCCTGAAGAGCTGTGTTCAGCGTGTTCAGGTGCGCTGTCATGTCTACCATGAAGTGTAGCTTTTCCAGCCACTCTGGCTGTTCCAGCTCAGGAAAGGTGAGCCCTTTGCTGCCCAGGAAAGTTTTCACTTCTTCCAGACACGCGACAAAGCGTTTCAGCACCTCCCCTCTGGACAGCCAGCGATAAAAACACGTTGTAACGGTGTGCTACACGCAGTCAGTAAACTGCAGTCAAAGATAGCTTTATTCGAACTAAACAGCCTTGCTTTTAAGCCTCCCTCAACCCGCCCCCCATGGGCGCGGATGCTGCAAAAGACACGTACTCACAAACCCCCGTAGGCTATCTCCCTTAGCCTGAACGCTGGCTAATTGTGAGCCGGTTTGGATGTTTCAGGAAATGGGTCGCCACAACGTCTTATTTAGATTGTACAAGATCACCATAATCTTCAAATTTAGAATTACATTTCAAAAACTAACAAACCAACATAAAATACATTTTAATTAAATACTGACCAATTATTTCCCAAAGCAACAGGGAGCCGCAGCACAGACGTAAAAGAGCCACACGTGGCTCCGGAGCCGCGGGTTGCCGACCCCCGCAATAGGTAGTGGACGTAGCCCAGTCCATCACAGGTAAAACTCTCCCGCCTCTGAGCACATTTATAAGGAGCACTGTCACATCCATCAAGGACCCCCATGATCCAGGACATGCTCTCTTCGCACTGCTGCCATCAAGGAGGAGGTGCAGGAGCCTCAAGTCTCACACTACAAGTTTCAAGAATAGTTATTACCCTTCAACCATCAGGCACTTGAATCAAAGGGGATAACTTAACTCACCCTAATACTGAACTGAATTCCACAACCCATGGACTCACTTTTAAGGACTCTACAACTTTTATTCTCAATATTTATTGCTTGCTTATTTATTTATTCATTCATTCATTCATTCCTTTCTTTTTGTATTTGCATATTGGTTGTTTGTCCACCTCTTTTGTGTGAGGGTTTTCATTGATTCTATTGTATTTATTTCTTCATAATGTGAATGCCTGCAAGAAAATGAATTTCAGGGTAATACATGGTGACATACGTGTACTTTGATAATACATTTATTTTGAACTTTGAGGAGCATATTTGATACTCTAGAAAATTTACTCAAATTTTCTCTCCACTAAGGGAGAGCTGTACTGACAGGAGAGCCTTGTTCAATATACTATACCAAACTAAACAACATTACTCAGCTATCAAATGAAAAATAAACAACAAAACTAAAGATGTCAGGAGCTGAAATAAAAACTGAAAACACAGCAAGCTCACAGAAAGTCTGGCATCATCAGTGGAAAGATAAATGGTTAATATTTTACATCTGGGGTGAAATTTCTGGACCTGAAATATTTCTTTTTCAATAGACACTGCCTGATCTGCTGAGAATTTCCTGTCCTTATTGTTTTCATTACCATATGAGTAATCCAGAGACTTTAATCATCACCCTGGGCTTGAACTCTCCTGGATGGAAAACCAGCTTGAAGAACAAGGGAGCTCTGGTCTAAGCAGACAACCACCATCAGCAAATATAGATAGTTATTGTCACTTTCTGGGGGAACTGCCAAGTTTTCCACATTACATTACTTCAATAGTAATTCATAATTGCAAACTGCTTGGAATGTACATGCTTGAGAAAAGAACAATATAAATGCAACAAAATAGCCTTATAGTAATTCCATGCCATTATTAAAATAATCTTCTGTTTGATAATGATCTGCTTAAGAGATTCAGAAAAGGATGAAGTCACTGAATAGCTCCTCCAAATTCGGTGGACTTCGAGCTCAGGATCTCATTTATAACATCTGGAGTTGAGAACTTTTCCAGTGCCTTGCTGGTGAAGCAATGCATCAACGTCATGCTGGCAACCCCTAAGTGTTATAAGCAAAACCAGCATAGACTGAAGCAAACTACTCACCACAGCATCTCTGCACAAAGCCCTGTCGATGCTTTAAGCCTACCAACTGACAGGATGTGTACAATCATCAACCCTAATTATCATATTAGGCAGACATCACTATTAAAATGCCAATAAAATCAACCAACGACTGAGCAGAGAGATGCATTGCTAATTGGACCCAGGTTTCCCAGTTCTTGGGAATCACTATTCACATGTTACCCATTTACAACACGACAACCTGAGTTTAAAGCACACTTATTCTGCCTCACACACATCACAACTTAAAAATTCAGCAAGAGATTTCCTGCCTCATGAGCTTACTCAGCCACTTGTTGGGAAAATGCTGGACCCTCAGCCCACCTTTGAAAACACCTCTCATTGTACATTCATCCAGAACATACACTTCTTTCTTTGTTGTAAATATCAGCTCCATCCTGAAGAAGGCCCAGCAGTGGATGTACTTCCTGTGGCTCTTGAGGAAATATGGTCTCCCTCAGGAATTGCTGCTGCAGTTCTATACTGCAGTCATTGAGTCTGTCCTGTGCACCTCCATCACTGTGTGGTTTGCAGCCACCACCAAGCAGGATAGAACCAGACTACAGCGCACAGTGAGGACTGCTGAGCTCATCATTGGAGCCTCCCTGCCCTCTATTGTGGACCTGTACTCTTCCAGGTTGAAGAAGAGGGCGGGGAACATCATAAAGGATTCCTTCCATCCTGCGCACGGACTGTTTGAACTGCTTCCGTCTGGTAGGTGCTTCAGATCCCTCCAGACTAAGACTAATAGGCACTGGAGAAGTTTTTTCCCTACTGCGGTCACTTTGCTGCCGGTTAACTGTCGGCAAACTATTACTTGGATTGCACTACCTGTATGTATAATCTAAATTTTCATTTATATTTATCATTATTATTGTTATGAGCAGAGAGACAACATCTGCCGGAAGTAAATTCCTTGTATGTGCACAGGTACTTGGCGATTAAAGTCTGATTCTGATTCTGAGAAACTGCTTTAGTTCTGGTGGACAAAGTGATCTTAAGCAGAGAGACTGGAAAAATGAGGAAAAACAGGATAAGCAAATAAATAGGTTGATAGTAGGATACAATAGGGGAAAAGATTTAACATTTCTGATCAGTGGACATCTACCAAAATTGTTCCAAGATGATGTCATGAGTATTTGGTGTCCATGGACCTCTGCCTTATGTTACAAACTAACAGGAATCACTGGAGACTTTCTATCTTTCAAAATAGAACATGGAACACAGGATCAGACCCTTCAGCGCATGATATTATGCCAAAGTAATTTGGAATCAAATGCCCAGCTAATCTAATCCCCTCTGTTTACAAAACATCTATACATACCACTCCATGTCCTGTATATTCAAGTGCCTAAGAGCCTCTTGAATGCCTCTATTGTATTTGTCTGAACTACCATCCCAGACAGCACACTTCAGATATATACCACTCTCTGTGTGAAAAATGAAATCCAAACATCACCTTTCAACTTATCCCTTTTCACCTTAAATGCTGGTTTATTTCTATCCTGAAAGAAAAGACTCTACCTACTTACCCTATCTATGCCTCTCATAGCCTTCACGAACTTCTATCAGATCTCCCCTCAGCTTCCATCACTCCACAGTAAGCATCTCAGGTTAGTCCACATGCCCTCTAAACCAAGGAGGATTCTGGGAAACCTCTTCTGCAGCCTCTCCAAAATGATTACTGCAATCAATAGGCTGTAACTTCCCTTTTGGAGTTGAGCATTTGAACCACCTATATGACCTGGCATTTCTGCAGCGCGAACTGACGTCTCGAAGGTGTGGAATGGAATGTGCTCAGGCTGAATCAAAACGGCAGGACGTGCTGAATGAGGCAGTGTATGGCCATTTCTGGTGTGGACGGAGCTGATTCGAAGTGGTGGATCTGACGGTGAGGCAGCAGCCTGGGCCCAAGAGCAAGCAGTGACCCTATATTTGACCAATTTAAGTGCCGGTTCAGGCTGAAAGGTCGGGTATGGGCCGAATCGAAGTGCCGTGGCCCAGGCCAGCAGAGATCGGGTTTGAGAGTGAAGAACAAGCCGAGGTTGGCCCCTGTGATCACCGGGACACATTAAAAAGGTCATGGTGTTGGGGCCAGAGGCAGGGGACAGGGTCAGTGTTCAGTCAGCTGCTCGACAAGATTTACTTGTCTCTTCACTGAATTGAGACTGGGTCCTGCAAGTAACGGGCTCTTGGGTCGGGTGTGATTGGCTTTGTGGTCATGAACTCACTCTCCTGAACTTTACTGCTGAATGTTACTTGCTTACTTTTTGTTTGCATGATTTGTTCTTTTTTTGCACACTGTGTGTTTAATAAGTCTTCTTTTAATGGGTTCTATTGGGTTTCTTTGTTTTGTGGCTGTCTGTGAGGTGACAAATCCCAAAGTTGTATTTAGTATGCATAGTTTAATAATAAATGTACTTTGAATATCCAGAATCAGAATCAGGTTTATTATCACTGGCACGTGATGTGAAATTTGTTAACTTAGCAGCAGCAGTTCAATGCAATACATAATCTAGCAGAGAGAAACAAATACCCTTTCTGTAATTGGGTGACCAGAACTGAAATCAATGAATTCCTACCACCAAAGCTACCTTTACCTCTCCCCCTGCCCCTCGATCTCCCCCTTCATGATCCCCTTATCCATTCGTCCCTCCCCACTAATCTCTCTCCTGACACTTACCCTGCAAGTGGAAGTGCCCATTCACTTCCTCACTCATTTTCATTCAGAGCCCCAAATAGTCCCACCAGGCAAGCAACACTTCATCTGCAAATCTGTTACTGTAGCTGGAGCTCCTGATGTAACCTTTTCTACATTGGCGAGACCCAACATAGATTGGGGAGCGCTTTATCAAGCAAAAAGCAGGATTTCCCAGAAGCCAATCATTTTAATTTCAGTCTCCATTCACATTCCAACATGTCAGTCTATGGCTTTCTCTACTGCCATGACAAGGCCATTCAGGTTGGAGGAGCAACAGATCATATTCCATCAGAGTAGTCTCCAACCAGATGGCATGAACATTGATTTCTCTAACTTTTGGTAATTTCCCCGATCCTCTTCCGTTCCCTACTCTGGCTCCTCTGTTACCTCTTCTCTTTTCCTCATCTGCCACTTATCACATCCCTCTGGTGTCCCCCTTCTTTCCCTTTCCCTGTGGTCCACTCCACTTTCCTATCAGATTCCTTTTTCTCCAGCCTTTTTCTTCTTCTATCACTTTCTACCTTCTTACTTCAATCCCCTCCCTCACTCTCCTGGCTTTATCTATCCTCTCCTTCCCCTCCTCTCACCTGCTTATTCTGGCTTCTTCCCCTTTCTTTCCAGTCCTGATGAAAGGTGTTGGCCTGAAGCCGTTATTCATTTCCATAGATGCCCGATGTTGGGAATCTTCAACCAAAACATACAATGGTAGAACTAGCAAATGCAGCAGAATCTGGTCTGTTCTGATGCAAGATGGCTACACATTTTCATCTACTACTTAAGGAGGATAAACTAGAATTAATATCATCTTCAATGACTTGAATCTGTAGCAGATCCTCTCACTGCAGATGCTGTCTGACCTGCTGAGCTTCCAGCATTCTCTGTTTTTTTAAAATCAGATTTCCAGCATCTGCAGTGCTGTTGTTTTTTTTTAATTACAGCAGTAATTGGATGAAAATCAGTAATTTGTAAGGGGTATGAGTAAGCTGCTGGTCTGCACTCACTGAGCAGTGCTCTCCTGTCCAAGTCAGAAAGAAGTGGATCCCCCACCTGTGGGGGTTGAACACAATCTAGGCTGACACTCCAATGCAATTTGGGCTCCTTATCTCAGAAAGGATGTGCTGGCATTAGAAAAAGTCCAGGAGGTTCATGAGAATGAGCTTGGGAATGAAAGGATTAATGTGTGATAAGCATTTGATGTCTCTGAGCTCCTTAACGTTGTCATAGCTGGGAGGGTAGTAGAGAAAAGCTCCCTCTACCTATTAAATGCTCCCAATGGTGTGCATCTCAAATAGCCTCTGACAACCAAGTCCAGCTTCTGGCCTTCACGTGTGGCTTAGCCGCTAAGTCCGGCAGAACCCTTTCTACTGACGGGCAGAGCAAAAGTGGGTTACGGGTACCTTAAAACCAGTTGCTTCAGGCAGATGGGGCTCATCAACTATGGTTGGCAATTCATCAAGAAGGAGAATTCTGATCTCAAACCTCCGCTGACTTGAGGTTCTACCCACTCATGGGGGAAGGCTATGGAAGTAAACCCGAAGGAAAGTGTGTAAGGAAGGACTACAAGTTCAATGCTGATTGGCAACTCCTGCAATGCCGCTGGTGTCAAATTGCATCAGTGTCTGCCATTCCTTTGGATTTATCCATTGCAAGGAGAGGGGGAGCCTGCTGCACAGGCAACAGCTTTCTCTCCATATCTTACTGCCCCGGCTTGTATATCATATTGACAGCTAAGATGCAACCCCCACTAACAGAGGGCCTCAATGGATGTCTCTGGGCCTGTACTTGGAGTACAGAATGATTGGGGGGGTGGGGGGGTGGAATCTCATTGAATTCAGCCAACCCAACTATCAAAGGGCTTAGATAGGATATTTCTAATAATGGATGAGTCTAGGATCAAGGGGTACAGCCTCAATTTAGAAAGCAGTCCTGAGATGAGGAAGAATTTCTTTAGCAGGAGGGTGGTGAATCTGTGGAATTCACAAGTCGTTAGGTATACTTAAAGAGAAGGATACTAGGTTCTTTATTAGTAAGTGCTGACCTTTCCTATTCATGTAATTTTCCAAATATATTTTCAATGTCATTATTTTACTAGCCTCTACCTCTTCCTCTAGCAACTGATCCACAAATCCAACATTGTGTAAAAAAAACTGTCCCTCATGTCCCTTTTAAATCTTTCTCCTTTTGTTAAACCATGCCCTTTAGCTTTGGATAACCCCACCTTGGGGAATATATTGTACCCATTCACATTTCTTGTGCCTCTTATGATTTTATAGAGTTCTATAAGATCACCCCTCAATCTCCGACATTCTAGGGAAATAAACTCCCATCCTATCCAGTCTCTCCTTATAACTCAAGCCTCCAATCCCAGAAGCATCCTCATAAAGCTATTTTTATACCATCAAGTTTAATGATATTTTCCCTCTAGCAGGATGACCATAACTGTACACAGTACTTCAAATGAGGCCTCGTCAACATCTTGTACAGCTGTAACATGATGTCACAACTTCTAGAGTCAATATCCTGACCAATGACGGCCAGCATGCAGAAAGCCTTTCTGTGCCAGCATTTTCAAGAGATTATCTACCTGCACCCCTAGGTTAGTGGTCGCCAACCCATCGATCACGATCGACTGGTCGATCTTTGAGACTTTCCCAGTAGATCCCAAAAAATGAAAAATACACACACAAATACTGTTGAGAGATTGTTTCTGGGTTGCAGGGTTTTAGTTCCGTTCCTTCTGCCCAGTGCACATGCGTGTAGCTCACCTGCCACACACTACACAGTGTACTTCAGTGGTCCCCAACCACCGGGCTGCGGACCGATACCGGGCTGCGAGGAAACAATATGAGTCAGCTGCACCTTTCTTCATTCCCTTTCACGCCCACTGTTGAACTTGCACACACGCAAAGTCATCAGTCGCCTAAAAGCAGTGATACCCTTGCGCCAGGGATCACTGGTTGGCCTCACGCGGCTGGCGGGAAGTTCCGTTGTTACTGCCTGGAGCGCCAACCGACGGGCACCACCTCTAAACTTGTTTACCACACCGAATGTTTGTGGGGAACCCGGTGCTGAAATATTCGCAAACAACCTAATTGGGGCTCAGGGTTTCGTAAGTAGCAGAGCAGCTACCACGCTGTGATCTACTGAAAGTCATCCCTAGAGCCAAACTTTTGTCCGCCAATAGATTCTACCTTGGGGGGGCGGGGGGGGGGGGGTGGCAGGTGCGCGCCCTGTCACACTCCTCGCTCGGTCGCTCTCTCCAGACTGCGACTGCAACAGCCCCGGCACGGGGACCTCCAGCTCTTACCTTGTCCTTTCACCCCACCCACACCTGGCCAAGGCTTCTGGCAGTGGGTGGGCGGGGGGCTGGAGTTTGGGCCCGGAGGCTGTCTAATGAAGCAATGAAGCACTCGAAACTGCTTTGGTACCTTGAGTCCAAGCACCCTGCACTTAAAGGCAGCGGAAAAAAATGTGAGCAAGCGGGACAGAAGCTAAGTGCTGAGTGTCACGAAAACTAAATTGCAGAATAGACTGGACAGAAGGAACCTGCTTCGAGTATCACTGTATTCTGGTCGCCCCCCCCCCCCCACCCCACCGCGTCGGCCAGTTCACAAGAATATTGTCAATATTAAACCTGCCAGCCGCGTGAGGCCAATATTAAACCTGTTCGCGGTGCAAAAAAAGGGCGGTGATCCCTGGTGTACATACATAATTTCTACTTCTGGGTTGCGGGGTTTTACTTTCGGTCTTTTTTGCCCAGTGCGCATGTGTGTGACTAACCGATTCAGCAGGTCGATCTTGTCTTTCACTAAGACCGAGGTAGGGAATCTTGGGCTTAAAAAGGTTGGTGCACACTACCCTTGGTCTCTCTGTTCTACAATACTCCCCAGGATGCTCCAATTACTGTGCAGGTCCTAGTTTGTTTCACCAAAATGCAACAGCTCACATTTATCTGAATTAAACTCCATTTGCCACTTCTTGGCTCACTGGCAATCCATCAAGATCTTTGAAAGTCAGAATCACTAAAGCCAGTTATATGGTTATTATCACAACGCTGCTTATAGTCAGTCTGCTGTGATCAAATGTGTTCAAACTCAAATTTTCCATTAAAATATTCTACGAGTATTCATGCAAACCTATACCTTTGGCATTGAGATCCTAATTACACTCAGTTAAATCAGTTCGTCTGACTATATCATTAAGTCACTGTGAGATACAGAACAGATAGATGGTGTCCTTGAGCTTGGTGTTACGTGCTTTCAGGCTTTTTTTTAATCTTCTGCCTGATGGGAAAGGGGAGATGACAGAAAGTCCAAGGTGGGTGGTGTCGTTGATTATGCGGGTTGCTTTACTGAGGCAGCAAGGTATATAGTTAAGAGTCCACGGAGGGGAGGCTGGTTCCTGTGATGTCCTGTGTCCACAATTCACTACAGTTTATTGTAGCCATCTGCAGAACAGTTACCATATCAAGCTGCTATGCATCCAGGTGGAATAATTTCTATGGTGCATTGATTAAAAAATGGTAAAAATCTCTTTCCTTAACTTCCTGAGGACATAGAAGTATTGGTGAGCTTCCTTGGCTGCGCCGTTACTGTGACTGGACTAGAACACACTATTGATGATGTTTACACCTAGGAAATTAAAGCTCACAACCTTAGCAGTTACGTTAATTCTATTCTATCAACTCCTCCCACCCAGAGAATCTACCACCCACTTCCACATCAGGAGCAATTTACAGCAGAAAATTAGCCTACCAATCTGTATGTTTTTGGACGTGGGTAGAAACTGGAGCACCCAGAGGAAAGACAAACGCTCAAAGAGGACATGAAACAGTGGTCAGGACTGAACCCATGTGTTTATTACAGTCAGCAGTTGCTGAGACAGAGTAATCTCTGACAACATACCCCAGCAAAAGACACTGCACCATGATTTCTTTAAGAGATCAACAGGATGACAAAGGATGAATCCCAGGAATGTATGGTCCACGTCTGCTCATATCAGGTAGGAGTGAGCAATTTGAAAAATACCATTAGCGTTTCTGAAGGGTGATTTATTCAGATGTTGTCAGAGATTTCAGTATCTGGCAGTATCCTCCATTGTACAGAAATGGTGGTGGGTGGGAGGGAGGGTTGGTCTGCTCCTGTTCTTAGAACAGAGATGGTTAGGGGGCATTGCTTATAACTTATAAATGATTCCATTAGCAAGTACAGGAAGAAAAATAGCAAAGTTTAATTTTACAATAGTTCTGGGAAACATTCAGTACTAGGAAGGGTTAGTCAGTGGTGTTTCAACTCCATGATTAACAGCAGATTTATTGGTGTCTACAAGACTTGCCTTCAGTTTAATTGAAAGGAGTGGGGAAGAGGGAAGGGGCAGTGAAAAAATTGTGGAAAGTGGGTTGTTGTGGTCTAAATTGCAATACCTGAAGGAATGTTGGGAGTAGATTATTCAAGAGCTGTTGGTAGAGAATAGCTTGAAGAGGAAATTTTGCCAGAGTATTGGATTGTAGCAGAGCTGGGAGTGGGGTTGGGTGGGTGCAACTGCATCTTGTACTCAACAGACACACCAGCAAGGTGGAACAAATGTCTTGCAGTGTTTCTGTAGCACCAATCCATCATTCAGGGGATGTTGATCCAATTCACATTCCTTCCCCAAACATTGTTGTAGTTAACATATTTGTGGATGACACCAACATTTGGGATGTAGTGGATAACAAGGAAGACTATCATGGCTTGCAGTGGCATCTGGACCAGCTGGAAAAACGCAGATGGAATTTAAACCAGACAAGTAAGAGGTTTTGCATTTCAGCAGGACCAACCAGGTTAGATCTAACACAGTGAACTGTAGGGCAGCAAGGAGTGCAGTGGATCTGGGAAGACAGGTCTATAATTCATTGAAAGTGATGTCACAGGTTGATAGGATCATAAAGAAAGCTTTTGACATATTGGTTTTCATATTGAGTACAGGAGATGGGATGTTATTGTGTACAGTTTTGGTCACCCACCTACAGCAGATATGTAAATAAGGTTGAAAGAGTACAGAGAAAATTTATAAGGATGTTCTCGGGTCTGGAGGACACAAGTTATATGGAAAGATTGAATAGGTTAGGACTTTATTCTTTGGAACATAGATGATTGAGAGGAGATTTGTTAGAGGTATACAAAATTATGAGGGGTGTAGAATGGTTAAATGCAAACAGGGTTTTTCCACTGAGAGTGGGTGGGACAACAACTAGAGGTCATGGGTCAAGGGTGAGAAGTATAAGGGAAATAGAAGGGGAAACTTCTTCACATCTTTTAGATGTGCAAGTGTATGTTGAAATGAGCTGCCAGTGTAAGTGGTGCATGCGGGCTTGATTTCAACATCTAATAGAAGTTTGGATAGGTACATAGATGGTAGGTGGCATGGAGGGCTATGTTCCCTATGCATGTCAATGGGAATTGGCAGTTTCAATAGTTCAGAACAGACCAGATGGGTCGAAGGGCCTGTAAATGTGCTGTATTTTTCTATGACTTTATATGATGATATCAACAAACCAATTACAATGTGCACTCTGAATCCCTACACAAAGATAGATAGAACTGCAGCAACTCTTCAACTGTATCACCAGGTACATCCTGCCCCACCCATGGTGGAGTCTGCACTTTCCACACTACCAACAGAACCAGGGGTGGGCGCAAGTCATCCACGATCCCCAGGGTCTGCCTAAAAGAAACACAGAAAACCTACAGCACAATACAGGCCCTTCGGTCCACAAAGCTGTGCCAAACATGTCCTTATGTGAGCAATTACCAAGGATTACCCACAGCCCTCTATTTTTCTGAGCTCCATATATCCACACTATCCACAACACCTGCAGCCTAACAAGAACAACAAGAAGAATTTGATTTCACTTGCTGTGATGTGATTCCATGTGTCTGAAGTTCATTAATGCCACTCTTAATGCTAATTATAGTTTCAAGGACAATCGGTTAAATAGTTTACTATTGCCACATTTACCGAGGTACAACAACAACTTTGTTTTGCATGCCATCCACACGGATCATTCCATCACATCAATACACTGAGGTTGCACAAGGCAGAACAACTACAGAATATAGAATATAGTTACAGAAAAAGTGGTGCAGTGCAGGCAGACAATAATGACAAAGCCATAACAAAGTAGAGTGTGAGCTCAAGAGTCCATCTTCTGGTACAAGGGAAGCATTGAATATTTTCATAGCAGCAGATAGAAGCTGCTGGAGGCACATGCTTTCACGTTTAGAAACAGAAGTAAGTTTTTCAAATGTACAGGCACAAGGCAGATCCTAAAATTCAGGAAAATCCTTCATCATTTCCAGGTGATAGATCAAAGGCAGAACCCATAAAGCAATAGGAATCCAGACCTCATTCCCATTGGGAGGGGTCAAGATTGGAATTGCTTTATTATTGTCACGTGTACCAAGACAGAGCAAAAAGCCTGTCTTGCATATTGTTTGTACAGATCAAACCATTACACAGTGCATTGAGGTAAAAGGTGGTAAAACAATAAGTGCTTAATTAGTGCAACAGCTAAAGAAAAAACACAGTGCAGGTGAACAAAAAAGGTGCAAGATCACAGGCAGAGCAGTTGTCATACTAACCCCTTATGCATCCAGATAAGATGCTTTCTATAGTGCAACGATAAAAATTAGTAAGGGTGGACAGGGACATGCCAAATGTCTTTAGCCTCGCGAAGAAGCACAGGCTTTCTTGGCAGCGGTGTCTACCTGATTGAAACCAGGACAGGCTATTGCTGGTGTCACCTGCAGGAACTTGAAACTCTCAGGCCTCTCAACCTCAACACAGTTGAGGCAGACAGGAACAAGTGTGCTGCCCCTCTTCCCGAAGTCAACGACCAACTCTTGTTTTGATCAACAATTGGATCTAAGGGTGGTTAGTTAAACATACAAGGATAGATGGTGATGGAGAGAGACAGAGAGGTGCAGTAAGCTAATGTGTACAGAAATAAAGGAACACTCAATGATCTGTTTGAGTTTTACAGTCTATATTGCCCTGCTCACCTGCTCTTTCCCCAAAGCACTGCATTTTTCTACTCATTGAATAATTATCCAATTCCCGTCTGAAAGTTATTTTGAATCAACTTCTACCACCTTTTCTAGCAGAAAACAGCTTGCTTGATTCCCTGCCTTCCTTGGACACAGACCCCTCCTGCCTCTAAAAAAAGCCATCCCCAACATTCTGCCGAAACCTCAGGGAATCCCAAACACTTAGTGATTGCTGCCTCATTGCCGAGGCAACTGAAAGACAGCTGACCCCTGTGAGAAACCTTGGGGCGTTTTCACCAAGTAATGGCATTAAATAAATTGAGTTGTTAAAACAACTGTGGCTGAACAGGAAATTGAACAAAGTTCTGCAGTAAAATCTTTGCAAAGTAACTTTTAAAACAAAATTCAAAAATTAATTCCAGCTCATAATACTAGGAAATGCTGGGAATTTTCAGCAGGCCAGGCAGCATTTGAGGAGAGAGAAACTAGAGTCCACGTATAAGATATTGGTATTGGTTTATTTTTGTCACATCTAACAAGATACAGTGAAAAGCTTGCTTTGCATACTGATCATACAGATCAAATCATTGTACAGTGCATTGAGGTAAAAAAAATAAACAATGCAGAATAAAATTTGAAAACTACAGAGAAGGTGCAGTACAGGTTAACAATACGGGACAAGATCGGAATGAGGTAGATCGTGCAGTCAAGAGATCATCTTATCATACAAGAGGTCCTTTCAAGAGTTTCGTAACAACATAATAGAAGCTATTGAAGGACCTTTCATCAGTACTGGGAAAAGATTGAGAAAAAACAAGTTTTGCAACACAGAGGACAGTATGAGGTGAGACCAAATCAGAAGGTAGTCAGGTCTATAGGTGGGAGAGGTAAATTAAAATGGGGGAGGTTTACAGAGGGTGGAAATTAGACAAGAAACACAAAATCAGAGAATAAGTGGGAATGGGAATAACTACATGCAGTAATTCAACTTGCTAAAGATACAAAAAGTATTATAGATGCTAGAAATCTGATATTAAAAATAGAAAATGCTGAAAATACTCATTGGGTCAGACAGCATCTAAAGTGCTAGACATTCTTAGAGTTACCATATTTTCTACTTTTGTTCAACTTACTGTTGAGTCTTACAAGTTGTACTGTGCCGAGATGGGAAACGAAGTGCAGAACCTCAGATTTTATGGAGATTTGTTGGAACAAAAGACAGAGAGGTCAGAGGGTAGTGGAATGGAGGATTAAAGTGACAAGAAGCAGGAACAGCAAAGGGTATTTTGACTGACTGAATGAGCTGTTTAGTAAATCTAAACACTGACAGTACAGTTCTGGAGAGGCCATTGAGCCCACATTGATTTGTTAATCCTGATGCCAATTTATACTTAAAGTCACCTTCCTGTTTGTAATCAATATCCCTCTATATTAATATGTCTATCCAAAAGCCTCTTAAAGCTCCACCAAATTTCCACTACTACCCCTGGTAACCCATTCCAGGCACTTTCTGCATAAAAAAAACTTGCCCTTCACAACAGCTGTAAACTCCAACCCTCTGCCAAACCTTAAAAGCATACCCGCTGGTGTTTGAAATTTCCTTCCTGGGGAAAAGATTCTGACTGTCCACCCTATCTTTGCTACTAATTTTAAAAAATCTATTGGATTTCCTCTCAGGCTCTGATGCTCCAGAGAAAGTAACTCAAGTTTGACTACCCTCTCCTTATAGCATATGCCCTCTAATCCAGGCAGCATCTCAGTAAAACTCTTCTGCATCCTCTCCAGTGTCCACACCCTTCCTACAATAGATTGACCAATGCTCCCAGTGTGTTCTGGTCTGACTGAAGTCTTATAAACTGTGTGGAGGCCATATTGTGAACACAGGATGCAGTATGCTTCATTAAAAGTGCATCTAATTTCTTGATTCACCTGACTGTGTGTTCCTATTTGGGTGCTAATGATAACAACAGTAATGCCTGTCAGTGACTGTAATTTAGGTAACTAAAAACAAATAGGGTCAGGCAGCCTCCATGCAGTCAACCTTTCAGATATAGACCCTTCATCAGGACTGGAAAGAAGGGAGATAGTATAAAAAGTGGGGAAAAGGGGTGGCGCAAGAGCTGGCAGGTGATAGGTAGGTAAGGGAAATTAGGAATAATATAAGAGGCTTGGAATTGATCATTAGAAGTGACAAAGGGCTGCAGAAGATAGAATTTGATAGGTCAGGACAGTGGGATTGAGGTAAGAAGGGGAATCAGAGGGAGGAGTATGTGGGAAATAGGCAGATTCAGAGACAGAAGACAAGAAAGTGAAGTGATGGAGTCAAGTGGAATAAGGAGGAGAAAAGAGGGACAGAGGGGAGAAACTGATGTTCATGCTACCAAGGTGAAACAGGAGGTGCTATTCTTCTAATCTACATCCATGAAACACTGACTGGCTTGGAATACAAGAACCAGGAGTAGGAATAGGCCATCTGGCCTGTTGAGCCTGCTCCAACATTCAATAATATCATGGCTGATCTGGCAGTGGACTAAGCTCCCCCTACTTACCTTCTCCCCCAAAACAATTCTATCTAACTGTGTCTTAAATATATTTAATGAGGTAGTAGTCTCTGTTGCTTCCATGGGCAGAGAATTCCACACATTCGCAGCTCCCTGGGAGAAGCCAATCTTCATCCTAAATCCACAGCCCCGAATATTGAGGTTAAATCCCCAATTCTGGTCTCATCTAGCAGCAGAAACAGTTTTCCTGCCTCTATGTTATCTGTCTCATAATTTTTATATGTGCCTATAAGGTCCCCTCTCATTCTTAGGCCCTAGGGTCTCAATCTCTGCTCACAGGCTAACCCCCTATCTCTGAAATCAACCTTGCAAACCTACCCAGCACCAGCCAGTATATCTTTCCTCATGTAAAATCAAAACTGCATGTAGTACTCCAGGTGTGGTCTCACCAGTCCCCCATACAGTTGCAGCATAAACTCCCTGCCCTTATATTCAATCCCTCTAGCAATGAAGACCACCATTTTATTTGCCACCTTCTTAACCTGTGGCACCTGCAAACCAAACTTCATGCACAAGCACTCTCTCTTTTCCCCAATTGCTGTTAAACCATCTGAATTCTTCCAGCATTTCCAATTTCTTTGTTTCAGGTTCCAGAACTGTAGTTTTATCTGTTCTGATGAATATTTGAGTAATCAGCCTGTCAGAGTGACTGACATTGATTTTATGCAAACCTTTCTTCCCCTCCACATCTGATTTCTGAAGAGTCCATGAACCCACAAACAACACCTCACTATTCCTCTTTAGCACTACTACATACTTTTATTGTAACAGTAATATTTTTTAATGTCATACTGTACTGCTGCCATGAAACAGCAAACTTCATGATTTATACAAGTGCTTCTGATTCTATAGGTAACAATAATCCATTCAATGCATTTCCAGAGGAATTGGCCTACTTTTGTAGGAAGCGATATGCTTTCTCTGTCCTTTACTGAGTAATGTTTTCATTGTAAAACAGCCCAGATTCAGGTTTATCATCACTGACTTAACTGACATGAAATTTGTTATTTTGCAGCCGCAGTACAATGCAGACATAAAATTACAATACATTACAAAAATAAATAGATAATACAAAAAAAAGTGAATGAGGTGATAGTATTCATGGGTCGTTCTGAAGAAACAATTTCTGAATCATTTAAGCTCCTGGATCTCCTCCACAATGAAAAGGGAGCATGCCACCTTCATGAGGTGCCACATCTTGAGGATGCCTTCAGTGGTGGGGAGGGTTGTGCCTGTGATGGAGCTGACTGAGTTTGCAACCCTTGTAGCCTCTTGTGATCCTATGCATTGCAGCCTCCATAACAGATGGTGATGCAACCAGTAAGAACGCTCTCCATCGCACATCTGGAAAAATGTTAAGAATCTTTGGTGACCTACTGATTCTCCTCAAACTCCAAACCGAGTACAGTCACTAGTGTGCTTCTGCTAGCTGGTCTGCACATCCTCTGAGCACTCTACCAGGAATGTTGTCTGGTCCAACAGCCTTCCATGGGTTGACCCTGCACAGGGTTCTTCTCACATCGGCCACAGTGAGACACAGCTTGAACCACATCATCAAGTTCGCCGATGACATGACCGTGGTGGGTCTCATCAGCAAGAACAAGTCAGCTTACAGAGAGGAGGTGCAGCGGCTAACGGACTGGTGCAGAGCCAACAACCTGTCTCTGATTGTGAACAAAACAAAAGAGATGGCTGTTGACTTCAGGAGAGCACAGAGTGACCACTCTCTGTTGAACATTGATGGCTCCTCAGTAGAGATCGTTAAGAGCACCAAATTTCTTGGTGTTCACCTGGCGGAGAACCTCACCTGGTCCCTCAACACCAGCTCCATAGCAAAAAAGGCCCAGCAGCATCTCTATTTTCTGCGAAGGCTGAGGAAAGTCCATCTCCCACCCCCCCCATCCTCATCACATTCTACACGGGGTTGTATTGAGAGCAAACAGCATTATGAAGGACCCACGCACCCCTCATACAAACTCTTCTCCCTCCTGCCATCTGGGAAAAGGCACTGAAGCATTCAGGCTCTCATGACCAGACTATGTAACAGTTTCTTCCCCCAAGCTATCAGACTCCTCAATAACCAGAGCCTGGACTGACACCTTACTGCCCTATTGTCCTGTTTATTATTTATTGTAATGCCTGCACTGTTTTGTGCACTTTATGCAGTCCTGGGTAGGTCTGTAGTCTAGTGTAGTAATTTTTTTTTCTGTATTGTTTTTTACATAGTTCAGTCTAGTTTTTGTACTGTGTCATGTAACAGAATGGTCCTGAAAAAACGTTATCTCATTTTTACTATGTACTGTACCAGCAGTTATGGTCAAAATGACAATAAAGTGACTTGACTTGACTTCTAAATGATTGCATCAATTTATTGGGCCAAGGGAAGATCCTCTGAGAGGTTGATTACCATCTGGTCTTGCCTGTTCTATTCTGTCATGAGCTAACACCATGCGAAATACCTTGCTTACCCTTTTGATTCCAGATTTTTAGCATCCAGTGTTCCGCATTTGTCAAAAGGGCAGGCCTTGTACTAACCTAGACACCTTTGGATATTAGGCGTTCTCTCCCTTAATGTTGTGCACTTGTTTTGATTGGTGTCTAGCACAAGACATAGGAGCCGTGTTGAACTCCAAACTAAATTTAACCTTCTGTCCACTCAACCTGTCAAACGCCAACTTCTTGAAAGCAAGAGTCACTTTTACATTCATGGGGATAAGTCTGGTAAATTCCTAGCCAATCAGCTGAGGCGTTCCAAAGCCAAACAACATATTACAAAGATCCGGAAGGAGAACGGAGACTTTACATCGGATCATTTAGAAATTAATGACACATTTAAAAATTTTTATTCTCGGCTTTATTCCTCTGAATCTCTGAATGACAATATCTCTGTTGATCAATTTTTACAAAATCTGAATATCCCCTCACTTTCATCTGATTTCAAAGCCAAACTCAATGCGCCTATGTCATTAGAAGAAATATCTACTGCAATTTCTGCACTGTCCTCAGGGAAATCTCCTGGACCTGATGGGTTCCCTGTAGAACTTTATAAATCATTCTCTTCTCTTCTTTCTCCTCAGTTACTTTCAGTATTATCTGACTCGTTTAATTACGGCAAATTGCCACCCTCTTTCAGTGAGGAATCTATTATTCTTCTTTTAAAAAAGAGCAAAGACCCAACAGAGTGTTCCTCGTATAGGCCGATCTCTCTGCTCAATGTTGATGTAAAGATCTTAGCTAAAGTTTTGGCTCATAGATTAGAAACCGTCATTCCCTCCATTATCTCTGATGACCAAACAGGCTTTATTAAAAACCGTCTCCCTTTTTTTAACATTCGGCGTTTATTTAATATCTTATACTCACCTCCAACTGGGATTCCTGAATGTGTTATTTCCCTCGATACGGAGAAAGCATTTGATCGTATAGAGTGGAACTACCTTTTTGCAGTTTTAGAAAAATTTGACCTTAGCCAAAGTTTCATCTCTTGGATTCAATTGCTGTACCTGTGTCCTACTGCCTCTGTTTTAACCAATTTTCAGAAATCCCAAGTACTTAATCTCAAACGTGGCACCCGCCAGGGATGCCCCTTAAGTCCCTTTCTCTTTGATTTGGCTATGGAACCTCTGGCAATAGCATTTCGAAACTGCCCTGAATTGACTGGGATTTGGAGAGGGGGTGTTGAGCATAAAGTTTCTCTCTATGCTGATGACTTATTACTCTTTCTCTCAAATCCCTCTACATCTTTACCTCTAATATTTTCACTTCTTGACCAGTTTAGCCAGATCTCTGGCTATAAACTTAATTTACATAAGAGTGGACTTCTCCCAATTAATAAAGAAGCACAAGAACTAACATTTCGTGATCTCCCTTTTAAAGTAGTCCATAATCAATTTACTTATCTTGGAATTACAGTCACAAGGAAGTTTAAAGATCTCTTTCGTGAAAACTTTGCCAATCTTTCATATGCTATAAAACAGAGTCTGGTACAATGGTCACCTCTATCTATGTCTTTGGTAGGTCGTATTAATGTTGCTAAAATGTGTGTTCTCCCCAAATTTTTATACCTATTTCAATCTATCCCAATTTTTATTCCTAAATCTTTTTTTGATTCCTTAGACTCTATTATTTTGTCATATCTGTGGCAGAATAAGCGCTCTAGAATTAATAAAATCCATCTCCAAAAATCTAAAAAAGAGGGTGGCATGGCTTTACCTAACTTTCATTTATATTACTGGGCAGCTAATATACGTTGTGCTACCTTCTGGTCTTTCTTCCATGGCCAACCCGAGTGCCCTAACTGGGTGGCGATGGAGCTGAGCTCCACTAAAGAATTATCTATCTCTGCACTTCTTGGCTCTGCACTCCCTAGTAGTCTGCCCAGATCAATAGCTAATCCTCTTGTTAGACACACTTTGCGTATATGGGCTCAGATCAGGAAATGCTATGGTTTCCAGGGGTTTTCCGTTTCCAGCCCTGTTGTTCATAATCACCTTTTTTTCGCCTACTACTTACAATTCAGCATTCCAGGTTTGGTATAGGAAGGGCATTAGACATTTTGAAGATCTTTTCATTGATAATCGCTTCGCTTCTTTTCAGCAGCTCTCTGTTAAGTTCAATCTGCCCAATGCTCATTTTTTCAGCTATCTCCAAATCCGACATTTTATTGCTCCTTTAATTCCTAACTTTCCTGCAATGCCTGCGAAAAATGCTATGGACCTATTTCTTTCCATGAATCCACTAGGTAAAGGCTTAATATCAATCATCTGAGATAAACTAGCAGCCTTACGACGGGCTCCCATGGATAAAATCAAAATGGCCTGGGAGCAGGATTTAAATATCTCCTTATCTGAGGAGAGCTGGGATTCAGTTCTCAAATCGGTTAACTCAACCTCTCTTTGTGCTCGCCACTGACTTTTACAGTTTAAGATTGTTCATAGAGCACATATGTCTAAATCTAAACTATCTCGATTCTACCCTAGCGTTAGTCCGCTCTATGATAAATGCATGAGGGGCGTGGCCTCTTTCATCCATATGTACTGGTTATGTCCTAGCTTGGAGAAATTCTGGAAAGATGTCTTCACTACGTTATCGTGTATTCTGCATCAGCACCTACAACCAAACCCCTTAATTGCTCTGTTCGGTTTTTGGGGCGAGACAGATTTATGTCTGGGTCCGACCAAATGCCGAATATTATCCTTTGCCCCTCTCCTGGCTAGATGCTTGATCCTCCTCAGATGGAGAGATGCTGCCCCGCCCACTCATGCTCAATGGCTTAACGACATCATGGCCTATTTGGACCTCGAAAAAATTCATTATTCAGTTCTCAATTCGGATCTAAAGTTCCATAAGGTCTGGGGACCTTTTATCGAGTACTTTCATAACCTTCCTCTTGACTAGGGTTTTTTTTTCTTTCAGCTCCTTTTTTTTTCTGGTAGAAGGCATTATTATCCTCTGTTGCTGAGTGTATTCACAGTCTGGGAGTTTGGCTGTCCTGACTTATACATTCTATATTGTGTTGTGGTTGGTCTGGAGTTGTTGTTGTTTTTTCTTGTGTTGTGGGGCTTGGGGAGGACACTAAGCTTACTTGTCTTTAATTCAGGTGCTTTTTTTTGCTAAATTCTCTTCCTTTGTAGCATATTGTTATTGTATGCTTAATTTTGCACTGTTTTAATGTTCCTCATTGGGATTTGGGGTTTTTAATTTGTAAAATGTTTTGAAAAACTAATTAAAAAATTTTAAAAAAAGACATAGGAGCAGAATCAGGCCATTCAGCCCATCAAGTCTGTTCCACCATTCAATGATGGCTTATTTATGTTCTCTCTCAATCCTATTCTCCTGCATTCTCCCAGCAATCTCTGAAGTCCTTACTCTTCAAGAGCCGATCAACCTCTGCTTTAAATATACCAAATGACTTTGGCTCCAAAGCCATCGGTGACAATGCATTCCACAGATTCACTACTCTCTGGCAAAGAAACTCCTCGTTTCTGTTCTAAAAGGATGTCCTTCTATTTTGAGTCTGTGCCCTCCGGTCCTAGACTTGCCCACTACTGGAATCATCATCTGCATGTCCTCTGAATATTCAGTAATTTTCAATTTGATCCCCTGATTCCTCTATGAGAATAAACAAAATGAATAATAAGATATTCAGAATTATTTATTTGTAAGCAGTCAGTAAAGACAATGCATACCCCAGGGAACGGTTGGATGAACAATGGTTTACATTTAAGGGAGATACTGGATAAGATCATTGTGGAGTTCTGGGAATAAACCTGCAGCAGCAACAGTTTCCAAAATAACACAACTGGACCAAGCTGCCAGAGTTGGTGGTTGAGGTGGGTACATTAACAACTTCTAAAAGGACCTTAAAACAGATACATGGATAGGATAGGTTTAGAGCAGAGGTTCCCAACCTTTGTTTATGCCATGGCTTTGTTTAAACCCCTGGCTTAGAGGAATATGGGCCATATATGGGCAAATGGGACTATCCATCTAGGGCAGCATGGATTGTTGGGCTGAATGGCCTGTTTCCATGTTGTATGATGCTAAAATTGGTGCTGTGAAATAGATTTTAAGACTTCCCACATTCAGCTGATTGTAGACCAGCAACATTCAAATACCATGCAAAACCTGGTTGGATTGAGTTCAGTTCTAGTCACCTCATTACACAAAGGATGTGGAAGCTTTAGAGAGGGTGCAAAGAAGATTTAGCAGGATGCAGTCTGGATTAAAGAGCAACGTATCACAAGAAAAGATTGAGCGAGCTAGGGCTTTTCTCTTTCCAGCAAAGGAGGACGACATGTGACTTAATAGAGGTGTACAAGTGACAAGAGGCCTAAATAGAGTTGTCAGCCAGCACCTTTCCCCCAGGGTGGAGATAGCTAATAAGATATGGCATAATTTGAAGCTGGTTTGGAGTACAGGGAGATGTCAGAGATAGAATTTCTTTTTAAAATAGAGTGGTTGGTGCATGGACACAGTACCTTGTGTGGTACAGGCAGGCACATTAGGGATATTTAAAAGACACTTAGAAAAATGTAAGGCTATGTAGGAGGGAAGGGTGAGATTGATTTCAGAGTAGCTTAAAATGTCAGCACAACACTACAGGCTGAAGAACCTACACTGTTCTGTACTGTTCTATGTTCTATCAAAGCACCTTCAAATCAGAGCTTGTCTCTTTGGTCAGGTAGGATATCAAAAGAAAGCCAGAATAGGCCATGCCACTTTTTACAGGCTGACTCTAAGCGACTCCAAATCCACCAACGTGTTCAATTATAGCATCTCTGAAATGACCAAGCAAGACATCCTCTTCGGGGATAAATGTGAATAGGTAGTAAACACCTATTGAATGTCAAATGAATAGGATTTTTTTTTTGAGATTCTGGCCATTCTCTCTTCTCCCCGCTCCCATTGGGTTGAAGATACAAAAACATGATAGCATGAATCACAAGGATCAAAGACAGCTTCTACCCTGCTGCTATAAGACTACTGAATGGACCTATCATATCCTAAACTCTCCCAATCTATCTGCCTGTAGCCCTTGCACTTTGCCTGCCCGCACAGCACTTTCTCAGTAACTCGAAAACCATATTCTGCAATCCGTTCCCTTTTTACTAACTCAGTGTACTTATGTATGGCATGAACTGTCTGAATGGTATAAAAAACAAGGGCTGCTCACTGTGTCTCGGCACATGCGAACCAACTCAATAGTAAAAAAATGGCAAGTAAGCCAAACACATGGCGGGGTTTGGAAGAGACAAATGAATGAAGAAATTAAAATAATTCAGTGAGAGTAAGGTCATGAATAAATACAGCAATACACTCAAAAGGGCTGAATGGACAGTGCCTAGTCCCTAATATATTGGCGTAGAGGCCTGAGCTCCTACATCCACTGTTCTCAATCTACTGTTGTCGACCGAATCTCAGATGGCAATGAGGCTATGTAGAGAAGTGAGAAGATTGGCTGGTTGAGTGGTGTTGCAACAACAACCATGAACTACTTGTTAGCAGGACCAAGATTCAAGATAGTTAATGTATTTCCACTCTCAAGTGTAAAGGAGAATGAAAGGATGCAGTACAGAACAAAAACCACAATAAGGAACACAATAATAAAAAAGCAAAATTAAATACATACATAAGCGTCTGTACACAAGCTGAGTAACAGGAAATAATAAAGTAGTGTTGGTGAGGTGTGTGGATGGGTGGGTTAGCGGGTGGAAATGTTGATCAGCCTTGTTGCTTGGGGAAAGTAACTGTTTTTGAGTCTGGTGGTCATGTCATGGATGCAAATTCCCCCCCCCCCCCACCACCACTTCCCGGTGGGAGTAGGACAAACAGTCCATGAGCAGAGTGGGTGGGATTGTTTCTGACACCTTTCTGTAAATATGTCCTTGATGGTACAATGGAAAGCATTCTGACTAGTTGCATCACAGCCTGGTATTTATGCTCCAAATCACAAAATTGCAAGAGGCTGCAGATGGTTGTAGGCTCAGCCAGTTCTACATGGGCACAACTCTCCCCACCATCAAGGTCATTTTCCAGAGGTGGTACCTCAAGAAGCAGCATCCACCATTAAGGACACTCACCATCTGGGACATGCCCTCGCTTTATTACTACCATAACGCAGGAAGTACAGGAGGCTGAAGGCGCACACAACATTTTAGGAACAGTTTCTTCCTCTCTGGCATCAGATTTCTGAACAGTCCATAAACCCATAAACACTACCACGTTATTCCTCTTTTTTTAAAAAACACTATTTACTTTACTTACGCTATTTATTTTGTAACTTTATGTTTTTACACTGTACTGATGTCATGAAACAAATTTCATATCATATAAATCAGTGATGGTAAATCTGAATCTGGTGTAAGTCCACAAATGATGTGGATGCATTCTGTAAAATGTCTCCAGTCCTGTCTATGTGCGTGAGTGAATACTTGTGCGTGAGAGGGGGCTTGCAGGTGGGACAGGGGCATGACAGAGTAAAAGAGAGAGAGTAGCAGCACGTAAACATTTTATTTTTAAATGCCCTACAGATTACGTGCGTGCCTTTGGGCACAAAGAGAATGAATTTTAATTTCTAAAGCTCGTATTTGTGTCCCACTTTGCAATTGTTATAAACTGCAGGCAAAATGAAAAATAAATGTAATTCTTCATGATTAAAAGAAAACAGTTTCTTCAAGAACAAAACCAGGTTGACTCACTGTCTCCTTAAAAACTCTTGCTGGAGTATTATAATTCACACTAGTCCAGGGTACTTTGAACATCACCCCAGGAGACAGAGAAGGAAACCAGTGAGATGTGGAATGCACACAGTACAATTTCCTGAACAATGCTCTTCCCTCCTCTCAGCATACGAATGGAAGACAAATTGCAAGTCCTAACTGCATTTCTTTTCACCCCCTCTGGTGGAATCCAACACTATCAGATAGCAGCAAAGGCGATCATTTGAAAGTAGCAAGTAAAACAATTAATAGCCCCCAGTTTTATTTGAATTAGATACAGTTTGTAAAAAAAATGCAAATTCTTTCCTCAAATCTCATTTCACAGTAGATTCAGATGACATGTAAATAGGGCATTTTCAGAGAAAATTCTCTTGGAAGATGATACAATCTTGGCACTGTTCTATGCAGTGATAGCTATTGCTCCTAACACAAGTGCGTGTGGAAATTTCTCCAGAGATCCATCACTGACAAGGAACCCAAACTTATACATCCCAACCAAAATCTCAAGCACTGATTCAAATGAGAGACTTTGGAAATACGATGACATTATCACTTTAGAGGACAATTTGGTCACAGATAGCCCCTAGGTTTCTCATTATCAGCTGAGTGTGAGAGAGGACAGTAATGAGGCCCTCAGGGTCGACAAGGACCAGCAAGACTGCTATAGTTTGATGTTGCTGCTATATTATTGATATACAGGTCAAAGACGACTTAGCCCAAGTGTTAATGAAATATTTCAGTGGGTCAATAATTCAGAGCGTGACTCAGTTTAAGTAGGGTATGAACATGAAACTCACAGCATTAGTTAAAGATGAACGTTGTTTATGTGTTTGAGAGGAAGATATGAGAGAAAAGGCAACAGAGGGGACATGAAGGGAAGTGACTTGAAAGGTTATGTGAGTCTAGCAAGAAGGTTGCTGTGGTCAACTTGGACCAGATGGGCTTAAGAGGTTGATATTATTATTCTATGATACTAAGGATGAAAAGGAGTAGAGGAGATTCAGGGAAAATCAAACAAAATAGGTCGGTAGGTTAATTGTTCAAACTGTAAGATATTTCTGTTGTGAATACAGCTCAAATCCACCAGACAATTAACCTTCCCACCACTGAGTCCATCTATATTTCTCACTGCTTCAGAAAAATAGTCAACATAATCAAGGACCCCACCCATCATGGACATTCTCATCTTCTCACTGGACAGCTTCAATCCCACTGTTATTAAACTCATATGCTAAAAGATGAACGCCTGATCCTCTAATCCATTCTGCCATGGCTTTGCACTTTATTTTTCTGCCTGCACTACACTTTCTCTGTACCTGTGGCACTACATTATGCATTCTGTTTTCTTTTTACTTCAATGATTTGGCATGATCTGTCTGGATGGCATATAAACGAAAGCTTTCACTGTATCTTTTTCATGTGACAATAATAAATCAACACTAATAGTAATTACTGCACTGTACAATGCCCTTAACGTGTAGGTGGGTGGTTGGAAAATCAGTGGATGTTAATGGGCATGTGTAAGAACATAGGTTACAGGGAAATTAATGGGAGAAATAGCAACAATGGGATAGTTCTGAGAGCTGGCTGGGCTAAATAGCTTACACCCAAGACAGGAGGGAATATAAAAAATACAGGATGGGCAGAATGTACAAGCTCTGATCTATGTAAAATCTCAAATCCTCAAATTTACTGCAATAACTGTCAACCACAAAGGAGTAGAAACAGAATCAACCATGAAACACCCATCACCAATAGCTGAAATCCAATAAATGCAAGTCCTCAGGCTAATAGTTAATGCAGGTTGTAACTTTCTACCGCATGGCACTGAACTCCCGAGTTTCTGTATGTTTTGGATTTGTAGTACTAATTACCCAATTCTAACTATGATCTAAGATTTAAAATGAACTGAGACGCAAGAGATTCTGAAGATGTTGGAAATCTTGAGCAGCACACGCAAAAAAAAGTTGAAGGAACTTGGGGAGCCAGAAAAAAAAAATTTGGGCTGACATTCTACATTAACACTGGAAAAGAAGGGGGCAGGAGCCAGAATAAGGTGGTGGGCAGAGGAGTACAAATTGGCAGGGGACAGGTAAGGCCAGGTGAGGGGGAAGAGGGAATGAAAGGTAAAGGGAAAAACTGGGAGGTGAAAGAGGTAAATGGTTAGGATAAGAGTCATCTGGTCTCACCTATCACCTGCCAGCTTGTATTTCTTCCCTTCCCCTCTCCACCCTCCATTCTGCCTTCTGCCCACCTCATTTCCAATCCTAATTAAGGATTTTGGCCCAAAAATCGATTGCTCAGTTCCCTCTATAGATGCTGCCTGACTTGCTGAGTTCCTCCAGTATTTTGTGTGTCTTTTTTAAAAGGAACTAAGGTATGTACTAATCTGTGACTAATTAAACCACCATTCCAACTTCTTCACTTTCGGCCAACAGTGTAAACTAATTTTGTCTCATCTCTGCCTTGAATGATTGCCATTTCTTTCATGCCCTAGCCAGAAAATCCACTAACTTTGGTTTTAAGCTCTGTAAAGAAATCTATATCTTTCAAGTAAAGTATTTCCACTTTTTCATGATCTATCTTCTTTACTAAATGTTACTACGTGGACCAAACCAAAATTTGAGTTTAGAATAAATTAATCACTTTGAACCACTTGTTTATTCAATAAACAAAATGCCCTCTGAGACAAATCTATCTAGTGTACTTGAACTGATGAGGTAACAAATAGAGTCTAACTTAAGGGTAATGATTCCTAATAACCTACACTATAAATTTACCACTCAAGTGGATGTATCACAGCTTGGTATGGCAACTGCTCTGCCTGAGTCTAATACTGTTAAAGACCATTGGAGTGTCCCCTAGTATGATAAGAGAGCTGTGAGCATAGTTCAGCACTTCACAAAGCCAACCTCTCCTCCACAAACTCGGACTACACTTCTTGCTGGCTCAGTAAAACAACTCTAAATATGCCGTCTAGAGACTTCTGTTGTTGAGGGTCACATGACATTAATGACATCCCTTCACCAATTTCATAGACAGCATCCTTATCCAAATGCATCACAGCTTGGTGTGCCAATTGCTCTGCCTGTGATTCAACAAACAGCAAAGAGTTGTGGAGACAGCTCAGCCCATCATGGAAACCAGCTTTCACTCCATGGACTATACTTCTTGCTGCCTCAGTAAAGCAACCAACTTAATCAAAGACCTCCTCCCATCCCAACATTCACTCTGCTCTCCTCCCATCAGGCAAAAAATACAAAAGCCTGAAAGCAGGTACCACTAGGCTCAGGGACAGCTTCCATCCTACTGTTAGGAGAATATTGAATGGCCTTGCACCTTTTTGACTGCCTGCTCTGCACTTTCTCTGTAACTATAACACTTTATTCTGCATTTTGTTTTAATTTACCCTTATAATCTTGATGTACTGACATGATGAAATATCTGTGTGGCTGGTATGCTAAACAAAGTTTCACTGTACCTCAGTATAAGTGACAATAATAAACCAATTTACCTATTTATTTAGTGCAACAGTAGCTAGAAGCTTACAGACATAGAAAACTCATGACCCAGGAGGCCATTCAGCCACTGTGTTGTGATGGTCAGAAAAGATGGTTTATATATAACACACTCAAGGTCTTACTAAGAGAATTTTTCTGTAACAGAGTGACCAAGACTGTACACTGTACTCCAAGTGTAACATCACCAACAGCTTGTACAACTGCCTCATAGTGTCACAACTTATACACTCAATCCCCTGACTGATAAAGGCTAGAGTGTTAAATGCCTTTTTCATCACTCCTTCTGCCTGAGACACTGCTGAGTGATGCACCTTACTTTGAGGGCTCTCTGTCCCATTGCATACCCCAGTGCCCTACCATTCACAGAACAAGTCCCACACTGGCTTGACTATCCAAAATCCATCACAACATCGGAGCAAAACTGGCCTATCAGGCCTATTCAGCTTATCAAGTCTGCTTCACCATTCCACCATAGCTAGTTTGCTTTCGCTCTCAACCCCATTCTCCTGTCTTTTCCCCCGTAATTGACGCCCTGAGTAATCAAGAATCTATCAATATCTGCATTAAATATATGGAATGACTTGGGCTCCACAGCCATCTGTGGCAAAGAGTTCTACAGATTCACCATCTCCAAGTGAAAGAAATTCCTCTTCATCACTATTCGAAATGGACATCCCCCTATTCTGAAGCTGTGCCCTTTGATCCTCCACTCCCCCACTGTTATCCACTCTATCTTGGCTTTTCAATATCCATTGCTTTCGATGTGATCGCCCCTCATTCTAAACCTCAGCAAATACAGGCTCAGAACCATCATATTCTCCTCATATATTAATCCACTGCATTGAAATCCATATAGGTAGTCACTAACAAGAAGGACCAGAAGGTGATTCAAGTTTTCATGGGTTCCATGATCAGAACTAGGTTTTAAGTTAGGTATGGATAAGACAAGAATGGATCTCAGGGGAATGAGCTAAATCAGAAGAGACTATGTAGGCAGTAGGTGGGAGATAGATTAGGAGCAGCTGTTATTGGTGAAGTACACATATGACATGGGTGGGAGTCACTTAAAAACTCACTATTCAAAATTCACGACCAATCCTGTGAAGACAGCACAGCAAAGCTCAGGAACATGGGAAGATTGAGAGATAATGCAAACTTACTCAAAAAGAAAACGGAAGCACATGCAGAGTTCAGGGAATCAGAAAGGGCCTCCGAGGAATGTAACGGGGCTGTGGGGCAAGAGGATGAAGATGAATCCCAAGGCATTTTATAGATACATCAAAAACAAATGTACAACTAGGGAGAAGATAGGACCACTCAAGGACAAAAGAGCCAATGGAAGTAAGTGGGGGACTAAATGATTACTTCACATAGATAGTCACCAAGGAAAAGGATGTGGGGGATTAGTAACATCAGGAAAGTTCAAAGAAAATTTACTATTTAAGTACATTTATGCTATCAGCTATGTTCCCTCTAAGTTGTGTGTGTGTGCGCTCACACACACGTTTTTCAACCAGCACACAAAGAAAATTAATGTGTGCACAAAAGGTTAGTTACCTAAAATAATGTAGTAATTAATAATTATACTTACTGAAAATAATCTTTTAGCTAAATGTTTGTTAACTAGTTGGTCGGTTTTTCAAATACCAGAATGCATGTCACTGATTTACGTCACCCCACCTTTCCTGTTCCAATTTGTACAGCTGCATCACAGCACTAGCTATCACTGGCGGACAGTGTTCATATCGTAAAGTTTACAAAGATCTGTTTCAAATCCTGTAGATAACTTACTAAGTTTTTATTGAAAAAAATATTGATTCACTATGTCGAATTCAAAAGAAGTGAAGGATGTGAAGCGCAAAAGAACTGTAACTTTGTTTAAAGTTGAATGACTTAACAAAATAGTAGAAACTGCTGCACCGAAAGCTCATGAGGTCATGAATGTTCAGCTACGAGAAATATTTATGTATGATTCAGAAACTGGAGTTATCTATTTGTATTGTCGTGACGTGAAAGATGCTGGAGAATTTGCTAGTGGAAAGAAGTGAGATGATATTTGGAACCTTGATTTTTTGAAGCGTCATTCAGCAAGTAAATTGCATTTGGACGGTGTGCAAAAGCTAAGGCAACAGAACCCGTCATTACCCGTTACAGGAGTGTTACGCATGTTATGGTTGAGTGCAGATGAGCAAGAGTGAAAATGATCAAACCCAGAGGAGATCGAACTCTAAAATGTCTAAAATATCATGATTTTCTAGCTGAAAATGCTGTAATAGACAGTTTAATGATCTCAAATTTTCCGTGCAAGAAAATATTAAATCCAAACTGATTTCAAACTTTGCTCAAATGATGGCATTTGTACTTCAAAATGAACAGCTTTGCAACCTTGCACAGTTGATGGACGTTGGGGAACCTTTCTTGTGTCTAGTGTGGACTGTGAGCGAGGTTTCAGCCTAATGAATCAACTCAAAAACAAGCTGAGAAACCGTTTCAGTGAATGCCATTTGGATATGTTAGTGAGAATCAAAAGCTATCAACTGGATGTAAGTTTACTAGTCTAGATAGAGTTTACAAAGAATGGGTAAATGCCAAAGACAGGAGAGAGAAAAAATAACTGAGAGACTTAAATATGTGTGTTATTTTGTTGTTAATCTGTGCAGTTTTATGTCAAATATTTTGTAAACCTACATAAACTGTGTCATGTGTGCATTCAGTGCTCACATACTTCTGTCACAGGAAAAAAATTTGCACAAGATTTTTGTGCACACTGACTACTAAAAATTAGAGGTAACATTGGCTACCATATACTACCTTCAGATTCATTTTCTTAAAGGATTTACAGGAACAGAATGGAAATACAATAGCATTTATGTGAAACTATATGTAAACAAAGACTGACAGACCACCAGTGTGTAAGACGAACTGTGCAAATAAAAAACTGTACTGAGATCATGAGTTCGTAAAGAGTCCTTGATAGTGAGTCTGCAGGTCGTAAAATTAATTCCAAGTAGTGGTGTTTGAATTTATCCACAATGGATCAGAACCCTCATCCTTATAGGGTAAATCTGTTTCTGAGCCTGGTGGTGTGGGACTTGACATAACCATCTCAGGTCATTGAGACAGACAGGAGCAGAGATCACTGGGAGCGTGGAGAGAGATCTTTATGTCCTCTTTATCCACAGGTGATGTCCCAGAGGAATAGAGAATTGCCAGTGTTGTTCCTTTGTTTAAAATCTACAATAGGGACAAACCAGGAAATTTTACGCCAGAGAACCTCACATTAAGGAAATTATTGGCAAAGATTCTTAAGGATACAATTTAGCCACATCTGGAAAAGCGTGTTAGTATTAGGGCTAATCAGCTTAGCTTTGTATGGTGGGAGGGGAAGGTCATGTCTTACAATCGTGATTTGAGTTTTATGAGGAGGCAGTAAAGATGATTGATGAGAATATGGCAGTGGATGTTGTCTATATGGGCTTCAGTAAAATATTCACCTCCACCTTTTCAAGGACAATTAGAGATGGTAGTGTATACCACTCACATCCAGCAAATGGATAAAACAAAGAAGCCTTTTAGTCATCATGTGTGCTGGCTCTGAAAAGATTTTGTCAATTAGTCCCACTTCCCATTCTTCATAGCACTTCCTGCTAATTTTTCTCTCTCAAAAATATATCCCATTCTGTTTGGTTGCAATTCCAGACTAATCTGCTCTCACCGACCTTTCAGACAGTATCCCACATCACATCTCACTGTGTAAAAAGAAACTCATCTCACCGTTGCATTGACAGTATTAACCTCGTTTCAAAACCAGTTCTCAGCTAGAACAATAACTCTGCTGCCCAGTTATATTGGAAGCCTGCCAATGATGGTAACATTCCCTATGCATGTGGAGCAAAACAGAACAGACAATGCTCTCCTTTCACATTTCTTATGTGCAACGTGAGACAGAGAGAGAAAAGAATTTTAAATTAAATTTTAAGATATCATTTTTTCATAAAAACTATTTAATTAATAAATTATAAAATAAAAATAATTTAAAAAATATAAATGGGCACTTACCTTGAACTACCATTCTCTAAGATGTGTGATGTCATTCAAACGAATGAGATGTGGTTCTTACACCAGTTCTCCCCTGTACCTTAAGGTTGCTACAACTGGGGATGGTAACAGGGACAAGCTCCCAATATCTATTAAATGCTCCCAATGGCATAAATCCCAAATAACCTCTAACAACCAAGTCCAGCTCCTGGCCTTCATGTATGGCCCAGCTACTAAGCCTGGTGGAACCATTTCTACTGACAGGACAACGAGCAAAGGTAGGTTACAGGCACCTTAAAAACTGTCATTTTGGGTAGACGGAGCTCATCAGCCGTGGTTAGTAACTCATTTAGGAGGAGGAAGACAGTGATCTCAAACCTCCTCTGCTTTGCAGCTATACACACTCAAGGGGAAGGCTTTGGGAGTAAACCCTGAGGGAAAAATCTGAGGTGGAGTACTAAGAGTCCTACATTGAAGTCAACACTGACTGGCAACTCCTGTGAAGCCACTGGTACCAAACTGAATCCATCTCTGCCACTCCTCTAGATTCATCAGCTGCACGGGGAGGAGGGGAGCCTGCTACATGAGCACAGCGTACTGCCCTGGCTTGTGAATCACGTAGACAGCTAGGATGCAACATTCATGGCTGACATTGACCCTGGCATAAAGTGAACGCTCAGACACAAAGGGCATCTGGACCCTCACCAGCATGCTTAATGGTGTGTCCAATGCCAGTGCAGGTCAGATGCACTGGCAACAGTTCGTCCTGGATTCAATGTGTTAATGTGCAGGTACAGAGAGTTAAGTCAAGTTGAACGGCAAGCAAAAGGTAAAGAATATCCTGCTCAATGGGTCTTCATGGAATAAAGGAGTGAATCTCAATCTTTGGTAGTCTGGCACACCCAAATTAATAACACTTTCATCTTTAAATGAGATCAGTTATGGAAGCATTGGGACATACAGCATGGATAAGGACCCTCCAGTCCAACTATGGTCCCCACCCTGCCAGTCTCAGTTTTCGACATTAGGCTCATATTCCTCCAAGTCCTACCCCTTCATTTACCTGTGCAACTGCTTCTTAAATGATACTGTCCTCCCAGCCTCAAACATTTCCTCTGGCAGTTCGTTCCATATACTCCCCACCCTCTGGTGAAAAAGTTGCCCCTCAGGTCCCTTTTAAACCTTTCTCCTCTCACCCTAAATTTATGTTCCCTAGTTTTCAACTCTCCCTTTATCTTAAGCACTTTTATAAGGTCACCCTCATTCTCCTACCTTCCAGGGATTAAAGACCTCGCCTGCCCAACTGCTATAACTCAGGCACTCTAGTCCTGGCAGCATACTTGGAAGTCTTCAATGCACTCTTTCTAGTTTAATTACATTCATTCTATTACTGTGTACAGTTCTTTAACTGTATACAGTACTCCAAGTATAGCCAAACTGTAAGCAGTATAACCCTCCAAAACTGCATACAGTAATCCAAGTGCAGCCTCATACACAAATTAAACTACACCACAATGTCCCAACTCCTGTACTCAGTGCCCTGACTGAAGGCCGGTATGCTAAATGACTTTCTCACCAGCCTGCCTAACTCTGCTTTCAATGAACTGCACTTGTACTGCAAGGTCCCAAAGTATTCCAAAGTGTCAGGAAAGAATGAACTTGTAGTTCTACTACACCTTTCGCATGGTCAAGAAGTCACAAAATGTTTCACAGATAAGTCCTGCTATTATAATATTATGAAACACAACAGCCAATTTGTGATTAAAGTCCTAAAACTAGTTTTTAACCCTCACCTACAGATCAAATAGCTTTCAGAGGCAAGATGACAGCTGAATTGAGAACCAATTTTGCCACAGTGAAGCAACTCTTTACACAGAGGTTACACATTATAGGTATTACAAGATAGAAAATATGAACAGTGGTACTTAGATTGGATGCCATCTGGGAAAACCTATCAGTGGAAAGAGACAACGTGCACAAGACATGTGAATCAGCCACAAAAAGGCTGTCATAGTGTCAAAGCACAAAAGATAGTGGACTCAGAGGGGAGAGATGAGAAATTAAAATGTGGCCTGGGTTTGAAATTTTCTATTAGAGAATGCAAAGATTATTGATGCAAATGAAACTAAGAACAATGCAGAAATGAGTTAATTGAATGGGGTGAGTTTAATGGGCCCATTAACTCAACATAACTTTTAAAACAAAAATAAAATCACGCTTCAAGTTTCTGGGCATCAACATCTCAAAGACTTTATCCTCAGCCCAACACAGTGACTGCAGTCACAAAGACACACCAGCAGCTATACATCATTAGAAGCTTTAGGAGATTTGATATGTCACCAAAGACTTCAGCAAATTTCTACATTTACTATGGAAAGCATTCTGAGTGGTTGAATCACAGCCTGGTATGGAGGCTCCAATTCACTGAATCAAAAAAGCTGCAGAAGGTTGTAGACTTAGTCTTCTCCATCTTGGGCACTAGCCTCCCCACCATCGAGGACATTTTCAAGAGGCAGTGCTTCAAGAAGGTGTCATCCACTATTGAGAACCCTCACCATCCAGGATGTGCCTTCTTTTCATTACAGCATTCAGGAAGTTGGCACAGGAGTCTGAAGACATACACTCAATGTTTTAGGAACAGCTTCTTCCCCACCATCATCAGATTTCTGAATGGTCCATGAACCCAACCTCACTATTTTGCCCTCTTTTTAATTTATTTGTTATTGTAACTTACAGTATTTTTATATATTGTTAAAAAAAAGAATTTTAGGATGCATATTGTATACATTTCTCTGACATTAAATGTAGCTATTGAACTGTAAATTCAAAACCTGGCAAGGAATGGGCTCCACCAGGTTTCAGATGCCCAAGACATGCCGTACGATAAGCAATCACCAAAAAGATCGGTGCAAAATGCTTGTCATGACGGTGCCCTGATGACTCCACCAGGAGTTAAGGGTGCGCGCGCGCGCACACACACACACACTGAACTGTCGTTGAAAAACAAATTTCACTACATTTGTCAGAAACAATAAACCCGATTTTGATTTTGCTTCTTGTGTGAATCTACACATGCAAGATTGACACAAAATTTAAATACAATAAGTTGCCCAAGTTATAATAACTTCTTTGCTGATCATCTCAAACTTTCTGCCAAAGCTTTTCAATTAAAACAACCCTCTCCCCCCAAAAAAAAATACTAAATGCTGAAAGAGTAAGGAAGGAAACAATTTAAAATTTAAACAACTTTAAACAAATGATAACCCTAAATAAATATGTTTGTTCATCTTATAACTTAACTTTTAAATGTAGACAGTGATTATGGTAACAACCAAGATATGTCTTAGCTTTTGTTTAAATCAGATAGATGGCTTCAAAAAAATCAGTTCAGTTGTTTGTCAAGCATTACCTGGATAGTCGATATGAGTATTGATGTATTGGATCCAAGGCGGTCACTGGATTCCTGAAGCAGAGATTCCTGTGAGCCGTTGCCATCTGGAAGCACATTCTGGGAATCTATGGGATCAGAGGACCGGATGCATATTCGTTTTGGTGAAGGTGGACAGCTGATGTCGTGGGATGACATTGGTTGATAAAATGTGGGGGTCATAGTCTGCTCCACTTTCACCCTTACAACCTCTCCATCATGGTTTTGGATGCCGTAAGGGCAGGGCTGCTGGTGATGTTGATGGGAGCCATTAGTGCTTTGGGGCGATCTGTGAGGCATCAGCCTGTTGCCAGTGCCTGCTATGCTGCTCAGTGTGGCTACAGACATCGCTCCTATGCAATGATTAGTGTAAGTCTTTGAGAGTTTGGCAGTTTTGGAAAGCATCTGCATCCGTGTGCCCAAAAGATTTTTTCCAATGGCTTTGTTTTCATACCAGGTCACATCACTTTCATTGCAATGATCCCTTGGTCTTTGAAAGAAAGCCTTACAGAGGGGGTTACGCTTTGAAATATACTTAACAAAACTGGCATAAGGGCAAAACTCTGTGCCCGTTTCATACATTCTCTTCTTGCTCCAAGTTACTGAGCGAGATTTATGATAAGGTCCACAGGCTTTATAATAGACAAATCTTCTGCCATCCTCATCTGTGCCCAGGCCAAAAGAGTCCTCCTCCAGTTCCCTCTGGTTCTCCCGACCCCTTGTGCAGAAGTACATGCAGATCTCGAACCAGACCTTATTGAGCAATCCAAAGGGCATGTTCGTATCGAAGCTGCAGGAGGTGTAGAGTTTCCTCAGATCGGACCTGGTGATAGGGATGTCACGATATGATTTGTCTTGATGACATGATACAGTATTTTTTTGGGAAAAAAAAGAGTATGATTTTGCTTTTTTTAAAATAAAACCATAATGACTAGGCATAAATCAACACCGGCTGCATTGTCCCAATTTCCTAGCAAGGACCAGGAAGTATGCACATACTGAGAAAACATTATAATGCTTCACACAGTGCATTGTAAATTGCTTGATAGTCTTCTGTGAAAACTATTCCCTCATTTATAACTAGAAATGGGCAACTATAATTCCCTCTACACACTACATATAGCACCAGAAATGGCAACTTTTAACAGATCCACTGCTGTTTCACGACCTAAATATCCCAGTTGGGGAACAGAAGCATTTTGCCAGATGCTAGTGGTTAGAAAGGCATTAATGCTCTAAAATTATGGCACGACACTCCTTGTCCCAAATTGATAACTGGGAAAAAAGGTAACCTTGCTAAGTCCATATCTCACCTGTATATTCATTAAGCATGATAATTACCCAATTTTAGGCAACTAATGCAAACCACATAGAGGAACAAATCATCCAATCGCTGCAATGATTACTATGGTCAAACTATCCAAGATTAGCTTCCAAGTGCATGATGCCCACCAACAATCCTCCACACTCCCAGGCACAATTCTGGCCAAGGAGTGTCTTTGGTAACTTTAAAACTTGTATGGTAGTCTGTAGATTACAAGATATAAATATTTAAAATCCAAGTTTTTATGAATTTTTCAGTTTCACTGTCACTTGATGGCAGACAAAACAGTTCAAGGCTATTTAGTCTAAATAAAAAGCCAAGTTAATGCAAAAAAAAAGCCAGCCCGAATGCTGCCGACCTTAATCAAACGAGAACTGCACAGTTCCTGGAGGTCATACAGTATGTGCATTGCATAACTAATCAAACGACTTTCATCAAGAACACACAGACACACAAAGAGCTAAAATGTGCAGTAGAAAGGAATGAAGTAGCGATGAGCACCATGCCTTGCCCTCTAAAGGAGGGATGCAGCCAACTCTTAGCACAGGACTGATGCGATTCCCCCAAGCATAGCGTATAGTGTTAAGTTTACGTTAACTCGTGCTTGGCAGGAACTGTTGTTCTGCAGCGAACAGCTAATTTTCCTGGTATTCAGACCCTGCATTTCTACAATAAACTTGTACTTGAGAATGAAGGGATAAAGTTGGACAGTTACTGCACGTCTAACAAAGTTAGCGATGACTATGTGTGTGTGTGTGTATATGTATATGTGTGGAGGGGGAGGGGCACACTAGTAATAAAACAACAAGGACGTTTCAATTCATTGAGTCGCTAATCTGCAGCGGGACAAGTGTAATTCTGCAAGGAGTCAGTCGGTCGGGCGTGCGTGCTGGAGTAGGATGTGAAAGACCCGGCCAAGTGTGTGTGACGGGGGAGCGGAGCGAGCGAGGGAGGGGAAGGGGAAGGGGAAGGGGAAGGGGAACTACCTGGTGATGGCTTGCTTCTGGATGACGGGACCGGCTCCCTGCTCCTCGAGTTTTCTGATGACGGCGGCCAGCGTCAGGTTGGCACTCCGGAGCTCGGGGTCCTTGGTCAGGTCCAGGGTGCGGCTGTAAGGGGGTTCGTTCAGGTAGCGGTTGAGCGAGCTGCGGATGCTGATGAGCGAGGATTTGCTGTACACCTGCCCGCTCTTTGACCTGGCCTCAGCGTAGAAGGAGCGCAGCGCCCGGCACAGCTCTTCCTTGCCCAGCCTCTCAAAGTCGGAAGGCTGCTCCCTCTCGCTCAGGTAATCGCGGAAGATTTTGACGGCGTAGCGGGTGGCCAGCCGGGTGTTCTGGCTCAGGCGGCCGGACGCCTCAAAATCAGGGGCAGAGCCCGCCGGTGCAAAATCGGGCGCGGCGGGTGCTGCTGCTTCCTCTTCCTCCCGCTCCCGGCGGCGGCGGATAGAGCGGCGGGCACTGCTGGCACCCGGCCCCTGCCCCGGCCCCGGTCCCGCTGTTCCCGCTGCGCCGGTCCGCTCGCCGCTGCCGGGCACTCGCGCCATGTTGCGGCTGGTGCGGAGCCGGGGCGGCGCGGACGCATGCGCTGCATTGGTCTCTGGGATTTTGCACCTGCAAACAGTCCCAATCCCATCAGAGGAGGGTGAGAGAATATCCCCCCTCCCGGAGTTTCGGGTGTCCCGACTGTCGCTCTTCTGCCTAGCACCGGTATAACTCCGTTAACCCCCTACCCACCCACCCAGCCAGCCCCTATTGAAGACGGGATCCGTCACCGCCTTGGTGGCCGCATTTCACAGCTCCTTCGCGAGCGACAACACACTCACGCCCGCGGACACCCCTCCTCAGAGACCTTCCCCCCTCAGCTATCCCTCCCGACTTCGCCCCCTCCTCTTCTTACTTCTCGTCTCGCTGCACACCCCTCCCCACCCGCATCGTGTGGCCCTGCCCCCACATCTTCACCCTCCTCCCCATCCTGTCCCATGATCACACCAAAACACATTCTGTCAAACCATTCCACTCCCGCATCCACACTTCTCTTCTGTCTTCTGACTACCCCTTCCATCTCGTGTCCACAACACCGCTTTCCTTTACCCCGTTCTTTGCTTTGACCTTGTCCTTTCTAAACTCACTTACCCAACTCAAACCTCCCCCACTGCAAACTCCTCTTACCCGTCAACCCTCCACCTTCTCTTTACCTTAAAGTTCAAAGTAAATTTATTATCAAAGTACATAGAGAAATTCATTTGCTTGTGGGTAATCACAGTTAATAGAAAAACAATAGAATCATTGAAATACCGCACCAACTAGGCATTCAACCAGTGTGCAAAAGACAAACTGTGGGAATACAAAAAATAATAAATAAATAAGCAATAAATACTGAGAACATCAGAGCAAAAGTCCTTGAAAGTGAGTCCATAGGTTGTGCAAACATTTCAGAGATGGGGCAAGTGAAGTTATTTCCTTTGGTTCAAGAGCCTAATGGTTGAGGAGTTGTAACTGTTCCTGAACCTGGTAGTGTGAGTTGTGAGGCTCTTGTACTTTCTTCCTGATGGCAGAAGTGAGAAAAGAGCATAACCTGGGTGCTGGGAGTCCCTGACAATGGATACTGCTTTCCTGCAACAACATTCCATGTGGGTGTGCTCAGACTGGGGAAAGCTTTACCCATGATAGACTAAATCATAGCCACTACTTCGGTAGGATTTTCCATTCATGGACATTGGTGTTTCCGTACCAAGATGTGATGCAGCTAGTCAGTAAGCTGTCCACCACATATCTATCAAAGTTTGTCAAGGTTTTAGACATCATGCCAAATCTTCATAAACTCATAGTCTTCATAACTCATAACTCGGTGGTGGGGAAAATGCTAGAGTCGGTTATCAAAGATGTGATAACAACACATTTGGAAAGAGGTGAAATCATCAAAGTCAGCATAGATTTGTGAAAGGAAAATCATGTCTGATGAATCTTATAGAATTTTTTGAAGATGTAACTAGTAGAGTGGAATGGGGAGAGCCAGTGGATATGGTATATTTAGATTTTCAAAAAGGTTTTGACAAGGTCTTACACAGGAGATTAGTGTGCAAACTTAAAGCACACGGTATTGGGGGTATGGTATTGATGTGGATAGAGAATTGGTTGGCAGACAGGAAGCAAAGAGTAGGAGTAAACGGGACCTTTTCAGAATGGCAGGCAGTGACCAGTGGGGTACCGCAAGGCTCAGTGCTGGGACCCCAGTTGTTTACAATGTATATTAATGATTTAGACGAGGGAATTAAATGCAGCATCTCCAAGTTTGCGGATGACACGAAGCTGGGCGGCAGTGTTAGCTGTGAGGAGGATGCTAAGAGGATGTAGGGTGACTTGGATAGGTTAGGTGAGTGGGCAAATTCATGGCAGATGCAATTTAATGTGGATAAATGTGAGGTTATCCACTTTGGTTGCAAGAACAGGAAAACGGATTATTATCTGAACGGTGCCCGATTAGGAAAACGGGAGGTGCAACGAGACCTGGGTGTCATTGTACACCAGTCATTGAAGGTGGGCATGCAGGTATAGCAGGCGGTGAAAAAGGCAAATGGTATGTTGGCATTCATAGCAAAAGGATTTGAGTACAGGAGCAGGGGAACCTCCTGCAGTTGTACAAGGCCTTGCTGAGAGCACAGCTGGAGTATTGTGTGCAGTTTTGGTCCCCTAATCTGAGGAAAGACATTCTTGCCATAGAGGGGTACAAAGAAGGTTCACCAGATTGATTCCTGGGATGGCAGGACTTTCATATGAAGAAAGACTGGATCGACTAGGCTTATACTGACTGGAATTTAGAAGACTGAAGGGGGATCTTATTGAAACATATAAAATTCTAAAGGGTTTGGACAGGCTAGATGCAGGAAGATTGTTTCCAATGTTGGGGAAGTCCGGAACGAGGGGTCACAGTTTAAGGATAAAAAGGAAGCCTTTTAGGACCGAGATGAGGAAAAACTTCTTCACACAGAGGGTGGTGATTCTGTGGAATTCTCTGCCACAGGAAACAGTTGAGGCGGGTTCATTGGCTATATTTAAGAGGAAGTTAGATATGGCCCTTGTGGCTAAAGGGATCAGGGGGTATGGAGAGAAAGCAGGTACAGGGTTCTGAGTTCGATGATCAGCCATGATCATACTGAATGGCGGTTCAGGCTCGAAGGGCTGAATGGCCTACTCCTGCACCTATTTTCTATGTTTCTATAGAGGTGCTGCCATGCTTTCTTCATAATTGCATTTACATTTTGGGTCCAAGTCATGTCATCTGAAATGATAACAATGAAAAATTTCAAATTACTGACTCACTCCACCTCTGATGAGGACTGGCACATGGATCTCTGGTTTCCTCCTCCTGAAGTCAATAATCAGCTCTTTGGTCTTGCTGACATTGAGTAAGAGGTTGTGGCACCACCCAGCCAGATTTTCAATCTCCCTCCTATGTGCTAATTCATCACAGCTTTTGATTCAGCCTATGGGCTCCCCACTCTGGTTTTCCTTTAACCCTCTCTTTCCTCCCTCCCTCCTCCAAAAACCTGTCCCTTCCTATTCCTCAATACCCCAGTCTGACTCCACAATGCACCTTATCCCCTTTCCACCTCTTCTGTTTTCTCCCAACTCCCTTCTTTCCTACTCGGTCGCACCCTTTCACACTCTCACCTTCTTCAGCCACCACTCTTGTCTCCTTGTTCTCATTTTGTCTTTCATTTAGCTCACCCTCTCCCTTCCCTCTCCTCTGTGTTCTGCATGTAGTAGCACAATCTCTCACCTGATCCCCTTGTGTCTCTGAGAAGTGCCTGTCTTGCTATCTCATTCTGGTGTAGTTGAAGGAAAGCTCTTTAATTTATGATGGTGCCAACTGTGTTGCCCCCTTCCCCCTTTGATCTTACCCTTTCTTGTCTGTTTCACCCCCCTATCCTGCTCTCTCTCCCCTGGCCCATTCCATGACCCTGACCTTGCCTCATTCACATTCCTCCCTCCCAGTCACTTTGCTGTCAGTCCTTCCCACATCCCTCATTCTTCCTCTCCTTCTTCACACCTGCCCCCTCATGCAACACACTCTCCTTCTACTTCCCTCAGCCTGCAATTTTGATTAGCCTCACCCTTTTTCCTTTTCTCTATTCCACTTCTTTGCTCTGTCTACCTCTTCCACCAATCCCACATCTTTTCTCCTGCCCAGTTCCTTAGTCCCATCCTATCTTCTGCTCTTCCATTCTCAATATCTTGCCATTCTCTATTTCCCCCTAACAGTTCATCCCTTGATCCTCCATTCCCTCACGTCTAGCCCCATTCCCTCCATCCCACCACTTCCATCAAACTCCACCCTCTCCAGCTCCATACGACCCAACCCTCCCATGACCCAAGCACCCATCTACCCTTCTCTCCCATTGTCCCCAGCACCCACCCACATCTTCCCTTCATACCCTTTCCTTCCCTCAGCACTGACAAGGGCATAGTATAAATTCCACACAGCAGCACCCAGGGTTGGGATTGAACACGGATCCTCTCGCTGTGCCTGTGCCAGAGGCACTGAGTGAAAGACTTGCTGTGGAAACATTTACATGGAGGAAGCTTGGGGGGTGGGTTTTGAGGCATTACATTGTAAATGACCTGCTGGATAGTATGATTCTGTGACTGAGCAGAGGTCTGGCTCCTACCCACACCTCTCATGCTGCTTAAGTACCACACTCAGTGAATTTAAAACCACAACACAAAGAGTTAAGGTTGCAGCAACATCCTAGGCTAGAATACAATGCAACTGGGTCTCCAGCTTGATAATATGGAATCCTTACGAACATCCTTGTAGGAACTGTGGGTTTGCTACAGGGCATACAGCCTCAGGTGTGGAGCTGCCTGGCATCTGAAAGGCAGTGATGTGGTACAGAAACCAGCATTCAATGTTGCAAAAAGGAAAAGAGATGGGTGTTGTATTTGCAACAGCAAGCCTGAGAAATGGCTTCGAGAAAACACTCTGAAATCAGAAAGAGCTGGATACACTCAGCAGGTTAGGTAGCATCTTGGAGAGAGAGAAAAACAAAATATTTACTTCTTTTTCACAGAGCAGAAGGGCCTTTGACCTGAAGTGTTCACTCCGTTCCTCTCTGCACAGATACAGTCTGACCTCTGAAGTGTTTCCAGCATTTTCTGGTTTTCTTACTGGTTTCCAGCATCCACAGCTTGTTAATTTGTATACCAAAGAACCAGATTCTTAACCTCAAAAGGCAGGAACTGATAATCAAAGGTACCAAAGATAATGATAAAAGCAATGCAGAATGCCTAGTTCACTTTATTGGACCTACTTGCATTTATATAGCCCTCTTAGTGTAGTAAAGCATTGCAGAACAATTTGTATCATAACAATCAGAAAACAAAGTCATACAATCGCAACATAATGAATAGCAATAAAAATAACTGTGGGTTCTCAACAGTGCAATGGAAACCAAGGACATAATATAAAACAATGGATCGTGTATATGTAGCAACTAGTATTCTGTTGTTCATTGACCACAGGAATGTAATAAAATGAAAGTATCATGTTTACAAAGTGTATCACAATTAACAATGAATAAGTTGTAAGGTTGAATTAAGTCCTGAGTGGAAAAGTTGCTTAAGGTACAATAAGCTTCTGGCTTTCCCTGCATTTCCCCTCAGTCCTATCCCTTGCATTAATACAAAACCAGGAAGGTAATTATGTGACAACACAGTAATATTGGCCACATATCTCATTCATTGTAATTGCAAAGACAAATATCAAAAATCTAAAAGCAGTTTGGTAATCATAAGGAAATCTGCAGATGCTGGAAATTCAAACAACAACACACAAAATGCCGGTGGAACACAGCAGGCCAGGCAGCAACTGCAGGAGAAGCACTGTCGACGTTTCGGGCCGAGACCCTTCGTCAGGACTAACTGAAAGGAAAGATAGTAAGAGATTTGAAAGTAGTGGGGGGAGGGGGAAATGCGAAATGATAGGAGAAGACCGGAGGGGGTGGGGTGAAGCTAAGAGCTGGAAAGGTGATTGGTGAAAGTGATACAGAGCTGGAGAAGGGAAAGGATCATGGGACAGGAGACCTCGGGAGAAAGAAAGGTGGGTGGGGGGGGATGCACCAGAGGGAGATGGAGAACAGACAACTAAATATGTCAGGGATGGGGTAAGAAGGGGATGAGGGGCTCGGTCCGCCAGAAAAAGCAGGATCTCCCAGTGGCCACACATTTTAATTCCACGTCCCATTCCCATTCTGATATGTCTACTGTCAAAATGAATCCAAACTCAGGTTGGAGGAATAACACCTTATATACCGGCTGGGTAGCCTCCAACCTGATGGCATGAACATTGACTTCTCTAACTTCCGTTAATGCCCCTCCTCCCCTTCTTACCCCATCCATGACATATTTAGTTGTCTGCCTGTTCTCCATCTCCCTCTGGTGCTCCCCTCCCCCTTTCTTTCTCCCCAGGCCTCCCGTCCTATGATCCTTTCCCTTCTCCAGCTCTGTATCACTTTCACCAATCACCTTTCCAGCTCTTAGCTTCATCCCACCCCCTCCGGTCTTCTCCTATCATTTTGCATTTCCCCCTCCCCCCACTACTTTCAAATCTCTTACTATCTTTCCTTTCGGTTAGTCCTGATGAAGGGTCTCGGCCCAAAACGTCGACAGCGCTTCTTCTATAGATGCTGCCTGGCCTGCTGTGTTCCACCAACATTTTGTGTGTGTAGCTGTTTGGTAATTATGTGATCAATCTGCTACAATATTTCCACTTCAATAACTCTGCGTCTGGCCCTTCGCTTATCACAGCAATGCAAGAGAAGTGACTTACCATATTACATTGAATGTCCTGGACAGAAACAGGCTATTTGGTCACCTCTCATCCTCCATCACTCCAAGGAGAAAAAGCCAAGTTCACTCAACCTATTCTCATACGGCATGCTCCCCAATCCAGGCAACATCCCTGTAAATCTCCTCTGCACCCTTTCTATGGTTTCCACATCTTTCCTGTAGTGAGGCAACCAGAACTGAGCACAGTACTCCAAGTGGGGTCTGACCAGGGTCCTATATAGCTGCAACATTACCTCTCAGCTCCTAAATTCAATTCCACGATTGATGAAGGCCAATACACCGTACGCCTTCTTAACCACAGAGTCAACCAGTGCAGCTGCTTTATGTGTCATATGCACTCAGACCCCAAGATCCCTCTGATCCTCCACACTGCCAAGAGTCATACCATTAAAACTATATACTGCCATCATATTTAATCTACCAAAATGAACCACTTCACACTTAGCTGTGTTGAACTCTATCTGCCACTTCTCAGCCCAGTTTTGAATCCTATCAATGTCCCGCTGTAACCTCTGACCGCCCTCCACACTATCCACCAACCTTTGTGTCATCAGCAAACTTACTAGCCAATCCCTCCACTTCCTCATCCACATCATTTATAAAAATCATGAAGAGTAAGGGTCCCAGAACAGACAGATCCCTGAGGCACACCACTGGTGACCGACTTCTTTGCAGAATACGACCTATTTACAACCACTTTTTGCCTTCTGTGGGCAAGCCAGTTCTGGATCCACAAAGCAATGTCCCCTTGGATCCTATACCTCCTTACTTTCTCAATAAACCTTGCATGGGGTACCTTATCAAATGCCTTGCTGACATCCATATACACTACATCTACTGCTCTTCCTTCATCAATGTGTTCAGTCAAATCAAAAAAATGAGGATGTGACTAAACACAAAGAAAGTTTCCATCTAAGCTAGTCAATCCCATTTGTCTATGTTTGACTCATACCTAAACCTCTCCTATCCTTGTTCTCCATTAGAACAAGTTTCAAAATCCCACAGAAAGAAAGTGACTAGGGCAGCACTTCCACACTTGAGAAATATTGCAAAGGTATGTCTGTTTCTGTCATGTAATGATGCTGAAAAACTAATTCAAGCCTTTTTATCAAGTAGACTGGATTGCTGCAATACACTTTTACTGGCCTTTTAAAGCAATCCATTGACAATTGTCAATGATAATGATAAATGATAAATCCAATTCATTTAGAATGCCTCTGCTAGACTTTTAACTAAAACACAACTAAAACTACTCTGTATTGGCTTTTAGAATTGATTTTAAAGTTCTTTTGCTTGTTTTTAAAGCTCTCAATTGTCTGGGTTCAGAGAACATAACAGAATTGCTTTCTTTAAACTTGCTTGAGCTCTCAGATCTTCTTCTGTTGATCTCCTAAACTTAAACAATCTCTTTCAAAAGATAATTGGCAGGTCAGCCTTTTGAACCATGCTCTTAAACTGTGGAACTCATTAACTAAAACTATAAGAGATAAAAATTCAGTTGACACTTTTAAACGCCAGCTCAAAACCTATTTATTTAACCATGTCTTTAGTGAACGGTATTGAAATAAAATTAGAGGAAAATAATTTTTACAAAGACAAGGTCTCACTCGCTGGAATTCGATTGTAAACAAGGTGGGAGAGTGGAAACCCGATTGGATGAGGATTAACCGATCGGGAGGGATGGGGTTATACCACTGGACTAGACATCCCCAAGCATCATCTCTGATGAAGATAACAGAATTTATCATTGAAATGTTGATTAAAATCAATACCTGTACCTGGCTGGATGCCCGAGAAGAGTTTATTTATTTTACATGCTGGGAAAGTACAAGATCCTTTTTTGAAACATTGTTTGTTTGAAAAGTTGTTATTATTATTATTATTATTATTATTATTATTATTGTTGTTGTTGTCATTAAATTCTCCCCCTTCCCTGGGTATAGGCATTTCCTTTGAGTTCTATATAGATTCCTTGCTGACCACATTTACTTGTTCACAGCTGAAGAATGTCACTCATAAAGGCTTGCATTGATTGCCATTCCTAATTAACCCTGAACCAGACCGAGTGAAAACAGGAGGAAAGGATGAGGGCAGTTGTCCTAAAGTCCATGAGAGGATGTTTTCTCTTATGAAATTTGTTACAGTAATTTTTGGGTTTAGGTCATTAACACTTAGTAAATGGCTTCAGCCATCAGTATTCTGTTCCTTGACAATGCATTTCCTAAAAGCTGTGAATATCAGAATCTCAGTCCATTTGTAACAATGCATTTCCTAAAAACTGAATACCAGCTCAGACCTGCTAGCTTCAAAGACAGCATTATCTATACTTTGTAAACATGGATTGTCCTTCATGTGGAACTCATTAACTAAAACTATAAAATACCAAATACCAAATAAGTAAAATACCAAATAAGTGTATTGTGGATTCAGTTTGGAACGATGGATTCCTGAATACCAGTCCAGATACTGCTGGCACAGGTGGGATGAATGTAATCGGGAGGTGTGAAGTTTGTATGTAGCATCAAAGGAAATCATTGTCTATACTTGTAAAATTGTCCTTTGTGTTTAGTAAATACTTTGTAAATATCGAGCCCCACATTGGCCCAGCAGACCTTTCTACCGAAAGGGTCTCCGTATGCCTGCTGTACCTGGTTTTGTTGAATAAAGAAGCTACCAGTAGCTCTCTCTCCGGTGATTTTATTCACACAACAACAAAATTTACTGTTTAAAAATTAAAGGTTTGTGGTGACCCATTTCCTGGTACATCCGAACCGGCTCACAATTAGATAGCCTACGGGGGTTTGCGAGCACAGAGCTTTGGAGCCTCTGCGCCACGGGGGGGCAGGTTGAGGGAGGATTAAAAGTGAGGCTGAGGATTTTGAATAAAGTTTTTCCTTTGACTGCAGTTACCGACTCCGTGTCGTTATTTTAGCGCTGCGTGTAGCACACCGCTACAATTGGTGACCCCGACAGTCCAAATGATTTTTGGACCAGAAATGACCAACGCCGCCTCTGTTCATGCGGTTTCATTGAAACTGCCGGTTTTCTGGACACAGCGACCGAACCTGTGGTTCCAGCAAGCCAAAGCCCAATTCCACGTTCGCCTCAGAAAACACCCACTACTACTACGTGGTGAGCTCCCTCGACCAGGACACAGCGGCCCAGGTCGCGGAGTTCGTACAGTCGCCCCCGGCAGACGGCAAGTGCACGGAATTCAAAGCCCTGCTCCTCAGGACTTTCGGACTCTCACGGCGCGAGCGGGCTGCCCGTTTACTGCACCTGGATGGCTTGGGCGACAGACCTCCATCGGCTTTAATGAATGAGATGTTGTCTCTGGCCGACGGACACACACCCTGCCTCATGTTTGAGCAGGCATTCCTGGAGCAGCTGCCCGAGGACATACGCCTGCTGCTGTCCGACGCGGATTTCAGTGACCTCCGAAAGGTGGCAGCCCAGGCGGACTTGCTGTGGAACGCCAAAAAGGTGAGCGGGGCGTCCATCGCACAGATCTCCCAGCCATGCTCCCAGCAGCAAACCAGTCCAGGCCCGGCCGCAGAGCCCGCCAACCCCCGGCCCAATGAACACTGGTGCTTCTACCACCAGCGGTGGGGCGCAGAAGCCCGCCGTTGTCGCCCGCCCTGCAAGTTCCCGGGAAACGCCAGGGCCAGCCGCCGCTGATGGCTACGGCGGCTGGCCATCGGGATAGCCTCCTGTATGTGTGGGACAGAAGGTCAGGACGCCGGTTTTTGGTCGACACTGGTGCCGAGATCAGCGTTTTATCTCCGACGAGTTTCAACACCCGCAACAGGGCACCGGGGCCCCTCCGAGGGCCGTGAACGGCAGCACAGTAAGGACCTATGGCACCCGTCAGGTGCAGCTACAGTTCGGCTCCAGCCAGTTCACGTGGGACTTTACACTGGCCGCCGTAGCCCAACCGCTTCTGGGTGCGGATTTTTTGCGGGCTCACAGCCTACTGGTCGACCTGCCCAGGAAGAGACTGGTACACGCCGAGACCTTTCAGACGTTCTCCCTGGGTGCAGCCCAGTTGCCAGCCCCTCACCTCGGCTCCATCATGCTGTCCGACAACGACTTCACCAGGGTCCTGGCGGATTTCCCATCGGTTCTGGCACCGCAGTTCACAGCGGCCATGCCCCGACACGGCGTACAGCACCACATCCCGACCCAGGGACCACCCCTCCACGCCCGTGCTCGGCGGCTTCCCCCGGACAAGCTCTGACTGGCGAAGGAGGAGTTCCAGAGGATGGAGGAATTGGGGATCATCCGGCGGTCCGACAGCCCATGGGCCTCCCCCCTGCACATGGTGCCCAAAGTGACGGGAGGCTGGAGACCGTGCGGCGACTACCGCAGGCTGAACGAGGCTACCACACCGGACCGCTACCCTTTGCCGCACATTCAGGACTTTGCAGCAAACCTGCACGGCGCACAGATCTTCTCCAAGGTAGACCTCGTCCGAGGGTACCGTCAAATCCCGATGCATCCTGACGACGTCCCCAAAACGGCTCTCATCACCCCTTTCGGCCTTTTCGAGTTCCTCCGCATGCCGTTCGGCCTGAAGAATGCCGCACAGACGTTCCAGCGGTTAATGGACGCGGTGGGACGGAACCTGGACTTCGCGTTCATCTATTTGGACGACATCCTCATAGCCAGCAGCAGTCGTCAGGAGCATCTGTCCCACCTCCGTCAACTCTGCGCCCGACTGAGTGAATACGGTCTTACAATCAACACCGCCAAATGCCAGTTTGGACTTGATACCATTGACTTCCTGGGTCACAGGATTACTAAAGACGGGGCAACCCCTCTGCCCGCTAAGGTAGATGCGGTCCGCCACTTCCCCCGACCCACCACGATCAAAGGCCTTCAGGAATTCGTAGGTATGGTCAATTTCTACCACCGCTGCCTCCCTTCAGCTGCCCGGATCATGCGCCCCCTGTTCGCCCTGATGTCAGGTCCGAGCAAGGACATTACCTGGGACGAGGAGTCCGCCGCCGCTTTCGTTCAAATGAAGGAAGCTTTGGCGAACGCCGCATTGCTAGTACATCCCAGAATGGACGCCCCTACCGCCTTCACAGTGGACGCATCTAACACGGCAGTCGGTGGGGTGCTGGAGCAACTCATCGCAGGTCGCTGGCAACCCCTGGCGTTTTTCAGCAAACACCTGCGGCCACCCGAGCTCAAGTACAGTGCTTTCGACTGGGAACTGTTGGCGCTCTACCTGGCAATCCGGCATTTCAGGTACTTCCTAGAAGGTCGGCCCTTCACCGCGTTCACGGACCACAAACCGCTTACCTTTGCGTTTACGAAAGCGTCCGACCCCTGGTCGTCCCGCCAGCAACGCCACCTGTCCTACATCTCTGAATACACGACGGATGTCCGGCACGTCTCGGGTAAGGACAATGTCGTGGCGGATGCGCTCTCTCGCTCTACCGTTCATGCCCTTTCCCAAGGGGTAGACTTTGAGGCACTGGCAGAGGCACAGCAGGCAGATGAGGAGATTCCGAGTTACAGAACTGCAGTCTCCGGTTTGCAGCTCCAGGACCTCCCCGTAGGCCCGGGTGAGAGGACCCTACTCTGTGACGTCGCCACCGGCCAGCCCCGTCCCGTCGTCCCGACAGCCTGGCGGCGCTGTGTTTTCGACTCCATTCATAACTTGGCGCATCCCTCCATCCGGACAACTGTCCGGATGGTTTCAAGCAGGTTCGTTTGGTACGGACTCCGCAAACAGGTCAGTGAATGGGCCAGAACGTGCATGCACTGCCAGACAGCCAAGGTGCAGTGGCACATCAAAGCTCCACCGCAGCAGTTCCATCCAGTTCCATCACCTGAAGTCGGCCCTCATGGCCCACCTGCGAGGAGCCAACTGGGCGGACGAGCTTCCCTGGGTCCTACTCGGCATCCGCACAGCGCCCAAGGACGACCTGCATGCCTCGTCGGCCGAGTTGGTATACGGCGCGCCCCTGGTCGTCCCCGGGGAGTTCCTACCAGCCCCACAGGGGCAAGAGGAAGGTCCCGCAGCAGTCCTGGGCAGACTACGCGAGAAGCTCGGTAACCTGGCCCCCATACCCACTTCACAGCACGGGCGGAACCCGACCTGCGTACCCAAAGACCTGCAGAACTGTAAGTTTGTGTTTGTACGAAGGGGCGGGTATCGGCCACCGCTGCAGCGGCCATACGAGGGGCTGTTTATGGTGCTCCGGAACAACTGGTCCATGTTCGTGCTGGACGTTGGGGGGAAGAGGAGGTTTTCACGGTGGACCGACTCAAATCGGCCCATGTGGACCTGGCGTAACCGGTCAAGTTTCCGGCACCTCGGCGCAGAGGCCGACCTCCCAAGCAGGTTCCGGCCCAGACTGTGGACATTGGGGGGGTATCGCCGATTCTGGGGGGGGGTTATGTGGCGACCCATTTCCTGGCACATCCGAACCGGCTCACAATTAGCCAGCTTTCCGGCTAAGGGAGATAGCCTACGGGGGTTTGCGAGCACAGAGCTTTGGAGCCTCTGCGCCACGGGGGGCAGGTTGAGCGAGGCTAAAAATTGAGGCTGAGGATTTCGAATAAAGTTTTTCCTTCGACTGCAGTTACCGACTCCATGTCGTAATTTTAGCGCTGCGTGTAGCACACCGCTACAGGTTGCTCATTTAAGACAGTGAAGAGATTATTTCCATTTCTCGCTGAAGTTCATGTCTTTAGAATTATGTTAGACATAGAGTTATTGAATGATACAGCAGGAAGACAAGCCCTTCAACTGACCAACACTGTACCATCGATTAACCATTTACACCAATCCTACATTAATCCCATTTTAAATTCTCCCCACATTCCCACCAATTTACTCCCACAGGTTTCAACATTCATCTATGTACCAGGTGCAATTCACAGCAGCCAATTAAACTACCAACCCACATGTCTTTGGAATGCAGGAGGAAACCAAAACACCTGGGAGAATCCCACATGATCACAGGGAGGACAGCAGACTCTACACACAGGCAGAGCCTGAGGTCAGGATTAAACCTGGATCACTGGATCTGCGAGCTGCCCTTCATCAAAGCTGCAAGCAGTCTGTAAATATTTCTTAAGGAGGAGTTAAATAGATCCTTGATAAGGACAAAAGTTTACTGAGGAGAGTAAAATGGAGGTTACAATCAGAGCAGCTACGATCTTACAAAATGTTGGACCAGGCTCAAGAATTCTGCTTCTAATTTAAATGTTCATATTTCCTTCATGGAGAACAGATGTTTCTTTATTAAGTAACAAGTAGTGTGGATTTTCAAGATCTCCATATAAAAAAAAATATTTAATTACTTAAATTCAACTTCTCAGTTGTCGTCTTTGGATTTTTCAATACTCCCAATGCTAGCAGCATCCATGATGTAGCTCTATACTCATCCATGTCTAACTTACGTAACTCTCTCCATCACTAAGGACTTCGCTTTATGGGACATGTCCTCTTCTGATACTACCATTGGGGGGGATGTACAGGAGGCTGAAGACCCACAGTCAGTGATTCTGGAAGATCTTCCTTTTCACCATCAACTTTCACAGCTCCAATCTGCCAATTACATTCCCTGATTACACTACACTGATTGGCCTAATCTCAAATAATAATGAGGTAGCCATCAGAGGAAGTCATCACCTAAAACAGTGGTGTCAAGGAAACAACCTCTCCCTCAACATTACGAAAATAAAGGAGCTGGTTGTGGACTACAGGAGGAATAGAGACAGGCTAACCCCTATTGACATCAATGGGTTTGGGGTTAAGAGGGTGAACAGCTTTAAGTTCCTTAGCATAAGCGTCACCAAGGATCTCACGTGGTCTGTACATACTGGCTGTGTGGTGAAAAAGGCACAACAGTGTCTCTCTCACCTCAGGCGGTTGAAAAAGTTTGGTGTGGGCCCCCAAATCCTAAGAACTTTCTACAGAGGCACAATTGCGAACATCCTGACTGGCTGCATCACTGCCTGGTATGGGAACTGTACTTCGCTCAATCGCAGGACTCTGCAGAGGGTGATGCGGACAGCCTAGCACATCTGTAGATGTGAGCTTCCCACTATTCAGGACATTTACAAAGACAGGTGTGTAAAAAGGGCCTGAAGGATCACTGGGGTCCCGAATCACCCCAACCACAAACTGTTCCAGTTGCTACCATCCGGGAAATTGTACCACAGCATAAAAGCCAGGACCAACAGGCTCCGGGACAGCTTCTTCCATCAGGCCATCAGACTGCTTAATTCATGCTGAAACAACTGCACTTCTATGTTATATTGACAATCCTGTTGTACATAATATTTATTATAAATTACTATAATTTCATATTGCACATTTGAACAGAGACGTAAACACAAAGATTCTTACTCTTCATGTATATAAGTGAATTCAATTCAATTCTGAATGGTTCACGAAGTTATGAAAACCACCTCATTATTCCTTTTATTTATGCACTATTTATTTATGTTTGTAATTTATTGTAATTTGCTGTCCTATCTTGTCTTGCTGCCACAAAATAACAGTTTTTTACATCAAAGAAGTCAGTCATATTAAACCCAGTTCTGAATTTGCCTTGATGTTCCATCTCCTACATTGTAACAATAGAAACTACGCAATCAACATATCCACAGTACCTACTGCACATCGGAATCTCATGGCAGACAAATACATCGGTAAGTAGAAGCATTCTGTTTTAATGGACCAACTCGCTGTCATAAACTTTCTTGCAGAATGGTTACAATAATTAAAGTATAACCAGGTGTTTGTGTTTTCTACACATGTACTTTATTAGTCCCTCCAGCCAAATTGAGCCAGTACTCTACAAGATCTCTGGCCCAAATTAATAAGGTTCTATTTTTAAATTTGTTCATAAGGTATCCAGTGTTTATTGTCCCTTCCTAATTTTCCCAGGGAGTTGCTGGTGAGCCTCTTCCTAAAGATGTTGAAAGCAAATTGTTACCACAGAGTTAATTGCCAGCCACAGTCAAGACAGAGCAGAGATAGTTCCCCTATCCCAGGGGTCGGCAACGTTTACCACTGAAAGAGCCAATATGGACCCATTTCCCACAGAAAAGAAAACACTGGGAGCCACAAAACCCTTTTGACATTTAAAATGAAATAACACTGCATACAACGGGTTTTTTTTTGCCTTTATGCTATGTATAAACAAACTATAATGTGTTGCATTTATGAAATTGATGAACTCCTGCAGAGAAAACAAAATTACATTTCTGCATGCAACAAAAACATTTTGAACTCCGAAAAAAAGACGTTGGGTTGAAGGTTACTCCATAGTTAGCCTACCTTGGATCGAAGAATTAAAAGAATGCGCGCACTGGCGGGTGTCAGGCATTGGCAGTTGTGATGTATATTAATAGCGATAAAAAAAACATGTTGTAGCGGTGTGCTACACGCAGCGCTAAAATAAAGACTGCAGTCAAAGGTAACTTTATTCGAACTAAACAGCCTTGCTTTAAAGCCTCCCTCAACCCGTCCCCGTGGGCGCGGATGCTCCAAAAGACACGTACTCACAAACCCCTGTAGGCTATCTCCCTTAGCCGGAACGCTGGCTAATTGTGAGCCGGTTCGGATGTGCCAGGAAACGGTGTCTCCACAAAGTTTTCAAATTGTACAAGATCACCATAATCTTCAAATTTCGAATTACATTTCAAAAGCTAACAAACCACGAGGAGCCACATCACAGAGATGAAAGAGCCGCATGTGGCTCCGGAGCCGCAGGTTGCCGACCTCTGCCCTATCCTCACTTTTCACTCCAAGAAACGTCATATCCAGCATAACAACCTTTGTCATTTGTATCATCTGCAATGAGATCCCACGACTAGCCATATCTTCTCTTCTCCACCCCTTTCCACCTCTTGCAGGTAGCATTTCCACTGTAACTCCCCAGTCTGTTCACCCCTTGCCTTCCATCTACCATACACCTCTCCCGTAATGGTTCCATTCTAATCTCCTTTACTTAGCAGATTCCAGCACCAGGAGCCATTTGTGTTCCTGTCTATCTCCATTCAGCAACTGACTCCAACCTCCACTCTCCCCTCCCCTTACCTTAGTCCCTGGGTCTCAATATTTACTTTTCCCTTTCCTTTTTCTGTGTCCATCTATCACCCACCTGCCACTATCTCCCAACTCTTCCCCTACTCCCTGAGTCTACCTGGTGCAACGTCCTCACCATCTTACTCCCTCCTCCATCCACCAAACAGGTCGGAATCCTGCTTCACCATTCCTCTTCCTCTATACCGGCCATCTCACCTCTCCATTTTGATGCACAATTATGACATCTTCCCCACTCCCCCCATCTCTACAGAAACTGACCTGCTGAGACCCTCTAGCAGATTGTTTGTTTCTTCAGATTCCAGCACCGACAATCCCTTGTGTCTCTAGCCACGTTGTTGTGGGTCTGGAGTTACTTGTAGATCAGACTGGTAAGGTTGGCTATTTTTCCTCCCTGCAGGGTATTAAAAAAATTGGATAGGGTTTCCAGAAATCTAGTAGTTTCATGGTCCATTATAGATACAAACTTAGATATTTAAGACTATATCGATTAACTGAATTTAAATTGTTTGCCGCGGTGGGGTTTGAAACTGTGCCTCCAGATTGTAATCCAGGATTTAGCCTCCTGTGCCAGTAATGTAATCAAGTCTCATTTCATTGAAGTAAACCAACAGGGCAGCAGTTGATGCAAATCATACTGATCAAATTTTTTCACCTGATAATAACAGCAACAACAATGGTGCCTTGTTCTTCCCTTTTTGCTTGGCTGTCTCATTTAATTTCAACTGTGATCAATCAATAGACAATAGACAGTAGGTGCATGAGTAGGCCATTCGGCCCTTCTAGACAGCACCGCCATTCACTGTGATCATGGCTGATCATACACAGTCAGTACCCTATTCCTGCCCTCTCCCCATATCCCTTGACCCCGCTATCTATAAGAGCTCTATCTAACTCTCTCTTGAATGCATCCAGAGACTTGACCTCCACTGCCTTCTGGGGCAGAGCATTCCACATATCCACCACTCTCTAGCTGAAAAAGTTTTTCCGCATCTCTGTTCTAAATGGCCTACCCCTTATTCTTAAACTGTGGCCTGGACTCACCCATCAGCGGGAACATGCTTCCTGCCTCCAGCGTGTCCAATCCCTTAATAATCTTATATGTTTCAATCAGATCCCCTTTCATCCTTCTAAATTCCAGTGTATACAAGCCCAGTCACTCCAATCTTTCAACATATGACAGTCCCGCCATTCCGGGAATTAACCTTGTGAACCTACGCTGCACTCCCTCAATAGCAAGAATGTCCTTCCTCATATTTAGAGACCAAAACTGCACACAATACTCCAGGTGGGGTCTCACCAGGGCCCTGTACAGCTGCAGAAAGACCTCTTTACTCCTATACTCAATTCCTCTTGTTATAAAGGCCAGCATGCCATTAGCTTTCTTCACTGCCTGCTGTACCTGCATGCTTGCTTTCATTGACTGATGTACAAGAACACCTAGATCTCGTTGTACTTCCCCTTTTCCTAACTTGACTCCATTTAGACAGTAATCTGCCTTCCTGTTCTTGCCACCAACGTGGATAACCTCACATTTAAGCACATTAAACTGCATCTGCCATACATTTGCCCACTCACCCAACCTGTCCAAGACACCCTGCATTCTCATAACATCCTCCTGACATTTCACACTGCCACCCAGCTTTGTGTCATTGGCAAATTTGCTAATGTTACTTTTAATCCCTTCATCTAAATCATTAATGTATATTGTAAACAGCTGCGGTCCCAGCACCGAACCTTGCGGTACACCACTGGTTACCCGTTAATCGCTATCTTTGTTTCCTATCAGCCAGCCAATTTCCAATCCATGTCAGTACTCTGCCCCCAATACCATGTGCCCTAATTTTGCCCACTAATCTCCTATGTGGGATTTTATCAAAAGCTTTCTGGAAGTCCAGGTACACTACATCCACTGGCTCTCCCTTGTCCATTTTCATAGTTACATCCTCAAAAAAACTCCAGAAGATTAGTCAAGCATGATTTTCCCTTCATAAATCCACGCTGACTCATCCAAATGTGTCGTAATTTCCTCTTTTATAATTGACTCCAGCATCTTTCCCACCACTGACGTCAGGCTAACCAGTCTATAATTCCGTTTTCTCTCTCCCTCCTTTCTTGAAAAGTGGGACAACATTAGCCACCCTCCAATCAGCAGGAACTGTTCCTGAATCTATAGAACATTGGAAAATGATGACCAATGTGTCCACGATTTCTAGAGCCGCCTCTTTCAGTACCCTGGGATGCAGACCATCAGGTCTCGGGGACTTATCAGCCTTCAGGCTCAACAGTCTATCCAACACCGTTTCTTGCCTAATATAAATTTCCTTCAGTTCATTCTTTACCCTAGTTCCTTTGGCCACTATTACATCTGGGAGATTGTTTGTGTCTTCCATAGTGAAGACAGATCCAAAGTACCTGTTCAACTCGTCTGCCATTTCCTTGTTCCCCATAATAAATTCACCCGTTTCTGTCTTCAATGGCCCAATTTTGCTCTTAACTTTTTTTTTGCTATTCACATACCTAAAGAAGCTCCTACTGTCCTCCTTTATATTCTTGGCTAGTTTACCTTCGTACCTCATTTTTTCTTGGCGTATTGCCTTTTTTGTTATCTTCTGTTGCTCTTTAAAAGCATCCCAGTCCTCCAATTTCCCGCTAATCTTTGCTATGTTATACTTCTTCTCTTTTATTTTTATACTGCCCTTTACTTCCCTTGTCAGCCATGGCCACCCCTTAGGATCTTTCTTCCTCTTTGGAATGAACCAATCCTGCACCTTCTGCATTGTTCCCAGAAATACTTGCCATTGTTGTTCCACTGTCTTCCCTGCTAGGGTATTGTTCCAATGATCTTTGGCCAGCTCCTCCCTCATAGTTCCATAGTTCCCTTTGTTCAACTGTAATACTGTCACATCCGATTTTCCCTTCTTCTCAAATTGTAGGTTAAAACATTTCATATTATAATCACTACCTCCTAATGGTTCCTTTACCTCGAGGTCCCTGATCAAATCTGGTTCATTGCACAACACTAAATCTAGAATTACCTTCTCCCTGGTAGGCTCCAGTTCAAGCTGTTCTAAGAATCCATCTCGGACACACTCCACAAACCCCCTTTCTTGGGGTCCAGTACCTTCTGATTCTCCCAGTCATTACCATCCTCTCCTGCACTCTCTTCAAGTTGCAGTCATAGAATTGTTACAGCACAGGACAAGGGACCCAGTAATTCTGAGCCAGCTACTGGTAGATCAATAACATCAGTCCTGCCGTGACCCACACTTTCTCTATAACACTCCCACCAATGACCAGTTCATTTTCTTTTGAAGTATTTCATTGATTGTTTCCACACCTACAAGGGCAGCGAGTTCCAGATTATAATTATTTTCTGGGTACAAATAATATAACATCTTTCTCTCTCTGAAGGCCTCAGTGCCTTGTGTTTTAAAGAATTTCTCTGATGTGAATCTTGGACCATGGGGCAGCTTCAGGAAGAGGATTTCAGGGGAGTACACACCAGCCCTCATTCACCCATCTATGAGGGGGCAGGAGAGCCAGCAGCAGAAAGAACGAACAGTTTCACATTCCTGAACATCCCTATCCTGGGCCCAACAGGTTGATACAATCACAAAGAAG